>NC_137071.1:82808182-83206934 GCF_951640355.1 Cnephaeus nilssonii
GTACTTAACAGGGTTGTTGGCTAAGAAAGAAAAAGGTAATGCCAATTTTTAAAACATTATTATATGAATTGGCAGAGAGTACTACCAGGTAAACAGTATAGAGAATTCAACATTCCCATGGTGCTTTCAATTGCAGCCTTTTAAAATTGGGCATTATTTTTCCTGGACTTGCAATAGCAGCCTATGACTAGTAGTTAATACTGAAATAGCTGTCTCCTAGAGCCCTTTCCTGGGAGTATATGTCCCTGTAATCACCTGTGCTGTGCAGAGTCTCATTGACAGAACACTACAATTGGGCCAGGAAGAAAGCCGAACTCATATGTACATGGAATTGCTATAGGGACCAGTAGTTCTCAGGAGATTCTTACTTAATATAATTGAACAGATGCAACTCTGCAATTAGAAATATCAGTTGGATAATCAGGAAATGTCCATTAATTGAAAATAAACCACAATTTAATATCAAAGAAAACTTCCCTGTAAAATAGTGCTTTGAAATCAGAGTATTGATTTTGGAGACTTATTAATAAAGCATTTATCTAATTCCTACATTTGATAACTTAAATAATTTATCATGAACATGCAGTGGATCACATGATTAGATTGATTTTGACATAACTGTGTCCAAGATTTTTTTTTAATATATTTTATTGATTTTTTACAGAGAGGAAGAGAGAGGGATAGAGAGTTAGAAACATCGATGAGAGAGAAACATCGATCAGCTGCCTCTTGCACACCCCCTACTGGGAATGTGCCCGCAACCAAGGTACATGCCCTTGACCGGAATCGAACCTGGGACCCTTGAGTTCGCAGGCTGACGCTCTATCCACTGAGCCAAACCGGTTTCGGCATGTGTCCAAGATTTTGTCTCTATTCATTCCCAGCTTGACACACAAAATAGAAACATATGCTACAAATGAAATTAAAAGAAAAAAATTTTATTTCTGTTGTGTGGTCTAAAGTCCACCTTGTAGAATAAAGAATCTGAGTTATGCCCTAACCGGTTTGGCTCAGTGGATAGAGCGTCGGCCTGTGGACTGAAGGGTCCCAGGTTCAATTCTGGTCAAGGGCATGTACCTTGGTTGCAGGCACATCCCCAGTAGGGAGTGTGCAGGAGGCAGCTGGTCGATGTTTCTCTCTCATAGATGTTTCTAACTCTCTATCCTTCTCCCTCTCCTTCTCCCTTACTCTCTGTAAAAAATCATTAAAATATATTTTAAGAATAGAATCTGAGTTACTCATGAATTCACTTTGAAATATGCAACAGAAAACAGGTATGAATATTGCCAAAGTCATCATTTGTTATTTTTAAAGAGTTACAAAATACTTGTTTCAAAGGTACCCTTTCGTACAAATTGTTTTAATTGCAAGGCTTTACACTGCATTGCTGTTTCCAGTTTATATTAGTATATGATTACCAACAAAATGATTATAGTACTTACCAAAAGTCAGAGACAAAAACCAAAGGTCTAGTGCAGTGGTCGGCAAACTCATTACTCAACAGCCAAATATCAACAGTACAACGATTGAAATTTCTTTTGAGAGCCAAATTTTTAAAACTTAAACTTCTTCTAACGCCACTTCTTCAAAGTAGACTCGCCCAGGCCGTGGTATTTTGTGGAAGAGCCACACTCAAGAGGCCAAAGAGCCACATGTGGCTCGCGAGCCGCAGTTTGCCGACCAAGGGCCTAGTGAAACTTGGTCTCAAAACCTGAACAGATTTTCTTTTTCTATTTTTGATATGTGTGGAAATGTTAGCTACATAAAATAGCCAGAATTCACAAATGTACTGTTAAAGAAAACAATAATAGCACCAATCTCTGTGTCTCTTTCCTATGTCTCTGTCTCTCTTTCACACCCTCCCCCAACCAAACATACATAAACCACATATTATATATATTCATCACCATAATCACACTCATAAACCAATCCTACATAATAAAAGACTAATATGCAAATAGACTGAACAGCAGGACAACCTGTCTCTATAATGTGCACTGACCACCAGGGGGCAGACGCTCAATGCAGGAGCTGCCCCCTGGTGGTCAGTGCACTACACAGGAGGAGCGCCTCTCAGCCACAAGCCTCTGTTACAGTGCTAAGGATGTCCAACTGCCAGCTTAGGCCTGCTCCCCACAGGGCTCCCGGTCTGCGAGAGGGCGCAGGCTGGGTTGAGGGAACCCCCCTCCCCCCCGCAGCCGAGTGCACAAATTTTGTGCACTGGGCCTCTAGTCATTTATAAAAGTGGATTTTAGAATCCTGATATCGATGGGAGATTAATATGTTACTGGGATATTTTCAGTATTACTAGAAAACTAAGCCAAAATTCTTGATTTTCAAAAAAAAGTATGTTCAGAAAATTATATAGTTTGTTATATAATACATATTGCCATAGAACATAGCAATATACTAAAATATAAAGATGAATTTTAATTTATTTTTGCTATAAAGATAATCATATTCTTCATTAATATTCCAGATATAGATAAATTTAATTTTGTAATACTTTGGTATCCTACATGCCACACCTTGAAATTCCTTGTCCAAACGTCTTTTATTTCTAAGGAATTGATTATTTTGGTAGCTCACATGAATAAATGAATGAAAGAATGCTTAAGGGAAGTCACCCTTTTTTTCTAAATTCTTAGATAAATGTTTTACCTTATCTAGATGTAGTAAATAATGTGAATCTGCTCCCACTACAAAGAAAACCCAAATTTTCTGTTTCTGAAGATTTGAGTGTGTCATAGTTATTTTATATGGTACTCTGCCTATAATTTCAAAATCACCAGGACTATATACTGGCAAAGAAGTATTTGGGGGATATATTAACAGTTTTAAACAGATTTGATAATAAAAATTCAAATGTGGAAATTATTTCACAACACTTCTGCTATATTTAGAGGAGTGTCTCAAAAATTATACCTGGCATGGTTGTTAGTAGGCCAAGTCATACTCACATTCTGAAATATTTTGTTCTGACTCCAGATAAAGAAACAATAATGAGTGAGAAAATTAGGTTAGCTAGATAAAACAATTTTGTTAGAATGTGTTGACTTCATTTGGAAAAGCTAAGTCATGTAAATTCACATCCCAGCACTTCATCTGTAGGTTAACTCTGTTGCAAATGTTGCTAATTGGACTCAGAGGACCTTAATTTTATAAAATCCTACCTGAAATTATTATACTAATCGATAAAACAGGTGAAAGTTAGAAATGTCTTGAGGAAAGAAAATTCCCTGGGTTTTTTTTTTTTCCTGCATTTGTCATTAATTTTTAGAAATGTTTAGCTTGGTTCAGACAGAATAATATTGGCTACGCAGGGAAAGGCCAAATGATCACCCGAAGATGTCATAGTGGTTCAAGCCAGAGCTGCAGGCAGGTGGGAGGAAGGAAAACAGAAATCAAACACCAGGTTTTCCTATTTATCTCTAGCAACCTTCTGAATAATTTAATATAGACAGCCACAAAATCAGTATGGATCTAGGGGTTCCTCTTGTTGTTATTAAAAACTAGCTAATAGAAATATGATATTTTGATACATTTTTTTAAAACCCTCCAGCTTTCTAATCAGAGATTCATTTTTTCTCAAGCATTTTTTCTATCTGTTTAAAACAGTTTCTAGACTAGTAAAGCTAATATGGTTGACACTGTTTGTGAAGAGATGTCTATGGTGTGTGTGTGTGTGTGTGTGTGTGTGTGTGTGTGTGTGTGTTGTTTTGTCTCCAGCATCACTCAGTGTGGGTTGGCAACTACAGAGCCAAATTATCTTTCAATGAAATCCTGCCAACTAAACTATGTTTCCAGTCAGCCTTATGTTCTAGCTTACTAGAATGTTCAAACACCATTACATAGTTTTCAAAATCATCAGTTTGCAATTATTTCATGCTATTCACTAATGTAAAAGTTCAAATGATTTTATTTATTTCAGAGAGGAAGGGAGAGAGAGATAAAGATAGAGACATCAATGATGAGAGAGAATCATTGATCGGCTGCCTACTGCATGCCCACACTAGGCACCGAGCCCTCAACCTGGGAATGTGCCCTGACCGGGAATCGAACCATGATATCCTGGTTCATAGGTCAATGCTCAACCACTGATCCATGCCGGCCGGCAAAGCACAATATTTTTTAAAGTTAAAATGATCAGAATCCCCTCATATGTGATAGCACTACTGGGAGTAACTCTCATCAGTGTTTTCTCCTGTGCGTTTAAAAGTTGATAGCTTGGGCTTGTGACTCACAACAGGAAGAAATCAAATACCTAGCTGGACTGGGTGCTTATGACAATGGTTGTGGGGATTATCATTAATGAAAGGAGTTTCATTTGTACTGCTCAACAGTTTATGAGGGAATAGGTTTTAACAATAGATTTTAATAACAGTGAATCCTGTTTTTTGATTAATAGTTTGAACTGTGATGTTGAATAACCTCTTTTAGTTCCTTGATAAGAAATCACCCTTCTTAGTTAAGTCGATATGACTGTATTGGTTGCTACATACAAGCACATCAATTTCCTCTGATAACATTTTGAATTTAGTAACTGATGACAAGGATAAATATATGGAGAATCAAGATTTGTCAGGGGGTAAAAACAAATTGGGAATTTGCATGTATAAAATTACCTTTGACTTGGAACAGACTGACAACTGGGAGGGGAGAGGGAGGGACTAGATGAAAGAAGGTGAAGGATTAGCCAAAGAAAATATATGTAAAATGACCTTTGGAAAAAGGTAAAGATAAAATTATGAACAACAAAGTGATAACAAATACATATCTATCAACAAGTGAATCTAAAAATCAAGTGAATAAAAATCTGATGAACAGAATAAACTGGTGAATATAATAGAATCAGGGGCATAGGAAGGGAGTGGACTGACAATTCTTGGGGAGAAGGGAGTGTGGGGGTGCGGGAAGAGACTGGACAAAAATTGAACACCTATGGATGAGGACAATGGGGGGTAAGGGCATGGGGTGGGGTGGGAACCATGTGGAGGGGAGCTATGGGGAGAAAAAAGAGGAACAACTGTAATAATTTGAACAATAAAGACTTATCAAAAAAAAAACAAACAAACAGGGAAAGTTCTGGTTCCTTGCTGGGAAATAATAATAGAGGGAATCAATCAGGTGAGGACAAGGGTAGATAGAGAGCTGGCTTGTAGCAAATATATACCCCTAGACTAGAAAGCATCATGGGCTACCTATTATTGGTGCACCCTCCCCATGCAGAGAGTCTGAATGTTTACAATAAATTTATCACACTTTTGCTGCAAAAAATAATAATAATAATAAAAATAAATAAAATGACCTTTGGAATAGTAATAGTGAATAAACTATTTCTCCTTTAGATTCAAGGTATTTTGAAAAAAATATATTTTTAAAGAAAAAGTAAAATTGATAATTTATTAGAAAATAATTTGAATCTGCTTTTCTCACTACAACTGAGAACCAGGAGTCCTGAATTTGACAGATTTTGTTTTTCTATGTATATACCAAACCTCAGAAAGAGAGCAAACTGGTTAATAGAAGGTTTGGCCTTACATATTCTGGTCAATAATAGTCGCCTTATTTGCTTACCAGAGTATCTAAACTTCTACCATAAATATTAGTTCATTATTGTGGAGGACTAGCCTTCAGAAGAACTGAATTTAGGTTCCTATTTACTACTTATGAATTACATGAAAGTTATTTAATTTCTCTAAACATGAAATTTTCTTATCTGCTATGAGAATCAAAGGAAGATATTATATGTAATCATTTTTTTTGCAGAGTATAAAATGCAACAACAAAAATATAAGGTTACATTATCATTATTCTTTTGGGTTAAGACATTTTAACTCCCAGAATCTTAATCCTTAAAAAGGGATCACATTTTACTATTACAGGTCATTAATGATTGTGACCAATATTAACTATTCATGTTGACATCAGGCCCAGTACATACCTTACTACACTTAATTTATTTAATCCTCACCAAAACTGCATGAAGTTATACTATTATTATTGCCACTTACTGCTAAAAATAAAGAAATCAAGGCTTTGAAATACCAGGCAGAGAGAGAACTGAATTTGAATTTAAGTTTCGTGATAATTGTTTAATGCTAAACAGTAATTTAGCTTTCCTGCACTTGAAAATAGATTTAGCAACACCTGCATAACATGGTTTTTGGAAGAATTAGAAATAAAGACATCTAGAGGTTTTTAAGAGCTGTAAGACAATAATAGTAGTAGTAGCAGTAACAGTAGTCAATTTCATAAGGACTAACCCTACTAGTCCCTTTCTTCTTTCCTGCCAAAGGTTCTAGAAGCAGTGCTGTCCAATAGAACTTACTGCAATGGTTGAAATGTCTTATATATGCACCATCCAATACAGTAACCATTAGCAACTTGTGGCTATTAAGTACTTAAAATGTAGACAGTGCCACGGAGGAATTTACAAATTTTAATAGCCACATATAACTGGTGGCTACCATATTGGGCAATACAGTTCTAAAGTATATGAGATTCATTATTTCAGAAACAAATAAATAAAGTAAGTCTTAGTTTTCAAAAAATACATTTGAAAAGGCCTGTATATATTACAGATACAATAACTGTTACCTTATACTTTTTTCTTTTATATCAACTAGGTAAGTAAGGTGCCATCCTATATAATAAAAGCTTAATATGCTAAGTGTCTGACCATTCGTTTGACCATTCAACCAGTCGCTATGATGTGCACTGACCACCAGGAGGCAGATGCTCCAACTGGTGAGTTAGCTTGCTGCTGGGGTTCAGCCAATCAGGACTGGGTTAGATGGCTGGACATGTCCTGGAGCCCTCCCTCAGTCCCTCCCTGGCCCCCATCATGCACTGGTGGAGTCCCTCAGCCTGGCGTGTGCCCTCTCGCAATCCAGGACCCCTTGGAGGATGTCAGAGAGCTGGTTTCGGCCCAATCCCTGCAGGCCAGGCTGAGGGACCTCACCGGTGCACGAATCCATGCACCAAGCCTCTAGTAATGTAATAAAAAAGGCAGAAGACCAAAAGAAAATTCCTGGATCTTACTGCCAGATCTGGCACAAAGTAGCCGCATGACCCTGAACAAGAATCTCACATTTCCAGGCTTTAGTTTTCCATGTCTACTTTTCTAACTAAAGAAAGATCCTTCCAAAGACCAAATTTTATAAATTTTTGGACTAATTATATAGATATTGGTTGTATTTTTACAAAATACTAATATACATTATTATTTTTTTAATCAATCCCTCAAAACGCCACTTAATATTCCAAAAATAATTGTCTCATTTTTGTTTTTATTAACATCTGGAGTAAAAAGCTTAGTATTCCAAGTTCCAAGTGGGCTTATTAAGCAGAGAGGTTTATCATTTCTACTGGGCAGCTATAAAAAAGAAGGAACTATTACCCTTTGCGATAGCATGGATGGACCTGGAGATTATTATTCTAAGTGAAATAAGCCAATCAGAGAATGACAAATGCCATATGATCTCACTTAATGAGAAGTTAATGAAAAAAATAAACTGATGAACAAAATTGAAAAAGAGGCATGCATATATGTGTGTGTGTGTGTGTGTGTGTGTATCCTATCTAATAATAGACAAATATGCAAATTGACCATACCTCCGACACACCACAAGCCACGCCCACAAGCCACGCCCACCACGCAATCAGAGCGGGTATGCAAATTAACCCAAACCAAGATGGCTACAGCCACAGAGAGCAAGGTTTCCTAGGTAACAGAGGAAGCCAAGCTTTCCGCCTGCACTGGCCAGGCCTAAGCCTCCACTCAAGCTACAAAGTTTCAATTATAGAAGGTAAACAAATTCAAACAAATGGCGGCAGAATGGAGCTTGAGAGAGCAGGCCAAGGTTGCTGCCGGCAACAGGGGAAGCAAAGCTTTCCACACACCCTGGCCGGGCCCACCTGCTTAAGGCAACAAAGTTTCAATTGTAGAAGGTGAATTAACTGCCACAGAAATGGCTGCCGCCCTGGAGTGAACAGCAGGCTTGGCTCCGCTCCAGGCTACAAAGTTTCAATTGTAGAAGGTAAATAAATTTCAGATACCAGGGCCTCTGCTTGGGTTGCCAGGGGGTGTGGTCAGCCTGCAAACCATCACAGGCCCCTCGCTCAGGCCGCCCCACACCCCAAGGGAACCCCCACCTGATCCGGGACGCCCTTCAGGGCAAACCAGCTGGCCCCCACCCCTGTACCAGGCCTCTATCCTATCTAATAAAAGAGTAATATGCAGATTGATCATCACTGCAACACACAATATAGCTGCCCCCATGTGGTCAAAGATCCCGCCCCCATGTGGACACAAGATGGCCACCACAAGATGGCCAGCAGGAGAGGGCAGTTGGGAGGCACCCGGCCTGCAAGGGAGGGCAGTTGAGAGGGACCAAGCCTGCAAGGGAGGGCAGTTGGAGGTGATCAACCCTGCAGGAGAGGGCAGTTAGGGGTGATCAGGCCGGCAGAGGAGGGAAGTTGGGGGCAAACAGGCTGGCAGCAGAGTGGTTAGGGGTGATCAGGCTGGCAGGCAAAAGTGGTTAGGGGCAATCAGGAAGGCAGGCAGGCAAGCAGTTGGGAGCCAGCAGTCCTGGATTGTGAGAGGGCCTAAACGGGCAGTCGGACATCCCTTGAGGGGTCCCATATTGGAGAGGGTACAGGCTGGGCTGAGGGACAACCCCCCTCCGTGCACGAATTTCGTGCACCGGGCCTCTAGTGTATATATATATATATATATATATATATACCAGTATATGTATACACACACACACACACACACATATATATGTCACATAGACACAGACAACAGTGTGATGTTAGCCAGAGGAAAAGTGAGGTGGGGGTAAGGTGGAGGTGGACAAAGAGAGTGGAAATGAGGATGGAAAGAGACTTTGCTTTGCGTGATGGGCACGCGATGCAATGTGAAGATGATGTTTTGTTGAGCTGTACACTTGAAACCTGTATGGTTTTGCGAACCAATTTCACCCCAATAATTTCAATACTAATAAAAAGGTAAGACATGTGGACATAATATTCCTTGTTCCTTTACAATTATATTTAAAAAAACAACAACAAAAGATAAAGAAAACATATCTGTGATGTACCAGACATATTAAATATTTTAATTTCCTTCTCTCCCTCAGGCAGTTTGTAACTAGTACCTTCTATAATTAAGGAAATCTGTTGCTTGTTGTACCCGAAAACTACTGAATTTTAAAAGATTTTATACATTTTAAAAATAATACTGGTATTTCATTATAAGACCTTATTCTTTATTGTAGATTATAGAAGATGTTTAAAGACAAAAATAATTTTTTTTGCAAATGCCCTTAGCTCAGTTTTATTTTTTTAAAGAATGAAGGAATTTCCCCCCAGTTTCATAAACTAAATAATAAAATTAATCATTAATAATTTAAAACATTATATTTGCCATGCCTTAGAACCATGCATATTATTTTAACCTCTTCCAATTGCTAAAACTAACTTTGGCATATTATTGATGTCCTTTGGTTCAGTATAAATTTTTACCTAATTACTGAATATGGTTTGAAATCAAAAGAAGGCACAATAATAAGCTAAAACTTAAAGGGGAAAAAAACAATGCTAAATAATACAAATTCTGTGAAGAAAAAAATATGATTATGTGGCTAATATCAATGGTAAAATTCTATGATACAAAAGAAGGCAGCTATAATAGACTGTCTTTCTATATCTATATATCCTTTTCTATAGTGATACATATTATCTTTGTGTGCAGTTTTAGTTACATGGCATCCAGATGACAAGATTCTTTAAGATATGAGAAAAAAAATAAAGAATAAAGAATAGTTTCACTTCTGGTATGGCAATATGAGGAGTTCTATGGATTCACTATATAGTAAAATAATAATAACTAGTAAAAAACTATATTTAAAATGTAAGGTCTCTAGAAATTGTCCTAAGTTCCTACAGCAAATGAAGGAACATTTAATTCAGGAAAATCTACTAAAACTTGCTAATAATAACAAGAGTCCTTCCCCTTTGGGCAGTGCTATGCTCCTTCCTCCTGCACTTCCTAAGCTTAACAGAAGTTCAAATATGTGTTTTTGTTTTGTTTTGTTTTGTTTTTTGTTACCAAGGGGATGATGCTGCCTCTTCTGTCAGCTTCCATTGAAGGGATAAAGTATCTCATCCAAAGGGACTTACTACCAACATTTCTCATAATCTCCATGTTTAAGTGGCAGAGGCTAAATTCCTAAAAAGTATATCCAAGAGATCAGGGGCTCCTCCCCTTCACCCAGCTCCTAAGCACCACAGACCAAGAAATATTGGGGCAGAAATTATCATCACCGTAACTTGCTAGTAGGGCAATGGTTTTTCATAGTGTAAAGCAATTCAAGACCAGAAACTACCAGGTCTGGCCAGCAACCAAACTAATGGCTTAGAGATTTTGTACAGGAAAGAGGTAATCCATAAGAAGAGATCACTCCAAACCTCTCCCCAAGGGAACTGACTATTTAACAGAATCTAGGGAAGTTCAGGCCCAAGGGCACTCAAAAATACCAGTTCTTCTTAGGTAAGAGCAACAAGTTTAATTTTATGCCAGTTAGTTTACTAAAGAGAGCTATGGAAAAATAAAAGAGCCTTTCTTGTTTCAGAAAAAAAAAAAAACAACCTCAAAATTTACCACTTTACAAGTTTAATTGGTTAAAGTTGTAGAAAATTTATACCCCAAAACATTGTCAACAACAGATAAATGAGCTGGGAATTAGTGAAGCAACTGAAGCAGATACCTGAAAATAGACATCAGTGAAAGAGACAGAGCTAAAGCCACTATCGTGCCATGATTATGTGCATGCCCAAGCTTGTGCTCTTTGAGAAATGACAACAAAGGTTTCACATGCAAAGGAAGTAAATTTCACTAAAATACCCTATCCAAGTAATTAAACAACAGAAACCAAAAACAAGAAAACAACAGCAAAAATATTCCCCTGAAAGAAGAGAAGGAAATCAGAATCTATATTTTCTACATTACCTAAAATGACTAGTTTTCAAAAAAATTGCAAGATATGCAAAGAATCAAGGATGTGTAACCCATTAAAGGGGGGAGGGAAGCAGGGATCATAAATTTTCTATTCAACTAATAAATGAGTTCATCAAAGTTGCAAGAGAAACGATCAATAATAAAATCAATTGTGTTGCTGCAGAGTATCAATGAACTGATAATGAATATAATAAAACACCAAATTCTCCCAAAACTGATCTACAGATCCCATGCAATCCTTATCAAAATTCCAGTGGCCTTTCTGGAAAGACTGACAGTTTGATCCTAAAATTCAACGGGGAAAAGAATACCCTTTTCAACATATGGTGTTAGCACAACTGGATATCCACTTGAATAAAGTTGGACGCCCTCCCTACCTCACACCATATACAAAAGTAAACACAAAAGGAATCAAAGATCTAAGTCTAAGGGCTAAAACTATATAAATCTTAGGATAAAACATAGGATGTAAATCAACATGACTTTAGATTAAGCAACTGTTTCTTCAATATGACATGAAAAGCACAAGCAAGAAAAGAAAAAGTAGATAAATTGGCCATCATCCAAATTAAAAACATTTGCTATTCAAAGATCACCATCAAAAAAGTGAAAAAACAAACCAATGAATGTAAAAAATGAAAATTATATCTAATAAGGGTGTAGTATTGAGAAAATATACAGAATAATTTCAACTCTAAAACAGGAACAAAAGTAATCAAATATGGATAAAGACTTGAATAAATTTTAACTAGAGAAGATACAGAAAAGGCCAATAAGTACATAAAAAGATGATCAACATAATCACTCATCAGGTTATGCAAATCAAAACCATAATAACTAACACAAGGTCATCTATAAATTTTTTAAAAATGGAAACTAACAAGTGTTGAAGAGAATATGGATGAAATTAGATTCTAATATACTGCGTGGTGCAAAGTAAAATGAGGCAGACACTTTAGAAAGCAGTCTGACCATTCTTCAAAATATTAAAGTGTTATCATATGATCCAGCAATTCCACTCTGAGATATACACCCAAGAGAAATGAAAACACATATCCATGCATAAGCTTATACAAAAATGTTCATAGCAACATTATTTATAATATCCCAAAAAGCAAAAACCAAGTGTCCATCAAATGATCAATGGATAAACAAACTATATCATATTCAATACAATGTAATATTATTTGGGCATAAAAAGAAATGATGTACTGATCTATGCTACAATATGAATGAACCTTGAAAACAATGTGCTAAATAAAAGAAGCCAGTCACAAAAGACAATATATTGTATAATTCCATTTATAAGAAATCTCCAAAATAGGACAACATAGATAGACCCTACATTAACTATTACCTTGGGATGGAAAAGAGAAAAATGAGGGTGAAGCTAAAAGATACATGATTTCTTTTTGCAGCGATTAAAAGATTCTAAAATTGATTATAATTCTGTTTGCATGACTCTGTGTATATACTAAAAAAATAATTGTGCACATTAAAAGATTGAGTTATATGGTATATAAATTATATCTAAGTAAAGCTGTTTTTTAACTTGAGATAAATAAAAACACTAGCCAAAGACAAAATGAAATGAATAGAAGCAATAAAGAACAAAATCATTCAAATCTTTCTGATCTCTATAATTTACAAATGACTGAAGAGTTTAAATATAGTTACATGCCCTAAAAATGTAGATGCAACTTATAAGGTATAAATTTACATGACTGATAATGCATTTCTTCTCCAATATCTATAAAATGTGTTGTTTATTTACCCACATTTTCACTTGAATCTTTGCATTTTCCCTCATTACTTCACCACCATTGCCTTTATACCACCATAGTTGGTACATGACAAATTAACAGAAATGGTTATTATAATATTTAGAAATACTAAATGTAAGTATTGTTTTGCATTTATGATTTCAGAAGTGCTAGAGCTGGGTTACTTTTACAATTATATTGTCATTCATGTTATCAAGGGCATCCTAGGCAAAAATTGTAGCTATTATTTAAAACAAAAATCTCAGCACGCACTGTGAATGTCAGGTCACAAAATATTTGCTGCAGCTGCTGCTTTGCTGTTGTTAGCATTTTATCATTATTTATAAAGTTCTAATAAAATTTTTATAAACCACTCAACTCCTCACTTCTTTTATCTGAGACAATGATGGAATATTTCAAATAATTTAAGTAATACTTAATCATAAGTTTTAATTCTGAGTTCTCCATAATTATATGCTATTTTAATTGTTTTTTCAACTCATTCCTAAACCACCATTACTTTCCTATTCAGATATCCTGTCTTAACTTGACTAAAAATTCATATTCTCATTCTTTTATGCACATGAGAAAAGTAACAGGTACACATTATACAGGCACTGTTAAAAGTCATTTTAATTGGCTCTGTACATCTAATGGGTTGACAGTGCATAGGTGTTTTTTTTTCTTAAATCAATGCCTTTTTGACACACATGCAAACATTTGTTGAACTATAATAACCCAAAGTGCAAATCCATTCTCTTATTAAAAGTAAATATGCCATGTTTGGTGTCAAACTAATAGCTAATTTGAGTGGTGAGAAGTCACTTCAGAATCTTAACTTATTTTGATTTTACTACCATAACATTTTGCCTAAAAATCACAGTGTTAAAAGGCATGTTTCCTTGTCAGAGACATCAAATCCTGAGGGAGAAATAATCTAGCAGTCAGTTAGGGCATAAAAAGTCATTAATTTTTCACAAAAGCAATCACAAAGGTGTCAGTAAAAATCAAATAAGTATCTGGGAACCTTTGGCAGAAGGAGGGGCAGGCAGAAACTGAAGTGAGTTTGGGGATGTGGGAAAGAGAAGCCAATTTAAAAAGCTTTAAGCCAGAAAGAGTAGAAAGGAGTATGACAGCTGGAGAAAATTGAATTAGCCTTACAGTAGGTAGGTAGCTTGGTCCTCTATGGAAGAACCTGTGTCAAGGTACTCATGTTCTGCCCCCTCAAGAAGCTTCTAGAATGGGGACTCCTGTCCTCCTCAGAGAATATGGATTATCATTCCTAACATGCTTAGAAAATTTTGAAGCATAAGGACAAAATGCATAATAAAGCAGCCCAACAGTATTTTTAGGTATCAAGCAATTGCAAGAAAATGAGGCAAAATGTTGAGAGTAAATCGGAGCTCTCTGTCAAACTCATCAAAGAAACTGTATCAAGCACCAGAAGTATAAAAAAATCAATGAAGGGGGAAAAGGGAAGTGAATACACTTTTTCAAATATTAGAATGAAGAATAAATGGCAAAGTGCACTTTTTTTTTTTAAAGCCAGGGAATTTGATAAAGAGAAGTTGTACATTCTTTGATGTCACCTAATAATGTGTATTTTTTTTCACATACTAAGGTACAAAGAAAACACTGATGATCTGTTTTCATTGGGGCATGCCCTTTGACCTATTTTCCAGAAGTAAATTATTGGTACTTTTCTTAACAAAATATTTTGCTCAATTGTCCTTGCTACTTCCTTTTAAGGAGGCTACCAAGGGTTTAAATTCAACCTGGAGTCCAGGGATACTATAGCTCTTAAATTTACACTACTTGATTGGCAATTTTTATACTGCTAATGATTGTTGTATATTTATGCTGTTGAAGGACAGAAACTAAGTATTTTGTCTAATATCTGCAAGACCTAGTTATAAGGCCTTAATCAACATTTGATATGGTGAAGCGGAATAATAAGAGACTATGTAGAAATTATAACCATGATATTTCATTAGTCTTATGATCTAAATTGCAAATTGAAGAGTCACAGATAAGCTTATGACTGGCCATATGAAAATCCAAGCCACTATCTCAGGAAATGTTGGTTGTCTAGACCAATAATATGGTTATTAAAATATCTGTACACCCTATTATTCCCTAAAGCATGTTTTATGGTACTGAATCATCCCAATAATTATTTGAAATCTTCATTCCATTTCTCATTGTACAATATGCATAGGAAAAGGTCATCCTAGGCATGTACAATAAAGTTGAAGCACTATGTCTCAAAAAATAAAGCTCATAAAAAGTTAATGGTAAATCCAAGATAACTTTTAAGGCAGTAATTTGAATCTCAGCTTGTTAAAAAATACCTTTCAAGCCTGGCCAGAGTGGCTCAGTGGACCTATGAACCAAGAAGTCACAGTTTGATTCCAGTCAGGGCACCTGCCCAAGTTGTGGGCTTAATCCCCAGTGGGGGGCTTGCAGGAGGCAGTCGGTCAATGATTCTCTCTAATCATTGATGTTTCTATCTTTCTCTCCCTCTCCCTTCCTCTCTGAAGTCAATAAAAATATTTAAAAAAAACCTTTCAAACAAGTATCTAATTCAGAGTTATACTTCCTAATTTGATGGTTCAAAAAGAAAGGTAATTTTTTCCCAGAACACCTTTGCCTTAATCTATAAATAGTCACAACTATTTACCAGTTAATGCAATAGATGTCAATGGCTAATTCCAGCCAATTAAATGTGCTTTTGTGTCAGTAAATCTCTCAATAGTAAGAACAGTGCAAATCATCCACCAATCAACATGAAAACAGTGGATGTCTTGATGGTTATGTAATTCAGCAGGTATTCTTGGTTTCTCTTGTATATAGCCTTTTTCATATTTTACATTCATATGTAGTTCTGTGATTTTCTAAATGAAAGATTGTGGTTTTGAAAGCCAATTTTGGTCCTTGTGTTTCTCAAATCTTGTTTTAATGTATGGAAGCAGAAGAGGAATAAACAAAAATTTTTTAGTTGTATCACCATTATGAAAAACTGGTCTCAACCCAAGTTTCTCAAAAAATTATTCAATGTACTCTTTGCCTTTATGTGTGAAATAAATTATTGATGTGTGGAAAGAGAAAAATCTTCAGCAGCAGTCATTCTGGCATCCAGACTGGAAGACATGGCTCTTTGGGCAGTCACTAAATTTTTTCTTAATTTATACTAACTTCCTTGCAAAGCATGCCACATCATGAAACCCCAGTGGGTGTAAATCTGTTGTGAGGGCAGGAAAACTCCCACTGGTCCAGTGGAAGCTTGCTTGCAGATAGAAAATTGATTGAGAAAAAAAAAATCTTCTTTACTGAGTGACTTTGCATCAAGGAGAAAAAATTGTATATTCTTTGGCCGTGCCAATACAAATGAAAGTGTCAAACTTATCTTGTGGCGATGTAAATTTACTCTACAGGCAAATAAACTGCAATAATATCAATGGGGCTCACATAAACTGAAGAAAATGGCCTTCCTGGAGTCATGTATGCCAAGCCTGATTCAGAATGTGGCACGCTGCCTTGGAATTGTTTTTGTCTAGGTGTCTGCCCTTCATTCACAATGGTTAGCTGCAGGTACCTTGACAGATACTCCTCAGTATGTGCAGGGACACTTAATGATGTAATGACAAGCATAAATTATGTATCCAGTCAAAGAACTTAATTTTACTGGAATGCTAAGGAAATAGGGTGCTCTGAATTTAATTCTGATTAATAAACAATTGAATAAAACATGTTTTGTGGGGGCCTTATAGCTATAAAGCTGCATATTTATTATAGCTTTCTGAACTATGCTGATTCACATTCCTATTCAGCAGGCACATGGTTAAGGATTCTGCAGGACTTTCTGATTTCTGTCAATGAGTCAATCATTTTGCCAATCACCCCTTTTGTACTGAGACTCCCTTCTGAGTACATAATGCATATTAATTCACTTTCAATCTTCACAAATATTTATAAAGCAGGCCTTCCCATAAACCACATTTTACAGTTGAGGATACTGAGACAGGGAAAGGTTAAATATAAGCACTTTATATGTAGAGCTCACCTTCTTAACCACTATGCCATGCTGCCTCAAAACCATAGCACACAATCACTTAGATGTCAAATATTGCATATCTTTGTTTATTTCTCCCTTGGTTTCAAGAACCTATTTCCAAGTCATAATCAATCCCATACTGTCTTTTAAATTACCATTGCTTTCTTACCACCCAATTCCTGGACAATGTCACATATTTCCAGAACAAATACGGAGTACTAGTATTCTAATTGACTGGTTCATTTGTCTTCACTCTTTACCTCTAATTCATCATTACGATGCTACAAGATTAATCTTTCTGAAGCACAACCAGATTTATGTGTCAATACACTTGTTCCTTGCTCTAAAATAACAATCCTTTGTTCTAGTCAACCTGTATTCTATCCTTGCATCTTGGTCAGTCAGCCCATTTGTATCATTACACTCAATTAGAATGATTTTCTCTTCTCTCTATCTACTGGAAACTGATAAGCATATTTCAGGCCACAGTTTAAGGCTCCTCTAATCCCCAAAAAGAATCTCAGCCTATAGCTACTATCTCATTTCCCGCACCAAACATTTGGCAACCATTCAGCATAAGATCTCTGCTTTCACGGTGTAGATAAAAGCTGTCTTGATAATATTGACTTGAATATTAATTGATCCCAAAATATTCAGCAAAAAAAATTCTTTTACTTAAATTTCTTCTTCTAAAGAACAGAAAATTCAGTTTAATTTACAATTAAGATATTTTGAATCTTGTTAAAAGAATTACTGTTTCACCCATTCAGAGCTCACATATCTACTGCATAAAAATTATTTAGTATTAGAAAATATTTGTTTAATAGCCTCCTTTTAAAGTTTAACTGAATCTTTTAAACGTTTTTAAATTATTAGCAGTAAATTCACTCAGTGCTATTGTTAATACAGGGGAGTGGGCCTCAGCTCCCCAGTTGCTAATGGAAGCGGGATTCTGGGGCGATCACTGGAATAAGAATTTCCAGAGGCCCCCACAGAAGGATGAGATATAATAAAAAGCTTTATTTCCATGGAATTACACCTCTGAGTTTCCAAAGTCCTATTTCCCTTTGCCCACTCATAGAAGAAGTGTAGCAGGGGATTCAGAGCTAAAATCAGAGCCAGTGTTCAGTGTCCTTTCCATGTTGGAACCAGGTCCGGTCCAGCATCAGACTAGCTTAGCTTGTGTTTCCCACTAGAATCTATTAGTCCATTGCATGTGTGGTCCGCATGGCCATGGACCATGGGGGCGAATGCAAGGAAGCAGGAGCAAAAGAGCCCCACAAGCCAAGAGTCAAGTACAATAAGAGTCACGAGTCCAGTGTGCCAGATAATTCCTTGCAGTGGTTCTCAACCGTTTTAATGCCGCGACTCTTTAATACAGTTCCTCATGTTGTGGTGACCCCCAACCATAAAATTATTTTCGTTGCTACTTCATAACTATAATTTTGCCACAGGTTGAGAACCGCTAGCAGGGTCGCCTAAGACCATCGGAAAACACAGATATTTACATTACGATTCATAACAGTAGCAAAATTACAATTATGAAGTAGCAACGAAAATAATTTTATGGTTGGGGGTCACCACAACATGAGGAACTGTATTAAAGGGTCGCGGCATTAGAAAGGTTGAGAACCACTGGTTTAGGGGATGATGTACCCCCAAATTTTTACAGTCTTGCATTGGCTCTGCCCATTCTGGCCTATGATCTCTCTCCCCAGGTTTGACTGACAGTAGGCACCTTCCCTAGTTCCCTCAACTTTACTAAGCATGCATCTATTTTCCCTTTATTGGATTCCTTCTCCCAGTGATTTGCAGGGAATAGGCTGGTGGTTCCCTGGGGAATGCAAAGTTGCAACTTCCTGGTGAAGCTGTCCAGATGGCCTTTCCCCTTTGTTCCTTTCCTATTATTAATAACTAACTAATTACAACAGTATCACTATGAAAAATACCCATTACCTAGAGAGAGTAGACTCTGGAAATATGAATGCTTTCAGATTTGAAAATGACCATAATCATGGATTTTTTAATGTGTATATTTGGGACAGGGATGGGGCATTGAAAGAAGTAATGTAAGATAGAGTGACTAAAAAAACAAAATATAAGCAACATTCATTTCCAGATCTTGTGTGTAGAAGGATCATTTACTTTGCTTGCATATGTAATCATAATTTAACAATTTTAATCCAATTATAAGCAAGACATCCACAAACTTATAAAACTGGTTGGTGAAAAACAACAATATAAAAATTAGGGCAGTATTTATTGTTTCAAAACAATTTACCAAGAACATATTTTAATACTGGGAATAACTGAAGTAAATCTTATAAACAGATGGGGGAAGGTTCAATAAAATGCAACTCAACCCCACTTTCAGTGAAAAGTTGAAATGCTATTGCAAAAGCTTTCCTTTAAGGGAAGCTTTAACTTAGTGTAGATGTATGCAGTTAATAAAGTAAAATTATTTGATAAGAGGTTATCATAGAAACATTGACAGAAGATTGAAATGCCACCATTATCTAATGAGGTCTTCATACCTGATGACAAAAAGAAGTAGTGATTAAAGTTACATTCTCAAAATCATCTGCCACTCCCAAGGGTTAACAATTTTCTCATGTAGTAGAAAATGCCTGTGAAAAAGAGATTTGTCACACATCAATTAGAGAAAAATAAAGATAAAAGTCCTCCAAAAATGTGCTGGGGGAAAAATTAACATGTTTTGCTATTTATCATTAACAAAATTCACATTTCATTTCAGAACTGCCAGGAAAATAATGAAAAGTGCTGTGTGAAAAAATTGGTCTTTAAATTTTATTTCCCACTGATGTGTTAATGAACTTGGGGGGAAAAGTGTAATATAAAAGGCACAAGGCAAGTTAAAATAAGACAAGATGTTTTTAATAACATACTTAAATAAAAGGAAACATTACTCTTAATATTTTCATTACTGAAAATTTTACAAAGATATTTTCAATTAACAATAAATCTGCCTTCTTTGTCCACCATATCCTTAGAATTTAGAAAAATTTACCCAGACTATTAACAGCCTTTTCTTGGATGAATAGAAATCTCATGCTGGTATTCTTTTCTTTGTGTAATAAATGTGCAACTAAAAGCATAGATGTTTTTTCTTTTTTAATTTCTCACTAAAAAAGCAAGAGGAAAGCCTTAACTGGTTTGACTCAGTGGATAGAGCATCGGCCTGCGGAATTAAGGGTCCCAGGTTCGATTTTGGTCAAGGGCATGTACCTTGGTTGCGGGCACATACTCAGTAGGGAGTGTGCAGGAGGCAGCTGATCAATGTTTCTCTCTCATTGATGTTTCTAACTCTCTATCCTTCTCCCTTTCTCTCTGTAAAAAATTAATAAAATATATATTTTTTAAAAGTAAGAGGAAATATGCAGTAAATTGTTTTGTAAAGCAAATTATCAAACATTGGGCTATTTTTCTTTCAAATTTTCATATAAAACAATATCCCTTAACAAGTAGGAAGCGTTTAATTGATAGAAAATTTCCAGAAACCTTGTCAAAATGAAATAATATAGGAAGTACAAAGATTCATAGAATATTTTCTCTGATGGATGCAAACATAGGCATTATTTTTTAAAGTTAATTATAAATTAAAAGCTTGTTTTGACTTACGAATTCAACTGCCTCACGATATCTTTTTTTTCAAACTAGGAGGCTACTTTTCACTCTATTCTTTTTTTTCCACACTATTCTTAATTGGGAAAGCAAAATTCTCTTTTTCCAGTGGTGCTTTATGTAGCAGTTATTTGCTTGCTTTATTAGACATTTAAATTATTCTTTGCTTATATTCTTTCTTATTTACTCCTTGACAGGTTGTTGACACAAGGTGTTAACTCAGCAGGAAAACTTCAAAACCTTTTAAAATTTCTTGAACATGGGTAAAGTGGGGAGGGGAAGTTCAGCAAAAAAGGTTATGGAGTTTTAAAATGAGCTTACGAGGCAGCTTAAAACAGTCAGACTTGCAACCGTGGAAATTAATTAGTTTCAGATTTAAGAAAAAATTCTGTAAGAAAGTATGAAAGAACTTCAAATGGAATGAAATGAGTAAAAGTGACCTATATTTCCATACATAAATCAAGTTGCATTTAGGTATTTCTTCTAAAATATTTGCACAGTTGCCAACAATTAATCCAAAATTAGGTTGCATTCAAATATATAAAGCATTCGGACCATGAGTTGCAACAATTCCATCACAAGATGGTCAGATCACATCTGCAGCATTATATGCAATTCTTAGCACCATATTTTAAAAACAAGTATTTTTTTTTTTTTAGGCAACCAATATAGTGAGAAAGCATGAAACCCCACAATGTTTAAAGTGAAGAAGAAAGAGTTAGGAACACTTGATATCCATTTTTAAATAACTTGCCTACTATATAAGAGAAGAAATTACTCTGTGAAGCTCCAAAGGGTGAATCTGAGAAAAATGGCAACTTATTGTGAGGAAACATTTCATGAAAATCAAAGGAACAGTTTGCCTAATGAGGTAGCTAGAAATTCACCACTGACCATGATCTAGAAGAGATTAAAAGACAATCCATCAGAAATGCAATGCTTCAGCACCAGGAATGCTCAGGGCCTACTCAAGAAGGCAAATAATCCTCTTCACTAATATTTACAGGGTAAAATAAGATGGTTGTTAGAGTATTAAATTTGACAATAAAATAGTAGTCAAGTTTTCAGACTAATTTAAATTGGCCAATCAAAAGAAGCAAATATTCTAGAAAAATCAATTGTACTGGACAAAAAAGCTGTTCCTAAAGTGTTAACTAAAATTTTTAATGGTAGTTCATCTCATGATAAAATTGCATAACATATAATGAACCTAAAGCAGTCACATTTTAGTGCAAAAAAGTAAAATTTAAAAGCTATCAAGATTATAGCATAAAATTTCCAAAAGCCTCCTAATATTTAAACCAAACAAGGGGGGATAGTAGAAGAATATCATGTAAGGAAAAATATCCTGTAAACAAATTACATCTAGAAAATTTTTACTTTAGAAAATTAACTGTCATTTGTAATGCTAACAGCAAGACACCCAGGTAAAACATACATGGTGTCAAAACAAGCCAAAGGAAAATAGTTTGGGCAAAAAATAAAATAGGATCGCAAGTCAAATTTATAGAAAAGATTCCTTTATTAACTTTTGGTCGAGAATATGTTTGTATATTTTCAGAAAACAACTCTGAGACCAGGTGGATTCCTGCAATAGAGAGGAATTGACAGGAGTGCTCCAGCCATGAAGAAAGAAGAGAAACAGTCTAGAGATGGAAGACACTGACGACGCCTTGCCATACTAGCAGTCAGCAGATGTGCGTCACTGCAGATTGGCCAGGACCAAACCAGAGAGGGTCGGACCTGCATTACCACCATTTGTCCACCATCCAGAACTGAAATATCATTGCTGTTATGTACACATAAAGAACTGTTGGACACAGAAACTGGGACTCAAAAGAACTGTTGGCCCAGAAAGAAACTCACTATAGACTGATTCATTTGCCTCTCAGCATAACCATTGCTTGTCTCATTTTCGGTTCTTATAAGTGTACTCCTAGTATCACATGAGCTCACACATCTAGGGGAAAAGATGAACAACATAGACTGAACAAGAACAGCATCGATCAGACTGTCAGACCTCAGAGGGAAGGTAGGGGAGGGTGGGGATAAGGGAGATAGATCAACCAAAGGACTTGTGTATTTGCATATGAGCCTAACCAGTGATCACGGACAACAGCGGGGTAGGGGCATGCGTGTGGAGGGGTTTGGGATGGGAATGGGGGGAGGGGTTGAGGACAAATATGTGATACCTTAATCAATAAAGTAATTTAAAAAAAAAGAAATGCAATGCTTCAGTAAGGTTAATGACACTTGGTTATTGTTTTAAATGAGGAAAATTCATAGGACTATATATAGGATTGCCACAAAAACTTCCTAATGATCTAATATGGTTTATTAACCTATCAAATCCTCAAAATCCCTTCCCAGTATCAGAGAGTAAAAAATATATTTTATGAAAGTGAGCATAAGTAATTTGCAAAATTACTCTATGAATCACTTTTTGTTTTTAAATTTCTTCTTTTGGTAAAATCTGAATTCATACAAATTAACTGATTTTTTACGCCATATGCCATTAGTCCATGAATTAACTATTTTACTTAGTTATATTACCTTTATATTAAGAAATTTCTTAATTATTAAGGATGTAAAATGAGGAAAGGATGGGCTCTTCAATTAGTGGTTCTGGAAAAACTGGGTAGTCACATGCAAAAGAAGGAATCTGGGCCCCTATCTTACACCATTCAGAAAAATCAATTCAAAATGGACTAAAGACTTGAATATATAAGTCCTGAAGCCATAAAAATCCTGGGGGTGGGGGGAGAGAAACACACAGAGGGATAAGCTCCTTCACATACGTCTTAGCAATGATGTTTTTTTATTTCACAACAAAAGCAAAAGACAACAATAGCAAAAACAAACAAGTGAGTCTACATCAAACTAAAAAGCTTCTGTATAGCAAAAGAAACCATGAACAAATGAAATGAATGGGAGAAAATATTTGTAAACCACATATACAATAATGGGCCAATATCCAAAATATATAAGGAACTAACTCAACTCAATAATAAAAAAACAAATTACCCAATATTTTAAAAAGGTTAAGGACCTGAGTAGACATTTTTCCAAAGAAGACATACAAATAGCCAACAGGTACATGAAAAGGTTCTCAATATCATTAATCATCAGGAAATGCAAATCAAAACCACAATGAGCTATCACCTCATACCTTTTAAGATATATGTCATCATAAAAAAGACAAGAGATAACAAATGCTGGGAAGGAGTTGGAACAAAGGAAGAGGCTGATAAAAGAATACAAACTTTCAGTTTTAAGATTAATAGGTCTGAGAATCTCATCCTATCCAATAAAAGGGTAATATGCAAATTAACCATCACTCCGTCACAAAGATGGCAGTGCCCATAGCCACAAGATGGTGGCGCCAAGTCCTTTCAGCCCCACCGGAATACCCCAGTCCCAAGGGGGCGGCCACTGAGAGCAGGCAGCGTGAGTGGCCTGGCGGAATGCTTGCTTCGTTGTCGCAGCGATGAAGCAAGCATTCCGCGCCCGGCCGCAGATGGGCCTCTGGGCTGCGGAGAGCTTCTGGGCAGTGGGTGTGGAGCGACCAGGCCCTGCAGAGAGCTACTGGCACACCAATTCATGCACAGGGTTACTAGTGTATAATATCATAGGTTGATAACACTGTATTGTATAATTGAAATTTGGTAAGTTTTCTCACGACAAAAAAAGTAAATATGTGAGGTAATGCATACATATATCAAATCATCACGTACATTTTAAATTATTACAATTTTATTCATCAGTTATGCCTCAATAAAGGTGAAAAAATAAAATAAGGATAATGAAAAATTGAGTTCTGAAGTAAAGTATTTCTCATCTGTACAGAAGTAAGTAAACCTTAATTCTCTCTTTGTCTTCAAGCATTCTAAAATGTTTTCAACTAAGAATTTTTGACAAGCTCTTCCAAGAAAGTTTACTGCTCAGTTTACTAGAGACAGACTAATCTTCATGAGTCATATCTAAAACCAGAGCCAAGCACTGCATGGGAAAAAGTACCCTGATTTACAGCTTTACTTCTAGAATTCTTTCTTCAATTGGGCTAATTGGTTCTTCAAGTTGACCACTGACACCAGGGTAAATACACATCAACATGAAACTTGAAGAAAGCTGTGGAACTATATGAATCCCAGAGTACATGAAGTTTAGCCCCCTCCAACTATTAAACGCATTTCACTTGACTGATAATATTAATAAACATATTAAACCTCAACTATGTGCTAGATTTATCCACACACTGAAGATACAAAAGTGACCAATGTACTGACTGTCACTATGCCCCATGCAATTCAGTCTAGTGATAAAGACAGGCAGGTGATAATTGCGGTATGATACAGTATGTGCTGCAATAGAGGTAGTTACCAAGGGACCATGTAAGCATAAAAAAAGGAGGAATGTGGACAGTTTGTTACAATAGAGATGATATTTGAAAATGTTTAGATGGACAGGCAAAGAAGAAAGTTCCAGACAAAAGGAATATGATACAAGCAAGCAGAACACTTGAAAGAAGATGATTTGTTCCCACAGGGTGTGTGAATTTTCAACGGAGAAGTGGTGGAAGATAAGGCAAGAGATATAGTCAAGGGTTATACCAACAAGGAAATTTTTAAAAACTCATAATTAGGATTTTTAACTTTATCCTATACATGTAAGTAGGAGCCACTGCCGTATTTTAAGCAGCAAAGAGTGATAAAGAAATTCAAGTATTTGAAAGGTCACTTTAGAAGCAACTTGAAGAGGTGAGACTTGAAGAAGTAAGAAGTGCTTGGAAAAGGATGCATTAATAGTCTAGGTGAAATATAACATGTTGCTGAAGTAAAGCAATGACACTGGAGAAGAAGGGGAAAGGATTGATTTGATAGATTTCTGAGTGTTAACACAAGAAATCATTCAAACTTATAAATAATTTTTGTGAGTTTATTTGAGCCAAACTGTTGACAATTGCTGGGAAGCAGAATCTCAACATATTGGGATAATGCTATGGAGAATGGCAGTTTTTCACCTGCTTTATACATTACAATCAAAAGAGGAGAAGGAAGAGGGTTACATGAAGTCCACTGGTGATAGACTAGAGAGGCGGGCGAAGGCAAAGCAGGAAGACCTCTGGGACTGGATAAAAAGTAAAATGATAGACAGATACATCTTTTATGTAGGTGGGTACAGGGTAGTTAACAGTTAACAATTAACATGATAACAATAACAATGAGGGAATTTATGGTCTCTGCTCTGGAGCCCTGGTGCATTGGTTGTGCCCTAAGGGGTCCGAAAACAGGGAAGTTACAGTTACCCAGACATTCCACAGGTATGTTATCTTAGATGAAAAAAGACAATAGGCTCAGTAAAGATTGAAGTTGATCTTTGTTAGAGAAGATACTGGCCTAGGACATGATTACCCATGATAAACTGCTTTTTACCTAAAGTCTTTCGTTTCAGACCATCTTTTGTGGGTACTTTAGGTCTCTTGATTTTTCAAGGCCGCCATGCAGGCCTTCCCTGAGTTAGGTTAGCATGTGGCCCCTTTTCATCCACATGAGCTAGGGTTTATAAAACAATTAAAAATTTTGGATGAGCTGTTTCCAAATCATCAGCAGAGACGTGGCTAAAAAAGCTGTGGTACATTTACACAATGGAATAAATACTATAGGGTAGTAAAAACAAAGGAACTCTTACCATTTGCAACAGCATGGATGGACCTGGAGAGATTTATGCTAAGTGAAAAAGCCATCAGAGAAAGACAAGTATCACATGATCTTACTCATATGTGGAATCAATGAACAAAATAATCTGATGAACAAAATAGATCCAGAGACATAGAAGCATGAACTGAGGAATTTCAGAGGGAAGGTGGGGGTGGGTGGGGAGAGATTAACTGGGGAATTTATATGCATGTATGTATAGCCCTAAGACATAGACAATAGTGTGGCGAAGGTCTTGGATATGTGGGTGCAGGGAGAAGGGGTTCAATGGGGAAAAAAGGGAGACATCTATAATACTTTCAACATTACAGATAATTTTTTTAAAAAAAATTTGGGATGAGGATAAAGAAAAAGATGATGAGATGATGTCAGGTATGACTCATCTTTCTCTCTTAGGCTATTGGGTTGATGGAAAAAACATCAATTCAAGATAACAACAGATTTAAGAAAATTATAAATAATTTCAGTTTTGAAAGGCTTTTTTATGTTTTGAGGCCTTTGTAAGGTAAGTATTTTGCCGAAACTGTCCAGTAGGAAGATGGGATTATAGATCTGGAGTTGAACATTCCTTCCTCAAAGTGGCTTATTTTTGGAAAAAAAAAATATTTTTATTGATTTCAGAGAGAAAGGGAGAGGGAGAGAAAGATAGAAACATCAATAATGAGAGAGAATCATTGCCTCCTGCTGAGCCTGTAACCTGGGAATGTGGCCTGACTGGGAATTGAATTGTGACCTCCTGGTTCATAGGCTGATGCTCAGTCACTGAGCCAAACAGGCCAGGCCAAAGTGGCTTCTTAATTACCTGGTGTTGGTGTAGTCAAATAGCTATATAGGTTAATGCATTTGCTGTTCTGAAATACATTTCCTACTTCTGATGATGACATACTGCAATTAAACAAGATATTTATTATAATAAAATGTGCATAGAATTATAGGGCTGAAATCAGCTGCTACCTGTATGCCTCCATACTGGGGATCGAGCCCACAACCCAGGCATGTGCCCTGACTGGAAATTGAACCGTGACCTCCTGGTTCATAGGTTGACACTCAACCACTGAGCCACGCTGGCTGGGATGAATACACACTTTAGATTTTAACTGAATTATGAGCTTGGCAATATGTATGAATTTAAAGCATGATGATATAAACTAGATTCATCACAATATTTTTCCAAATGCATGGAAGTGTGATAAATCAATGATCAGAATTCTCAACTTCAAAGGATCAAAGCACTGTCTTTGAAATGATGTTCTATAAATACTAAAATGATTAAATATTTTAGATAAACTATATGAAAGTATTTTTAATCCACACAGATCTCAAATGAAATGGGAAATGCTAAAAAATGAAAATAAATCACTATTTGCATTCCTAGTTGCAATATTAGCTCTCCATAGTCTTCAGAATCGCCAATATTGTATCCAACTATAAAATTTATTTGTACTAGAAGTTTGTCTTTTAAATGAAATATTAATATATTATAATCAGTTTTATGTAATTCCAAAGGGTAAACGTGATAGTTGTTTGAAGTCCTAAAAGTTGTCTTTATTTGTGCTTGTTCATCCTCACACCTACGGATTTCAGGGACAGGTAATAAAGGGAGATAGAAATGAAAGAGAAAAATGATTTTTTGACTTAAAAACAATTCCTTTCCTATTTCTAGCTCTGACTAATGAGTGTGAGTAAAAATATTCCCCATTTTCTGAATCTGTCTAGCAGTGATTTTCCTAAGAAAATATAGATATCTGGTTATTGTTAGCTAAAGTTGGCCACTTCCAACCTGTAGCCAACTTAAACTCCTACTTAAAGTGGGAATGTTCTGGGAAACATAAATCTTATGGGTGACCTATTTGGAAGGTAGTAGTTTTTGTTTTGTTTTTTCCATCACCATTTATCCCCTCTATGCTATCTTCCACTTCCAGCCACCCCCTTCTCCAACCACCATCACCTTTATAGAGGTGTACTGTAAATAGGCTGAACTAAGTGCAGATGGTGAATAAAAGGAAAATGTTTCCTTTTAAAATGCCCTATGAACCAAAAGGCCACATGTAAATCAAATGCATATTCCACCAATATAAGAAAATGTAGGATGAACTTACCTGCTATAGGAACTTACTATCTCTTAAGTGTAGGGGAGAGAACAAGAGAGGGATCATAAACAAAACCAGAAAAACCCACCAAAGAAACACAGGACCATGGCAACTAGTCCTAAACCTTTACATGATTCCACATGTCTATGATTCACCAAACAACCTCTATCAAGTCCATTGCTTTAAAAGTGTCTGAGAACCCATATCCTGGAGTAAGATAGGCCTGGATTTATAATCCTGGTTCTGCAATGTACTCCCTAGTCAAGTCACAAACTCTAATCTTTGGTTTCTTCATGCATGAAAAGAGGATAGAGCCTATCTTATAGGGCCATGTGGTGTCTAAATGTTATAATGCATGCAAAATTCCTGGCTAAATTGTTATAATTATTACTATGGCTTCATTGCTATGTTATCAATCACACTGCCCCTAATTAGCTTTTGCTGTTTAATTAGTACTACCCTTTCCAGTATTACATTATGATTGCATTTTTCTTGAGTACACTGGCCACACATCAGCCCATACACAAATACCTAGCTCCTAATATAATGTTTTAGCAACACACACACACACACACACACACACACACACACACACATATATATATATATATATATATATATATATATATATATATATATATGCTAGTATTATTTCCTGTAGAGGATGCTTGTGTGTGTAAACTAAGAAAAAGACTTCTGAATTCTACATTACACTTAGAAGTGACCAAACTACCACAGCTCACAGTACCTACTAAAGAGTAATAATTAACTGCATCTTTTAACTCCTTTTTAAACTGCCCTGCAAATCTGTGATATTTTTAGACTGACAGTTTATGTCTACTGATTATATTCAATTTATCAAACTGGCATTGACAAAACAAGCTCAGTATCATTTCAGTGGAAACAAAGATGACAAATCACAAGTGGGATAGGATGTAAACTATTTATTAAAGCAACAAACACCACATACTATATTTCACAAAACATCAGGGCTATTGACTGCTCCAAATTCCTATTCATCACTCAATTCATATTATATTTCAATGCACTAAAAAACAAGTTCTAAAATAATTTAATATTCTTAAATATTATACTAAATTTTTATGTCCTAGAAATCCAAGCCATCTCTCCAGATGTAATAGACTAGTCTATAATTTAACAAAGATAATGTTGCTAATTATAGCCCTATGTTTTAAGGTGACCATCAGTATAACAAAGGAAAAACAATTACTAAAATAAGCTGCTATCTTTATGAAATCTTCTAAAATTCTTGTCACCTATAAGTTGCATTTTAAAATTTAGAAACCTCTGGCAAATCTTTCCCCCTGGCTTTGCTCTACTAGCAGTGTAAGCATTCATTACTCTCCACCAAAAGATCACCTTATGAAGGATTTTTGCTATAATTTCTCTTCTAGTGACAGAAAGACGCACAGAGTAAAATAATGTCACTTCAAAAATCAAAAGGTCAGAAAATAAATTTTGACTCTAGGACTCTCGTTACATAACAATGGGCATCTAATCTTTGCTGTATTGGCTTTGGCTTCCAATTAAAATCTACTTTGAAAGAATGAAGGATTTCTATACTTGTCTATAAACAAAAAGTATATAAAATTTTGGTTATAAAATATTTTTATTCCTCCCCTGAGGATATTTTTTATTGATTTTTAGAGAGAGGTGAAGAGAGAGAGAGAGAGAGAGAGAGAGAGAGAGAGAGAGAGAGAGAGAAATGGACTAGTTGTCTCCCACATGTGGCCCGATAGGGGCCATGGATGGAACCTGCAATGTAGACAGGAGGTGCCCTGACCCTGAATGGAACCCATGACCTATTGGTGTACAGGACGCTGTTCCTACCAACTGAGCCACACTGACCAGTAAGAAAATATTTGATTTTAAGACTTTTTCTTTAGTCTTAAAAGACAGGACATTTGCTATCACTTGCTTTCAAAGCACCATATTGAACGATTTGTGTGGTTGTAGCCTTTGAAATGTGCAGAGACTTAGTCTTCAAATTTGTTGGTGAGGAGAAAAGAAATTTTTTTTCATTGGTACAATGTTAAAATCTGTGGCAGAGACTGCTTTATATTTGCCAGTGCAACCTGATTGAGACATTTTATTCAATGAACATAGTTAATAGATTATTCATAGTAGTATAGGAAGGGAAATGTCTTTCAGTATGCTCTCTTTCCCACTTCCCACCTTTGAGATGTGTGCTTTGCTCCCAGGTGTATTAGTTATGCTATGTGTCTGTTTAATGTACAATGTGTTCATTGTTCATTTCCTCAGGGAAATCAAGAAACAACAACTAAATGAACTAAACTTAAATTTACCTCATACTGAACAAGTGGCCTCACTTGCAAGGCCACTGTATGTGGTAAAATTATTGACTTCCAGAAAGTATCTTTGAATTTAAATTTAATCTTTAAAGAATCTAGCAACACTGACCTAATAATGAATATAATAACTCTTGGGACAAGAATATAAGAATAGAGTCAAATAAATACAAGCAAGTCACTTGGTTATATACTACATGATAAGGTACATATTTCCCAAACTCCTTAACTCCAGATTCTGAGCTTGAACTGAGCATGGTCTATAACTTATGTTTCCCATTTATCATATCTTGATGAGCTATATCACTAATTCTGACATAAAACAATAGTATAATCAGAATTTAGTTAAAAGATTTTTTGGTATGGCAGTTAGCCTGAAATTCTTGCTAATTTGTACAGTTCCATAAAAATGATTAGTAGGGGAATCAAAGAAGCTGCCAAAAACATTATTTCTAGGTGTCCTTCAATTTGCTCTCCATGCTGGTTCTTGCTGAAAATTTTCTTTGTGCAAATCTCAATAGTTTTAGGTAAAAATGATCACCTATTATGTAAGTTAATCAAAAACACATTCTCCATTTGTTTAAAGCTAACACTTAATTTGTGTTCATTAAATTCCCATAGTAACATGTAATTTAATTTACATATTTTAATCACACCCTGATAATTTAAACATTTGATCAGTTTTATATAGTATTGTAGGCCTATAATGACTTACAGTTTGAGGGTTCAATCCCTAGTCAGGGCACCTATGGGAGGCACAACCATCTATGTTTCTCTCTCACATCAATGTTTCTCTCTCTCTCCCTCTTTCTCTTTTCCTCTCTCTAAAATCAATAAACATATATTCTCAGGTAAAGATTAAAAAAAGAATTCCAATATTCCAGCATAATACTTTGTGCTCATGATAATAAACTTTCCAGAGCTTATTTTCCACGGAAGTCAGTAGATAGCAAGTGCACTAGGCTCAACAAAAGTGTCTTGTAGAGTTGCTAAGAAGTTACTTCTTTCCTATACCAGTACATAACTCCCTCAGTCTTCGTTTTTCAGATGTTCAATATTCTTATTCATCTTCTAATTATATTGAGACAGAATTTATGGATTCTGCAAGGTTTAGGATTGGAAAGAACTTTAAATATCATTCATTAGCTACTTGTCTCTATAACATTTCCACTATGTGATTAACCTCTATAGACTTGAACACCCCAGTATTAGAGAACTTGATACCTTCATGAACAGCTCATTCCACCTTTAGCCAGTTCTGGATGCTATAAAACCCTCCTGTAGAGCCAAAATCTGTAGGCTCCACCATTAATTCCAGTTTTATTCTCTTGTGCCCGTAGTTTCCTTCAGTTCACAATATTTGTTGAATGCCTAGTTTGTGTCAGACACTGTGTCAGGCACTGAGAAAACAAACACAAATAATATATTCATGCTGATTAAATCTCTTTTCCATAAGAAAGACCATAAAATATTTAAAGTCATCTAACATGTGTCCCAAAGTATTGTCTTCCAGATGATATGAAACTATAGGTCATCATAGAACATGATTCAAGCCCCTACTGACTTGAGCATTCTTATGGATGAACTCTACTTAATTACTTTATTCTTTTTTAAAAATATATTTTTACTGATTTTTTACAGAGAGGAAGGGAGAGGAATAGAGAGTTAGAAACATCGATGAGAGAGAAACATCGATCAGCTGTTTATACCACAACCAAGGTACAAAGCCTTGACCAGAATTGAACCTGGGACCCTTCAGTCCACAGGCTGACACTCTATCCACTGAGCCAAACCAGTTAGGGCTACTTTATTCTTAAAAGATGTTGCTGGAAGCCTAATTATAGCCTGACCCTTTCTATGAAAGTTGAAAAAGCCCAAGATAAAATTAAGTTTCCTGGTAATTATATCACCCTAAGAACTTGTTGATCCTGGTGCCAACAAAAATCCACCAAATGTTTTCTTGTTCTGTGACTGAAATTTGTAGAGGAGTTTGGTACCCAATGTTCAGCATCTCACTAGTATTATTATTAAGTTTCACCCTGGTCAGTTCAAACTGTCATGATCTCTTCATATGATGGGTCAATTTGGTAAAATACCTTCTATATTTATTTCAGGCAATTGAGTAATTCAGGTTTTAGCAGACCGAACTTTCTTGACCTTTCATTCTAACCTCTTTTGTGCCAACAATTAAGAGTTATCATTGTTGTTTATGTTCTTTATGCCCAGTATTAGGATAGAGGAGAACATAGGAGATGAAGAAAAGTATATGACAATCCTTGCCCTTGAGATAATTATAATTTTGTTGAAGAGGAAGTTTTTCCAAAAAGAAAATAAGAAATTAGATAGCAATGCACGATAGTGAACCTCATTTAAAATAATGTAATGAGATTGACTTACAGACCAGGAAAGCTAAGCTCATTACTCTAGAGATGACTCTCAAACAAGCAAATGTTTTGTTTCATGGCACAAGCCATAATTATTACAGGAATGTGGAGTAGAGGTCTAAGTGGTCTGAAAGAGTAGACATAGGAGGTAGCAAGTCTTTAGCTAGGAATGAAAGAAAAATCACTGTTGCTCTGATCTTTCAATCTAGTATAATGTAAACAAAAGGCCCTAATAGCCATCTTTCTCATCAGATGCTGGAAGGATGAAATGCATGCCCATAATATAAGATGCATTCATCATAGCATAAATGTGCTCCATGACAACACAAGTTTCTCTAAGGTAGCTTCTAGCTCTTTCTCCTCCTTGGTGAGACTGCTAGATTCCATGTTCTTCCCTACTCAAACCTACACACACACATGCACACACACACACATACACACACAAATAAATATTTGATTACTAGAAACCACAACTATGAGAATGAATGTCATATACAATTAAGTTAATCCAATAACATTAGTTTAACAAAAAATAAGCACATATTTTAAGCCTTGATTTACCTTTTTACTTTGAGAAGTGGCACAGAATAAGTCCATGGGACCTTTCAAATCATCCCAAAAGGTTTTCAGTTTCTTTTTCCTCCAATTGATCAAGGTTACAAAGAAACAGAGTTGGTTATTGTTTTTTGCTAAAACGGGGATCTTTCCAAACAGAAGTTGCACTGAGACTGGCATGATCAGAGACTGCCCCCTGCCTTCCTACACAGCACATAGAGTTCAACTGCTTTGTTTTTCAGTAAGAATAGTCCTACTAACTTTGAAAAGACTTCGTGTATAATAAACCATCTATATCTAAGATTCCTCCCCCTCCAATGCAATGCCTTCAGAACTGTAAGAGAGAAATTTGCTTTATAAAATACTATAAAAGTTATCTTTTGGTATGTCATGTCTCAATGAGGAACATTATAGATATGATCCTGAGTTTTTCTGGTTAAGCAAAAATATGAAATGATGAAAATATCACTTGATTTTACAAAAAGAAAACAACCTCTGGTTATCAGGGTCTGCTTTAAAACTAAAAAAAAAAAACAGAAATGGAATGATTATCAAAATTCCTTGCATTTATGTCCTGTGGTAAACAAGGGGAGGAAAAAACTGCCGGTAGAATTTTGGTGTGGCTTCTTTTGCTCTGCAAAAATATCTGCCTTGGAGTATTTTTCTAGAACCCGGTAACTCATTTTTAAATCAGTCTATAATCTTTTAGTGTTTTTTAAAAATAGAGTTCTCTGAGAACTAAACTTTTCCACTGGACTCCTATTATTTATAAGGAAGTTCCCAAAGTCTTAAATGATGAGGAATTTTTCCTACTTAGCAATATTTTTTAAACTTCCTTCCGGAGTTTTTAAATCTGTAGTTTTGGAAAGGTACTATTTGAGGTAGGGGGAAAGCCCCCTGGTATGAAAGTGGCAAAGGGATATCTACATTCTTAGAAAACTCGGGGAGTTTTTGGAAATGGAGTTCCCCGGGGTGCTGGGGATTTGCACCAAACCCAAGGATTCTACAGTAAATGACTCCTCTTCCCAGGTGCAACCTCCATAGACCTGAGGAAGGGCAGGAAAAGCCATGAAAACATTGGGCTGATTCCTGGGGACACATTAAGCAGGGAGTGACAGAAAAACCTCTCCGGCGACTACAGAGCGAGCCAGCATGTACTTATTTTGAGTTTGCTAGCATGATTTAAAAAGTGCGCCCTAAATTTCTACCTACAGATATACCTCAGGCTAGTGTTGCCAAAACTTCCAAAGCCCGTGGGGTCCTCCAGTGCTGGGTCAAGCCGCCGCATAGGGAACCCAAAACGGCCGTATGCGCCCCCAGTGCTGGGAAAGCGGAGCCCGCGCTCCTGGCCGAACCTGGTGCCCCGAACCCTGCCTAGTCCCCGGCTCAGGCTCAGCTGCCCGGTTCCCGGCCACTGGGCGAGCGCCGTTCGAAGGCGCACTTGCCTGCTTGTGTCTCCCCGAATTCGGAACCCGGGGCGCGCTGCAGCCTTCTCTCTGCAGCTCAGGGAACCTTCCCAATCCCCGAGCGGGCTTCACCCCGGTTCCTTTGGGCACTTTTGCCTTTCCTTGGGAGAAGGGGAGGACAGCCTAAAAAGCGAAATATGTAGCAGTAATAGTAATAATTATCATTGTAATGATTACTATCACTTTTATTATCATCGCCATCACCCTATCCTCATTGTGGTTATTATGGTCAGTAGCTCTAAGCCGGTTCCCCAGGAGGCTGTGAGAGTGCAAAGGTCCCCGGCTTCTGAGGATGCTACCTCAGGCTCTGGGCTCCGCAGAGTCCATTTTGCCTTCGAGAATACATCCCAGGGATTTATATTTACATTTTAAAAAGCAAAGCCAATGTCTCAGCCTCCAACAAAAGAGATACAAGTCCCGCAAGTAAAACCAGGACGCAGTATCCCGCGCTTACGGAGAAAGGACATTGAGGATTTTTTTAAAGTAGAGTGCTTAATTATTTTAAAAAAGACGTACGTTTTCTCTTCAATATTTATAAAGAACTGTTCGCTAACCGAGCATTTCTAAAGATGCGCGCCGTGTGCAGTTCGTGGACTTGGCAGGGCTGTCGCCGCCACCTGTGCAGCATCGCACAGTAGCATTCAACAGATGCTTTGAGAAAACTGCGATGGGCTTTTGCTCTGCGAAACAGAACTCTGGTTTGGACAGTTAGGTTCGCTGCCGAATTAAATTTCAAAACCGGCTAAGTGTCTGAGTTCAGTGGGGATGGAGGGAATCGAGGATTGGAAATAGACCGAAAAGTTCCTTCCACACATCGAGAAATCGAGGCACAGAGAAAAGTAACACAGAAGAAGGAAGGACTGGATCCTTATTATTTCTCCTATTTCCTTCCCCATCCTTCACTTTTGGAGCTACTGAGACAACCCCCACCCCCACGCCGAGCGGTGCGCTCCCTTCCCCTCAGCTCTCTATGGGGTTCTCTGCACGGTTCCCCGTAGCATCTTCCAGATAATTGTAGCTCTGCCTTCCGGTGCCAAGTAGCTGAACCAAGTCTCCATCTCCATCTTCCACCCAGCTACCTCGGCCTGATAGGGAGCCAGTCCCATTCTCCCACCCGGGGCCCTAGCTACAGTGCTGCGGAGCCCACTCCCATTACATCTTAGGAGAAAACTGCTCAGCCACATTCTTGGTAGGAGAAGGAACCAAGACCAAAGTATTAAGCTTGGTTTTGGTGCCTCGGAGGCGTCTTGGCCAAGGTGATCCCAACTGCCCTTGTCTGCGCGGGCAACCAGGACACCTCAGGCACCTGCCAGGCTCAGGGGAGTCCCTGGGAAGAGGTCCGCTTGCCGGGTTGCAGCTCGGCCTCCTGTGCATTAGCTGCCAAAAGGGAACTGTTATGGTTTGCCCCTTATCCCTCTGCCTTGACCAGGCACTGCAGTCCTCGCAGCTGCTGGTTAACCAATTGGCTGTGCCCGGGCTCTGTGCTAGAGAAATATGGGCAGCCCTGCCTCAGAAAGCCTCAGGAGCTGCCTTAGGGGTGTCATTCTAAGCACTCAGCGGGAGTCCAGTAGGGTCAAGAAGGGAGCTAAATTGTGCCCTCTTGAGCCAAGAAGTCCAGGGCTTTCCTTACGTACTCCTCTGCATTTGGTGCTGGGGGCAAGGGTGGGATCACCCTTTGCACACTAAATGCATTTGACCCCGTGGGTGCCTCAGTTCCTCTTCTTGGGGGAAAAGGGACAGGAGACCCTCGGAGGGAGTTTTCAACCTTGGTGAAACTTCTAAGATTTGAGAAGTGTTTGTTGAACTGAGATGTTCAGAGGACTGTGTGTTGGGGGAGAGGTATTCTTTGAATCTTTAAGGGTGCATTCCTGAGACAGCCCCCCACCATGACTGACCCCAGTTCCCCCCAGTCTCCAGGCCTCAGGAATCGCGTCAATCACTGCAGCCACCGCCGCCACCGTGGGGTCTCGCGCCCCCTACCAGCAGACTCGAGTTGCACTGAAAGCGGGGTCAACACAGGCCGGGGCCAGGGTAATTCTGAACGCTGATTGGCCGCTCTTGGCTCCGCCCCTCATCCCTCTTTTGGCCCAAGAGCCCAGTGCGGTTTCAGCAGCCCTGGGTAGGCGCTCTGGTGCTCGCCGAGGACGTTCCTTCCTCGGGTGCACTAGGCTTGCCTTTGGAGCAGCTACACGGAGCCTGCTCCATCGGCTTGCTTGCCTCTCACCTGCGATTGCATATGAACTTTCCTTACCTCTTCTTGAGATCCTTGTCGTTGGAGTCGTCGAGATCGACGTGGTGCTCGCGTGGTGGTCTTCGTCCGCTTAGAATAGTGTAGTTAGTTAGGGGCCATCGAAGAAGAAAGAAGAAGCGATTAGCGCAGAGATGCTGGAGGCGATCAGTTACTATGCCAGAGTGAGATAGGAGCAAGAAGAGCCAAACCTATCGGGGCAGCACGGTCGCCCTGAGGAGGTTGACTCGCCGGCGCTTCCAGTCGTGCCGAGCTCCCTCCGTTCCTTTGCCGAGGCGCGAGATTGCGGCGCGCAGCGCAGCGCAGGACTGCCACGGGCTCCGCTGGGCGATTGCAGCCGAGTCCGTTTCTCGTCTAGCTGCCGCCGCGGCGACTGCTGCCTTGTCTTCCTCCCGGACGCTTGTGGTAAGTTGCCACCCCGGGCGGCATTGCTAGCCGTAACCTTAACGGTTTAGGAGGGGATAGTGGGGGAAGTGGGGGAGAGGGGAGACAGGTCCCGGCTGGTTGCAGCCTGCAGGACCGCACTGGCCTGGGCAGGAGGTGGTGGTAGGGGTTTGGGGAGTGGGGAGGGGGTGAGTAGGGCGGGACTCTGAGAGCGCAGATGGCGGAGAGACGGGGGTCTCTGGGAGAAGAGAAGGGTTTAGGTTCCATGGGAGGGGCATCAGAGTCTCCAAGGAGGTTGGGATTGGGGACTGGAACTGAAGGCGCAGGGAAGAGGCGGGGATCTCGGAACCTGACTCCGGAAAGCGGAGAGAGAAATGGAAGGCGTGTAGGGGTCTCAAGAAGTAAGCTAGGGGAGAGGAAGATTGAATGTGGGTGTCTGAACAAAGGTTCGGGTTGCGGGTGGTGCACCTGAATTGGGGGTACGGGCTACTGTTTTTAAGAAATCTTATCTCGGGCAAGTGAGAGGGGGGCAAGGCTTGGGACAGTGGAAACAGAGGGGGGCGAAGGATCCTCTATGATTATTCTCATTGAAAAATGACCCTACTTTTCGGAGGGTCTCAGTGAACACCGGTAACTCCCGGGAGATAAACACTGCGGATCTGTGTCTTGGTTTAACAGCTGTTGGCTGAATTTGAACAACGCTGCTGATGGTCACGTAAGTTTAAGAGGAAAGTATAAGGGCACACAGCGAACCTTTTTATTAGCTTACCTAAGTCACTTGGTGACCGTTTTATATTTTGAAAGGGATTCTTGCTGAGGCTTCTCCAACGCTGCCTTTTATTTCCTGTTCCTTACTCAGCTTAACCCGACAGGCTTAACATTTTACCTCAGAATTGCTAAACATGAGAACAGGTTGCCATTCCTGACGCCACATAAAGTTCGTCATTGCAAAACGTGTCTATGTGTCTGTTTCTTTTCTGCGCCGTGCCCTTTCCTTCGCTTCCTGTAGGGTAATATGAGACCTGAGGCAAAAAAAAAATATTTTGTATTGTGTTCGAGACCCCTTTATTTTAAGCGACAGCTCTCCTCCACTCAAATTCAGCGGGCAAGATTTGGCACTTAGAGAATATCTACTTTGGTTGAGAATCACTGCCAGCATCGCAGCTTCTTCATTAATATGTAGCATCACAAATCCCATGCAAGGAAGCCTCTGATTACTGAGCTGCTAAGTACATATGCCCCTCACCATGTATCTTTCAGGCAGGCTACTCCAGGGAGCCTCCCTCTAAGGAGACATAGCATTGAGCTAAAATGATTGGAATTAGGGGGGACGCTGCACAGTGAGTAACCCCTGAGCTCCCCAGTTTGCAGACATTTGTGACCATACACACACACACACACACACACACACACACACATACACACACACAGTGGTGCAAAAGGACATCTGGATTCCAGAATTTAAATTTTGATTAAGAAGTTTACATATCAGCCATTCTGACCATCAAAAATATGAACACCGTAGAAGCAAGGTGACTGTAGTTGACTACATATGTGTAGCCACAATGAAAAAGGCTGACAGGCCCCACAGGAAAAAAAAAGATTTCTACTATGATCATTGCATTTCTTTTTCAGTATTTAATACTGACTATCACTCTTTTGGAAGAGTATAATTTATTTGCACCATGATACCTTGATCTTTGAGAGTCATCTACCACCCTCCCCCCCCCCCAGGGTGGGAGGAATGAAATATTTTTTCTATATTTTGGGGAAGTGGGTTATATAATATTTAATTATTTTTTTCATTACTTAAAGATGTTCTTCTGATCACCCAGAGGATGAAATAAACTATTTATTTGTTTTATCCACACGATTTCTTTTCTAATAGCTTTTATCATCTACAGCAACAAGCCCAACGCAAGTCCTGAAATTTGGAAGGTGGGTAAGGCTTTTGATTGCAATGTCAAGGTAGGATTTGGGGTGCTTAAGCCAACACTGACAGTGTTTTTCTACCTGCGTAATCTAGAGAGAGTTTTTAACCCTTCCTATGCTTTCTTGAGAAGTCTAAAATTAGAGCTGCCATGGATGATGGTGATGACTTTTTCAGATAATAACATGACAGGCTTTGGTGCAGTATGAATTCATGGGAAGAGAGGTGAGAACTGACATTTTTGCAAACCTACTGAATGTCAGGCGTGGAGCCAAGAGCTTTACATATATACATTATTTCACAAGGTCTTCAAAGCAAGCCTATGAAGAGGAAGCTATTGTTGCTATTTTACTGATGCCATTGGATTCTTTTCTTTTTATTTTTCAAGGTATTCTTCTAGATTAAGGCAGTGGAATAAGAAATATTTCTTTGTGCTTTTAAGTCTATCTGAAATGAACATGTTTGTTTCTTTAACAATGAAAGTAAAACCTAAAAAACTCAACATCTCTTATATAATGTTAGGTTAATCCACTAAGGGTTTAAGCAACATGGGCATCTCACCCACAGTGGTTTACAGATAGATTTCTCCTCTGGAAAACAAATTCTAAAATCCTGTTAGATTTGCAGGATTATCACTACTGTTTGGAATTTAATTATTTAGGAATATTTCTGCATTTAGCTGGTAAATACCTTAATAATAATCTGAAGCCTGCATCAAACCTCAATTATTTTACTGTTCCATTTATTTCCTTCAAGTAAGAATTATTTCTCTTCAACTAAGGGGATCACAAAAATTAAAACAAAATGTGAGGGAGAGCATATCAGTAATCAACATTAAGTATTCTAAGGTCTGAGATTGAAGAAGGTGGCTGCTCTGATCCTGCTACCAAATAAAGTCACAAATTATAATGGCTCCAGAAGCTTCAGAATAATTGGCCAGAGTCATTAAAGAACTTCTTACCACGTTACCGTTAGAGCCATGGAATACCTCACAAAATGAGAATGTACAGCATTTGTATTGAGATTATATTAATAGAGTATCTGGCAAAACTTAGTGTTGTTTAGCAGAAGAAATAGTAAACTATGTCCCACTAATGGCCTGGATAGCCATGAGAAAACTGGGAAAACTTGACCATACTTTGGGGTTAATAACATTATACTATTGTACTAAAACAATACATTAATATGTTATGTTAATACAATATATTACCCTCATTTGATAGTTGTAAAGCACTCAAACAGCAAGCATTTTAGAAACTTAAAATTAGTGCACAAAACCCTATTTATTATTAGTAGTAAATATTCATTTGTCACTGTTTCAGGATACCTGTGTTATTTCATCTACAACTTGTATACTATTGAATCTCAGGGGGGGAAAAGTCAATCACCAGTTTAATAAGTGTTACATCAATCGATTGCTCCATCACTGCCTTTATTCAAAACATTTTAAGGCTTCCTCATATATGACATTGTTGCAAAGTAATCTCCATTTTAGAAAAATAACATTAAAACCAACCAACAGGTTAAGCTGCACTGTTAGTTAGCTGGTCACTAGCAAATTTAATACTAGTGTTCACATGCAGCAACTCTTTTGGCAGTCACTTCTGACATTTTAATGCACAAATGATATAGTGAAAAGAGGATTTCAAATAAAAGGCATATGAGCTGGAATCTTAATTATGTTTTTGTCTCCCTATACCCAACATCTCTACTTCATCTTGTCTATTCCTCCTTTCCTCCTTTCAGCTATGTTTAAGGCTGTGCCATGTAGAGTTTACTAAGATACTTGTTTATTACATTTACATGTAGTTGACATTTAATAAAGTCAATCTTGTTCATTAGGGTTAACCTTACTCATAGATGACCACTTACATGGTCTATTTTCAGAAGCACTAGAAAGACCTTTTGGCCCCCAAACTAGTAGCCTCCATGGTTTTCCACAGCACTTGAATTTCATTATTCAGGAATTTTCTCCTTTAATCTTATTCATTGTCTTCTTTAAATACAAATATCCATTTAGAGGGATAACATTATCATTACCTTTTTTCACTGAACACTATCTTCATCCCCTTGCCTTTGCCACAACTTGGATTACTCCTACTAGTATTACTCCTACAGAAGCTTTTCTACTCCCTCACAGATCTATCAAGTGGAGAAAAATCAATTCTTTTATCTCTCCCCACTTCATTAATTTTATTGCTCCTCCATATGTAAGGGCTTAAAGTTATTGTTGAAACGCTCCTAGTTCCTTTTTTTAACTTCTAACACCCTAGAATATGTATCTTCTACTTTTATTTAAGCAATCCTTTATTTAAGCTTACACCATTTCAACCTCTCTTGTCTCTGCTGCTTACATTTTCATTAAACTTTTTGGCACATGGCTCTTTCTTACTGTCCACTTTTAATCTTGCCATTCTCTGGAGACTTCAATATCTATGAAGATTGCCAAATAACAGTCTAGCCTCATCATGTCTTGACCTCTTTTATCCATTGTGCTCAGCTTGAGGCCCATGAGCACATATAAAATGCATCAATTTCTAAAATCTGAAGTTCAGAAACACTCCCCTCAGATTATGACATTCCGTAACCCCCTCCCCCTTTTGCCTCTGCTTCCCTTGGACCTGCAATATACTAGAGAGTAGGGACCCTCATCAAGATTATCTGGGCCAGCTGAGACCGGTTTGGCTCAGTGGATAGAGTGTCGGCCTGCGGACTGAAGGGTCCCGGGTTCGATTCCGGTCAAGGGCATGTACCTTGGTTGCGGGCACATCCCCGGTGGGGGGTGTGCAGGAGGCAGCTGGTCTATGTTTCTCTCTCATCGATGTTTCTAACTCTCTATCCCTCTCCTTTCCTCTCTGTAAAAAAATCAATAAAATATATTTTTAAAAAAAGATTATCTGGGCCCTTCCAGAAGCTGTTAGTAATAATGTCCTCTTTTAATTTCACTTTATTTTCTTCTTAGTGTGACCTTTATGTCAGTCATATCAATGTTTCTCATTATTACCAAATATACATTCTTCATCGCCCTTCCACAGCCATCTTTTACCTCCACTATTTTGGGTTAATCTATACCATTTTCCATTTTGATGGCTGAGCATTAATGAGAAAAGTAACAAAAGTACACATTTATGGTCTCCAATCTCAGTTGGGCCCTAAATTCTGCTCAGCAATCCTTTTACATGCAAGTTTTACATGTTAACTCCCTTTCCTATATTCCTAGACACATATTCCACACTTTTACCACTCTTCTCAACTTCTCATTTCCACTCCGATATCCTGTAATTTCAGCAGTCTCGCTTTCACACTGTACAGGAAAAACAGAAGCTAAAAAGGTATGTAAGGAAGATGTCATCTTTACTAGCTTATCTCTCCTCTGCCTCTAGGCTTTTATTACTCTTATCCCACTTCTTTTGCTTCACCTAAGAACAAAAAGTACCCCTCTTCTTCTCCAAGGTTAACTTCAACTGTATGCTGGATCCTATTTGCTTCAATATCCTGAAGATCTCATCCACAATATATATTTCTCTTTCCGCAGTGTCTTAATGGTTTCTTTTTGGTTCCTTGCCCTCCACATAGAAGCAGAAAAGAACTGGGTTCTCAATAGACTTATTTCTTTAGTCATTTCATCATACTTTTGTACTTATTTTAAAAATCACTATACTAGCCCTAGCTGGTTTGGCTCAGTGGATAGAGTGTCGGCCTGTGGATAGAAGGGTCCCAGTTCGATTCCAGTCAAGGGCACATGTCCAGGTTGCAGGCTCGATTCCTAATGGGGGTGTGCAGGAAGCAGTTGATCAATGATTCTCTGTAATCATTGATGTTTCTATCTCTCTCTCCTTCTCCCTTCCTCTCTGAAATCAATAAAAAAAAAATTAAAAAATCACTATACTAATGGAATGGAACTTCTGATATACTAGAGGCCTGTTGCAGGAAGATTCCTGCAAGAATAGGGCTTCCTGCAGCCTGAGCAAAGTGGAGAAGGGGGCGAAGCCTGCCTCGCTCCCTCCTGTCTCTGCTGCCTCGCTCCCTTCTTCGCAGCTTCGTTCCCTTCTGCAGCGCTTGGCTCCCTTCTGCAGCGCTTGACTTCCTTCTACACTGTCTTCAGTCTTCGCTTCGTGCCTGTGTATGCAAATTAACTGCCATCTTTGTTGGGTTAATTTGCATACTCGCTCCTGATTGGCTGGTGGGTGTAGCAGAGGGAAGGTCAATTTGCATGTTTCTCTTTTATTAGTGTAGATGGTAGAACTATAAGTCCTAAAGCTACTCACTGATACAATGAATTTTTTTTTTTACCCTTTTGGAAGGTATCTTTTATTAGACTGGTTACTTCTTTTTTAAAAAATTATTTTTATTATGGGAAAATACATATAAAATTTACCCTCGTAACCATTTTAATTCACATTGTTGTGCAACCATCACCACCATCCATCCCAATAACTCTTTACATATTGCAAAACTGAAATTTTATACCCATTAAACAATAACTCCCCAATCCTCCCTCCCCCAGCATACCCTCTGACTTTTTTGCCTAATACATGAGTTTTGCTTTCCAAAATATTTATTTATTAAAATATATTTTTATTGATTTTACAGAGAGGATGGGAGAGGTATAGAGAGTCAAAAATATCAATGAGAGAGAAACATTGATCAGCTGCCTTCTGTACACCCTCTACTGGGGATCAAGCCTGAAACTAAGGTACATGCCCTTGACTGGAATCAAACCCAGGACTCTTCAGTGCATGAGCTGATGCTCTATCCACTGAGCCAAACCAGTTAGGGCTTCTCCAAAATCTTAAATTAGCAAGTACAGATTCATTATTTTGAAGGTTCCTTACCCTCCTGTTATTGGATATTGATCTACCTCAGCTTTTCCTGCTCCTACTGCTAATTATCTAAATATTTTTCAAGTAAGTTAAAAAAAAATCACTATCCATGCTTATCTGCCAAATTAGTCAACTATAAGGGGAAGGTGAATAAAAAGACTTCACCTATATCTTCATAAATAAGAATTTTAGAATTTCAGCAAGTATTTATTGAGGACCTACTGTATGCCCAATACTTTGTTGGATTTTAGAGAAGTGATTACACAATACTTCCCTAAAGAAGCCAATAGTCCTATTAGAAAAGGCAATTCTATCTATATATATAAAAGCTTAAGTGACCAAACAACCAGTCAATATGATGTGCACTGACAACCAAGGGGCATGCACTCAATGCAGGAGCTCCCTCCAGATGGTCAGTGTACCTCCATAGCCAACCTCCTGTGGCCAGCCAACCTCCTGCAGTCCTTTGCCCCCGGCCGGCAACCCTGATTGGTCCCTATCACTGGCCAGGCTGAAGGACCCCACCCATGCATGAATTCATGTACTGAGTCTCTAGTATAATAATAGAGTTCTGAAATTTATGATACAGATTATGTTGATTTCTCTCTTTCCTATCCTCCCATTCAGGATTAATTAAGGAAAAATAGACCAGTCACTTACTCTACTTTGGCCTTAGTTTTAACAACTATAAAACTAGTGAGTTATATAGCAGGTGATCTTTCTGTAAGGGGCCTTCAAACTAACCTTGTTATAAAAAAGAATACAAAAACCACTGTGGTTAAATGACTTATATTCCTAAGGTTACAAATGTTGAGATGCAAATCATATGTAAAATGGAGAAAAGAATATGGAGAAAATGCTCACAAATTTTACCACTGAAATGAAATTAGAATTCAAACATTGAAAACCTTGAAAGGTAATACATTATTATAAAGTAATTTGCTTTTTTAACTTTAGTTTTGCAATTTACTTTGGGTAAGTATCATTTTCAGAAAAGCAGCCAAATTAGTTCATATTTATAGTGAATATTCTTAGTCTTTTAATTAAAAGTGAAGCAATAAGATAAAATAAAAGTACGTTTATTTTGTAGAATAACATAAAATACATTTATGACAACACTTACATTGTTAGAAAAAAAATTAAAATACTCTACCACTCCTCACAAATATTTTTAAACATATTTTATTGATTTTAGAGAGGAAGGGAGTGGGAGAGAGAGATAGAAACATCAATGATGAGAGAGAATCATTGATTGGCTGCCTCTTGCAACCCCCTACTGGGGATCGAGCCCGGAGCCCAGGCATGTGCCCTTGACTGGAATCGAACCTGGGACCCCTCAGTCTGCAGGCTGACACTCTATACATTGAGCCAAACCACCTAGGGCCTCACAATTTTTTTTTAAGTTTTGCATGATAATTGAAATAATACTTGTTCTTTCTTCCTTGGAGTCATTCTTGGATCACCTTTATCTATTCTCAATTAAATCCATCACTATAGCTTCTGAATTATGTTTACAAAATGCTGCTTAAATGTGTCCAATTTTTCATTCCCATTGTGAATATAGAATTTTAGTGATAGTCCTTTAAAGCTCACTTCAAACTACTCCTCAAGTTTATGTTTGAACTTTAAAGATCTCCCACTGCCACCACAAAGTGGCCCAATTCCATGGGCAAAGCAAATATATGGTTAATAGTAACCAGATGCCAATGTAGCTGTCAAATGCCAAGATGAAATGAAGATACTACAGGATGGCTCATAAAGTAATGAGCTACAGGTAATGGGTGGCATTGGGAAATGACTTTAGACAATCTCATGCTTAATTCATAGATTGATGTACTGTTGTTTTATTAAGGCATGGGGTGGGGAAAGGTGAAGGGTATTATGCAGACTATAAAGCCAAGAAGCCATACTTAAATTCAAATTTGTTATAATTTTGTATGTTCAGTGTAAAAAGACTACTACTATATAAAAATCATCTAGTGGGTTGACACTCACATACATAAGAATACTAGAATTTGAATCTCAGATTTGAAAGAACATAAACATTGTTGCACCACTTAAGTGCCACTTAGCACAGTGTATTGCATTTTGTTATTATTATTTTTCTTTTATATTCCAGGATCTCTTATGTACCAGGCATGATGTTTAAGGTTTTATATGCATTAGATCATTTTTTTTTCTTTTAAAAAAAATCTTTATTGTTGATAGTATTACATATGTCCCTTTCTCCACCACCACCCCCGCCATTGACCTGTAAGAAATATTTTTTTACTGCTGCATAGTATTGCATGGTATAGTTGTACCATAGTTTTTTTATCCACTCATCTACTGATGGGCATTTGGGCTATTTCCAGAGTTTAGCTACTGTAAATTGTGCTGCTCTGAACATAGGGAAACTGGAGAACATTATACTAAGCAAAATAAGCCAGAGAAAGACAAGTATCACATGATCTCACTCCTATGTGGAATCTAATGAACAAAATAAACTGATGAACAAAATAGATCCATAGATATATTACTTTTTAATTTGAGCCTTAACCTTTCCTATTGAAATATGAATTCACACAGAATGAAATTATATGTTATTCATGTTTATACCTTCACCCAATTATTCTCCTCATATAACACTACACCTTCTGGATTTTGCAAAAATATATTTCTGAATAATCCTAATATATAAAAAGCCAGGGGCCATCACGACTGAAACAACTGGACAGATGAGCAAATAACAGGCTGCATGGGGCAACAAGGCTGGCAGGGGGGTTAGTGAAGGACAACCAAATGACTGAGCAGCAGGCTGCATGAGACAACCAGACCAGCAGGGTGGACAGTTGGGGGTGACCAGGCTGGCAGGGGGACAGTTTGGGGTGACCCGGCCAGGGGGGGTGGGGGGGCGGCAGTAAAGGATGATCAAGTCAGCAGGTAGAGGCAGTTAGGGGTGACAAGGCTGGCAGAGGGGGGCAATTGGGGGCAACCAGGCCAGCAGTGGGGTCAGTAAGGGGTGACCAGGCTGATGGGGGGGCATTTAGGGTCAACCAGGCCAGGTGGGAGGGGCAGTTGGGGGTGACCAGGCAGGCAGGGGGGCAGTAAGGGGTGATCAGGCCAGCAAGCAGAGGCAGTTAGGGGAGACCAGGCCGGCAGAGGGGGGCAATTGGGTGAGACCAGGCTGGCAGGCAGGTGAGCAGTTAGGAGCCAGTGGTCCCAGATTGTGAGAGGGATGTTCGACTGCTGGTTTGGGCCCGATCTCTGAGATCAGGCCTAAACTGACAGTTGGACATCACCCAAGGGGTCCCAGATTGGAGAGGGTGCAGTCAGGGCTGAGGGAACCCCCCCCCCCCCCCGCCGTGCATGAATTTTGTGCATCGGGCCTTTAGTCCCATATAATAAAAGGCTAATATGCAAATCGACCAGTTGCTATGACATGCACTGACCACCAGGGGGCATACACTCAACTCAGGAGCTGCCCCCTGGTGGTCAGTGCACTCCCACTCGGGGAGCACTGCTCAGCCAGAAGCCAGGGTCATGACTGGTGAGCGCCACATCGGTGGCAGAGCCTCTCGCACCTCCGCGGCAGTGCTAAGGACCCCTTGGGGGATGTCCACCTGCAAGAGGGCACAGACGGGCTAAGGGACCCGCCCCCTTCCCCAGTGCATGAATGTTGTGCACCAGGCCTCTAGTAAATAGATCAAAGTACAGAAGCACTGTGGGAAAAGGTTTTTAGAGTATAAATTTAGAGTTAAATGACTTGGGTTCTAGTCTTTCATGAGCCTCTACGTTCTTAGCTGATAAACTAAATCAGGATGGATAGTCACTAAGATCATGTTAAAAGCTACAATCTTATGAGAATACTGATAGTTTACTAATTCTAAAAATTCACTTTAAATAGTAATGCTCAGGTAGTTGATTTTTATAGCCCAGAAAATAATAGTCATGACTCCTTAACTACGTAAGAAATCCTTGAACAAACTAAAGACATTTCATACTTCGGGCCTTGATCTTGTCACTTTCCATTCATTCCCATGAGCTAAATGTGTAAGGATTCATTATTTAAAGATTTGGAATGAGTAAAAATGTCTCTCCTTTTTGTATTTTCTTCTTTTTTCAAATATAGTTTATTGATTTTTTTACAGAGAGGAAGGGAGAGGGATAGAGAGTTAGAAACATCGATGAGAGAGAAACATCGATCAGCTGCCTCCTGCACACCCACTACTGGGGTTGTGCCCGCAATCAAGGTACACGCCCTTGACTGAAATCAAAACTGGGACCCTTCAGTCCACAGGCTGACGCTCTATCCACTGAGCAAAACCGGTTAGGGCCTTTTCGTATTTTCTTACTTAAATTTAAGAAATAATTGGCTATCAATAACAAATTAAACATAACCATTTTAAATTAAACTGTCCGTAGATATAAATCTTCCACAATAGTTCATTAATATCTTACTGAATATTAATGTTATCAATGCTTAGTTTATGATTGAGCCTCATGATTTGTATACATTTTTGGGGACACCCTGTATATTCTTAGATTTAATTGGATACATAACCTACTACTTTGTAGAGGGCTTCAAAAGAAAAGTAAACTTGTGAACAAGTAGTTCACCTGAAGGCCTTAAATTACACTTCATATGACATTTTCCCCTGCACCAGAACTTTTCTTTTAAGAGAAGTATTCAGTTTAGCATATTTGTATTTGTACTCAGAACTGATTCTTTGAGGGTGACTCCAGGTGGTAAGAAGGAGAACAGGAAAGTCATTTATAGCTGTTCATGACTTCTCTCTGTGTTTTATTTTGATTTCTAATTATTTCCCCATGAAAGTAATACCTAGCTAATTTTTTAATTATTTTTTTTATTGATTTCAAAGAGGAAGGGAGAGGGAGAGAGAGGTAGAAACATCAATGATGAGAGAATCATTGATGGGCTGCCTCCTGCACGCCCCCTATTGGGGATTGAACCCGCAACCTGGGCATGTGCCCTTGACCGTAATTGAACCCAGGACCATTTAGTCTGCAGGTCGACGCTCTATCCACTGAGAGAAACAGCCTAGGGCAATATCTAGTTAATTTACTACCATTTTTAATGGATCTAAATTTAGACCATTCGTGTTGCTATAAAATAACTTCAAATGAATTATTCAAACTTTTGTCATAAGCCAGATTTGAACCTATGGCACTGAAGCTACTCTAGATCTAGTGGAGATATCCTGTATATTTCTATCATCAACATCACTTAAGAAATATTTTTGAAGTGTAATTATACGTGACATTGTAAAAATATGGCAGAGAGTGTAGCATTTATTCTTAAAGTCACAGAACTGTCAAGGTGGTATTTCATGAACATTGTTTGTGTGGTATGGTTCCTACCATAAAGGAACTTACATTTGGTAGGATAAAATATGTGAACATGTAACAAAAATTGAGCAGTTATATAATGAAGTACTAAATTATGTGCTATGAACAAACAAAGAGAAATAAATAATTAAGGGAATTTTATTGGAACACATAGAAACCGAACTAGAGCCTGAGGATAACTAGGGTTTGAGTTGACACAGAGGAAGGGAAACATTCCAAAAGCGTGTTGGGTGTTCATGTTTCACAGTGTGGGGAAAGGTAAGTTTGCAACTAATTACTATGATAGCAACCTTTTATTTAAATATATTTAAGATAATGGTGAAACATGCACCATCAGATGTTCTTTGGGTAGCTGAAAATATGATATTGGATTTTTTGGAAAGATGGCAAGCCTAGAGGGAAAAGAATTTGGAACAATTCATACTACTCAGATTTAGCTGTATTTCAAAACTTTCTGAATGAGAGAAGGATGTAGAGAGAAAAGAACAGAGGTCCAAATATTAAGCATTGACCACTCATTATTACATTAAATGACTGTTAAGATTCTACTCTGTGCAAGACATTTGAGCACTCCGGGGCCTCCCAGGAGAAGACACAATATTCAGATCTCATCTCCAGTAGTTGGGAGTCTAGTTAGAGATCCAATATATGAACTATACATAAAGGAACTATACAGAAAAGCAAGGTCACTGTTAAACTTAGAAAAATTTCAGAAGGAAGAGTAGATTAAAAAGAGATTGAATGGGATTAAAATACTGATATAAAAACCTCTTTGGGAGAAAAAAAAAAAAAACCTCTTTGACCCAAAACTCATAGAAGGAATATGAATTTGGACAGGCTCTCTCAGGTGCCCTTTTCCACTATTACTTAAACCTACAGTAACCAAATTTTTTGACTGACTCACAGAAATTCTTAGATGGATATTATTTTTGTTAAAAAAAAAAAAACCCACACACTCCTCGAGTCTGGAGTCATTCATTCTCAATCCTTTTGCTCTTAACTTACTTGAAAAATAAATCAGAAAACTAGTTCAGTAGCCTGTGTGTGTCCAATAATATATTAGGTTAGTTAAATAACAAATGGAAATAGTAAGATCCTTACAGGTATAAATAATGTGAATTCTTTGTTATCAGCAAGTCCTTAGATATCTAAATTATGCCTGGACTCATACTACAAGTATGTTAATAATGAGCTGTAAATTCAACTCTCAGATAAAATCAATTGTCTGGATAGCAAGTGACTATTAGTTCTCAACTTCAAAAGAGTCATTCATTTTTGTTGGATCATTTATGTAGTTTAATGTTGTTAGGAATATTAGCAAAGTACTTTATAATTTTTAAATGCATAGATGACATTATGAAAGCAACAACATAGTAAGTAGCAAGCATATTACTAAAACAATAGAACTAAAGTATACTAATAACATTTGTAATAGACTTAATATAGCTTTTGCTTTAAAGATGAATAAATTAAGCATAGAGAGGGTCCCTGATTTATTCCAGGTCACACAGCTAATTATTGGCAAAGCTTAAAAAGAGAACCCAAATCTCCTAAATCTGAAAGCAGGTTCTCTTCCACCATGGCCCACTGCACCTGGAAGGCTATGTGGCATATTAAATGAAAGTCTTTAAAAATTTGACTACATTACATTGTCCTTGAGAATCATGTTATGCTTAATAAATTCAGAATGAACAGAAAGTGAATTTATATTGTTGGATTCAGTAATTAGAAACTTACTACAAGGATGTGAATACACTCAAGATTATGAATTTTATTCTTAATGTTATGTAGGTAAAAGATGTGTGTGATATGATATATATTATATATGTTCACAGTGAGAGAAAAATAATCTTGTAAAAGATGAGTATTTTTTTTTGAGGTTTAAATGAAAGGACTGACCAGTTGACAGGTCCTGTTCACTTATTTATGTTAGTCATTATTTCTTAATTTGTTGGAGCAACTGAATTCTGAAACAGCTCAAGGCTGGATGCTTCCTTTCTATAAATTACATCTGTTAAAATGTATAAATGCAAGCATGAGTCACTAGCTACAGAATTCCAGCTTTAATCCATTATGTCATTTTTATAAGGAAACAAACCAGTGACCTTCATGTGGTTTTAAAGACAATGAATCTGTGAACTACAGAATATGTACGAGATGAAATCATAACATGAACAATCAAATGAGTTTAATGGTATGATTTAAAAGGTGAAATAAAGTACATTTTATAGAATGAAGTCTGTTTACTTCTGTGGTTCTTCTTCCACTATTCACTTGCATGTACGCCTTACATATATTGGATTGATTTAATACCAAATTCAGTCACATAACTTGTAAGCACATTTTAAATAGTTATGAAACAGTAACCTGAAGGAAAATGCATAATCCAAAAAAATTTTCAATGAATGTTTGGTTGAGAGGTTTCAGTTATTTATTTATTCAAAATTTTGTCAGAACTTTTAAACTATAGTATTACTGAAATTGTTATTGATATTTACCATTCAATCCAGTAAATGGGGAACAAAATTTCTGAAGTATGAGGTGGTTCAGGGAAGAAATTATGTGTTTCTTTAATAAAAAGAGGACAGGAAGGACCCTGGCCAGGTGGCTCAGATGGTTGGAGCATCATCCACTATACCAAAAAGTTGTGAGTTCGATTCCTGGTCAGGGCACATACCTCAGTTGTGGGTTCGATATCCAGTTGGGCACATACAGGAAGCAACCAATCAATGTTTCTCAGGTTGATCTCTCTCTCTCTCTCTCTCTCTCTCTCTCTCTCTCTCTCTCTCCCCCCTCCCTTCCTCTCTCTTAAAAAAAATCAATGAAAACATATCCTTGGATGAGGATAAAAACGAGAGACAGAGAGGGGAAAGAAAAGGAATTAAATAACATTTAATGCCCACCATATCCTAGTCAGTGCATTTGACAAAGTGCATGAATTCTCTTATGTAATTTTCACAACAACCATAATAAATACGTAACGGAGACATAGAAGGGTTAAGTCATGTGTCCAAATATATAGCTAAGTATGAGGTAGATCGAGGAAACAAGCTCAATTCCGTCTGATTACAATGGTTGTGTATGTTTTTTCCATTGCACCTTGATTAACAGCCTTAAGTTTTAAAATTATGTCAAACATTCATGCACAAAATACGCTGCTATTATAACATTCACTTAGTCACTGACAATCTCAAAGAACTAAATAAATGGAAGGCAAGTCAGGAGACTTTAGTCATATATCACCTTCTATACATTAAGAGTGTGTGTATTTTCAAATACCTCAGCTCATTTTGAAAGGTCAGGGAATTATTACTTACTAATAGAAATAAAGATGAAAATGTGTGCAAAATGCTATCTAATAATAATAACTGCCAATGAAATAGGAAAATAGAATAAATCATAATATTTAAAACAGACACAAATTATTTAATTAGAGGTCATTGTGATTAAGAGCATTTGGAGTATGTAAATGTAAAAAAAAATTAAAAATTTTTGAAAATGTGTTTAACATCAGATGAAGAGTATTGTTACATTTGGACTGCTTGATATCCTTAGCTATGTACTCTTTACCATATAATAAGCAAGTGTCCTAAGGGTAGTTTGGGAAATAGTTTAAAGAGCAGTTTAAATAGGTTTTAGAGTCTAAACTTTCTCATCTTAAAAAACATGAGGGTAATAATTTGTGCCTTGCAGGAATGCTCCAGAGATAAATTATATAGTGTATATGTAGAACCTAACACATAATTAATTATCAATAAAAATAAAAATGGATCAGACAGATTCACCTCAAGTTCCCCCAAACTGCATTTACTTGGGGAAAAAAGGCAGTCATAATAACACCAGGAACATTTTCACTGCATATTCCATGAAATTTCATTCTGCCTTTGTATCTTTATAACAGTAATCAGGAAAGTTAAATCTATAGTCAATTTCTTTTATTTTTTTCCCAATTCTGTCTAAACCAAACTTGCCACATATAACTATCAGAAAACTTTTGTGTATAGTATGTGCTATTTGTAGATGAATGCCATAATAAAGCAGTTGATCAAACTTATCATCTGTGTTGTTGTTGTTTTCCTTAAATCTCTAGTATGGAGCACACTTTCTTAAAATTATATTTATTTGGATAATTTTTATAAAGTAAAACTGCCTCTCATTCTGGTTGGCTTTGCATTATCCTTTTAGCATTGTATACTGGTGTAGCATAACAAATTAGTAGAATCTTTCTTTAAAAAAATTTTTATTGATTTCAGAGAGAGAGTAAAGAAGAGAGAGGGAGAGAGAGATAGAAACATCAATGGTGAGAGAATCATTGATGGGCTGCCTCCTGCATGCCCCTACTGGGGATCGAGCCCGCAACCTGGGCATGTGCCCTTGACCAGAATCCAACCCAACCCCTCAGTCCACAGGCCGACACTATCCACTGAGCCAAACCAGCTAGGGCTGTAGGATCTTTCAATTGGTACACATTTGATCTTTCCACATAAAAATTTTTTTAAGTACATAAAACCCAAATATAAAAACTGAGGTCTTCTACTCAAAATATGATGTCTATTATTTAATATCCTTCCCATTAAAATAATCTCATAAGAGCTAATAAAATATACACTGAGTGGCCAGATTATTATGATCTCTGAACGCATGATAATCTGGCCACTCAGTGTATATCCTATATAATAAAAGGCTAATATGCAAATTGTCCCCTCGACCAGGAGTTCGACCAGCAGGCAGGCCAGCCAACCGCCCATGTCCCCTCCCCCTGGTCAGGCTGGCCAGACCCCACCCATGCACGAATTCATGCCCCGGGCCTCTGATATATATACATATATACACACACACACACACACTGAGTGGCCAGATTATTATGCCTTTAGAGATCATAATAATCTGGCCACTCAGTGTATAAGTAGATTCTATTTATATCCTCAAATATATGTTTTAATCTTTTTCTGAAGTGTGTATGTTCTATATACACTAGAAAATAACTTTTTTATTTATTTGAACTGTGCTAAATATGAGAATGTGTTAAACAATGTGCCATTTTGTATTTGAAAGCTTTTTCCAGTGGTTTTGCCTTTTGTAATTGCTTCGATAGTACACTGCATTGCTCTCTTTGACATGATCCAGTAACTTTAAAGGCAGTATCTTGTTAGACAAATATTGAGGTGTTAAATAATCCATGGTAACTTGAACAGAAAGTTAAGAAATTTAAGTTAATAAATCAACAGAACAAGGCAAGGATATATGTATGCAAAAACTACGGTACATTTACACAATGGAATACTACGCAGCTATAAAAAAGAAGGAACTCTTACCATTTGCAACAGTATGAATGGCTGGAGAGTATTATGCTAAGTGAAATAAGCCAGCCTGAGAAAGATAAGTATCACATGATCTCACTCATATGTGGAATCTAATGAACAAAATAAATTGGTGAATGAAATAGATCCAGAGACATAGAAGCATGGAACACACTGTCAAACCTCAGAGGGAAGGTGGGGGAGAGTGGGTGGGTGGGAAGAGATCACCAAAGAACTTGTATGCATATGTGCATAACCTGTGGACACAGACAATAGTGTGGTGAAGGCCTGGGGTAGAAAGGGGGATGGGGGCGGGCTAGAAGAGGTCAATGGGGGAAATAAGGGTACATATGTATTACTTTCAACAATAAAGATTTTTTAAAAATTAAAAAAAAAGACTCAGTGAAAAAGAGAACAATGTTTTAACCAAAGGGTAGAAGAAATATACAAAAAGAACACAGTGTGGTTCCATTTATATGAACTTCTAGATCTGGCAAAAATAATCTACAGCAATTGAAGGTGGTTCCCTGGAGTTGGGAGGGGAGCAGGAAGAAGAAAACATTATATATCTTCATTGGTGTGGCATTTACGCAGGTGTGTATACCTTTATCAAAACTAATCAAACTCTATATTTAAACTATGTACATTTTATTATAATAAAATTATACTTCATTAATATACAGTTCTTAAAAATCAAAGTAGGCAATAAAGGGCACCATTGGATTTGAATGTGGTGATTTTAAAAAATATTTATTTTTATTGATTTCAGAGAGGAAGTGAGAGGGAGAGAGAGATAGAAACATCAATGATGAGAGAGGATCATTGATTGGCTGCTTCCTGCCCGCCCCCTACTGGAGGTTGAGCCCACAACTCGGGCATGTGCCCTGACCAAGAATCAAATCATGACCTCCTGATTCATAGGTCAATGCTCAACCACGGAGCAACACCAGCTCGGCAGAATGTGGTGATGTTTTAATCCTGAATGAAAGATTACTCTCTTCTTTTTAAATATTGAATATCCATGTCATTCCAAAGAAGTACATTAAGTTCTTTTGTAATGCTGGCATTTATTCCTTCTACTCAGGATTTAGTATTGCCATTTTACTGATGACTTTTAGCCACAGTAAGCTAGGCATTTCTGTGATAGACATTCCACTTTAAATGCCTGTTCTTTTTCTAGTGTTTCAACTGAGGAAAAATAAAGGAGGAAACATATCCATTACATCTTCATAGGGTTCTTAATGACTTGTAAAGCACAATTTGGAATTGAAAGTACTATTTTATATTATCCTTCTTTAGGGAAGGCTAATAGCAAAATAAGTAACTTTTGTAGGAAAAGTAGAATAAAATTTGTCTTGAACAATCACAAAATTACCCTTAATGTCACTTTATAAATCAGTTATAAGTACCATCAGAGGTAATAGGATTGCACATGTAACATTGAAAAATATTCTATGCACTACTTTTGTAGGAAGGAATTATATAATGTTTGGATTAATGTATAGAGCCAGGTTGTGGTCAGGAGTATTTCTCTTTTCTATCTAGAGTCACTAAATTACATAGGAAAAAAAATCTATCAAAATCATGTGGGAACTTAAAAAATAACAGTTTCGTAAGATGGATAAACACTTGAAATGACAGAAAGTTGATAATAAAAATATATCTCAGATTAATGTATAAATAGCTGAGGAAAAAAGACTGGAAAAGGAGAGCATATGATAGAGGCAAAATATTAATATAAAAAATTTCATGGTCTTGGGGGAGGGGCGAAGCAAGTGGGGCTAAAGAAAGAGACATACATTAAGAAAATATATAATTTCACTTAGGTATTCCAGACTTTTTCAAAATTAATTAAAATTTTAGAAATGTACAGTAAAATTTTAGAAACATTAGAAAATACATTTTCAGTTGATGTCTTAAAGAAAATTTTTAAACTATCAGATTGCTTGCTTTTTAATGAAAGAGCAGAAATGCTTCATTATAAGATATCTCAATCCTCCCCTAAGGGGTGGGGGTGTGTGCAATAAATAAATCCTTCATGAATAAATGGTGTATCACAATCCTAGCTCACATTTGTTCTGACTGCAATGTCACAGATAACCACTAGGGGGAGGTATTTCCACCAGCAACTGTTCTCTGGCCACAAACGTTTTATTCCCTGGAAGGGTACTCGTACAATTAGGTAAAATTAAGTGGGAGCTACAGCAAGTAGAATGGATCACTATTGTGTATTGAAATGACTTCATGCTTTATTGTAATTCTACGTATAATTTTTAATGTACAGACTAATAACTTGGCCACCAGCTTCTTCAATGTGCATGGAGTTTCATCATTGCTCAATGATTGCTGTTTTATACCTCTGCTTCTTTAAACATGCTAGGTGGAACCAGTTTTATGTCTTTTTCATGAAGAAATTATTTTTATTTTCTATAGGTCCCCTACCATTTCATTAAAATAGAGGATTAATGTGATAATATGTTCTCACATATTTATTTCAATAAATCTTTGCATTATTTGGAGCTGTAAGAGAAATGAAAATGCTAGTTCAAATTTATAATATTAAATGTATTTTCTGAAATTTAAATTAAAATTGCAAGACTTTTACTCAAGTGGGTTTTCACTAATTCGAAGTAAGAACTTATTTTTATTTACTGTCATAAGGAATGAAAAATGCTAAGATTTGTTGTTATAATTCATTGTATGGATAATCCATTGTTGGATGATTAAAGGAGTAGTTGCATTAAAATATTTAAATGTAGCTTTAGAATTTATTACTTGTGCTTTCCATTGTACTTCAATTATGGTAACATAACTTTATGAGATAATAAAATATTTCAATGTCTTCAAATAATTTGATAATTGATATTTCCTATGTATTTTCCATAACTCTAATGGATGCTAATCTCTTCATTTTACTCACTTGGATGAATGTAAGAATTAACTTTTTAGGGGAGGAAAAACTTTTTCTCTACCCTCTTGGGTTCTGTAACTGAGCTGGGCAAATTAAACTAACAAAAGAGATTAATGGGTGATAAAGGTTTGTTTCATATGTATATGGCAGTCAAAAAAGAAAGGAGCTGGCGTGTTTAATTGTTCAAATTAAAGGCTTATATATATACCTACCTTAGTGGTGAGTGGGTGGGGAGTGAGGAAAGTTTTCCATAGGAAAAACAAATAGATTTCTTTAGGAAAGACAAATGAGTTTTTAAAAGAACAAACAGGAGATAAGGTTTGTCTGTACAGCTATGAGCTTTCTGTCTCCTTCAGAACTATAAAATTCCCCTGGAGAAGGGATTTATGGCAGCCTCATTTTCCAGAAGTTGCTGCTCTTAGTCAGATAAGGGAAGCTCTGGGTCCCCCCAGGCCCCGTCTCCCCCCTCACATGGCATCTGTTGAATCTCAAAATGTCTTCAACTTAAAATAATCTTTATACCAACTCTGGGGCTCTGAGTGGGTTCCCACAGCTTTATATTTTAAGAAAATCTTTGAATTTAAAACTTTTTGGTTATATTTTAAGTGCTTTGGGAAACATTTTATGATGAAAACATGTTAAATATTAATGTGGTTACACCTAATTTATTTTTCCTACTGCATAAATGTCGCTGGCTAATATGTTTTGTTTTCACATCCCCAAATGTATAATGTCAATAGACACTTTAAAAATAATTGGTACTGAAATGGTGTTTCAGATGTTATTTCCCCTTCTAGCTTCTAATATTGTTTTAATACCTATTGGTAAATACCATTTAAGTACTTTTGGTCTGTAATTATTTTAAGCAAAATAATGTTTTCTCTTAATATCAGATTTAGAATTTTGCTGATTCTTTTATAATACTTAACTGATATTTCATTTCCACTTTAACTGAAGGGTTGACACTGACATAAATGAGACTGTCTTTGTTCAGATACTTATGGATATCAGCCTCATTACTTTTCAGTTATACTTTATATGTAAATAGTGTAAATTGTTATCCTAAATAGCACCTTACTAATAGAGTTCTTATTGTATTTTTTTAAATGTTTGCTTTTAGGGTTATCAACTAATCAATATCCACGAGCATCTATAGGCCAACCATCACCGTCCTTCAAAAATAATTGTAAGTATACCCGTACACATATCTCAGGACTCTTATTTTGCAATAATATCAACCATTATATTTAAAGTATTCCTATTATTTTGCTAATGTAGACCTACTTTTGAACCAGTAAAACATTTGCCATTAGTGATTTACAATATTTGAAGGATATTATTTAATGCAACTTAAAAAATCTCAGGCTCATTTATTACCAAATAATGTGTTAAACAGACACCCTTGCCAAAGCATTTAGCCAATATTCTGACTTTATATGAAATAAATATAAAATAAGATAACATAAATAAGAACAATTAAGTTAATGAAGACAAAATATGAATGTTCAGTTTTCTCCTTCAGAAACAAACTCATATCCAAGATTGGGGCATAGGAAATCCAGCTATTGTTTTTCTATTATAAATTTTAGCAAGCAAAGCTCTTAAAACTAGTCTTCATAAATGGTCCTAAAAAAACTCAGAAGAAGTAGGAGGGAAGACTTAGAACACTGTTTCTCAAAAAGAGATTATCAAGTTATAAATGCTGAACAACACTGATCCAGAGAATTGACAACTTTGCATTCTGTAAGCTTCCTGAGCATGATATTAAAAGTTAGGCAAGGTGGGTCAAAATGGAATCCCAGACAGCATGGGGAATACTTAATTAAATCCTTGATTGTTCTTAGAGTCATATACATATATTTAATACTACAGAATGTTTTTAGAATGATAGTGCTGAGAAAAGAACTGATAAGATCATAGAGGTTAATTTATTTTGACAGTAAAATGTTAACAGATTCTTTTAGTATTAAATTAATACATACTCATTATATAAAATATTAAATAATACAAAAATAAAAGGGAAAGTGGAAGTCTATCAAAATTGGAGAGAGGTTAGGGATGGAATAGACTTGGGAATGTCTGTTATACACATTATTAATGATCAAAAAAGAAAAGAAAAAAAGTGATTTTACATCAAGACAGTTGCATCAAATTGGCTGCATTATAATGTAGCCATTATAATGTTAGGATGGCCAACATCAAATTGTCCTGCTATGTTGTTTATTGACTCACCATTTAAGATGATGACAAAGGTTACACTTCCTTTGTTTAATATGTATTGAAAAAGTTCATGATGCTATAGGCAGCTTTCCATGGGGGAAAAAATGAAATTCAGAAAGTGTAAAATGTACAATTTTAAAGAACCCCAGTAGCTGTTTTGAGCATGCACAGGAAGCCACTCTAAGTCTGTGAAGATCTGAGTTTGCCTGCAGATGTTTTCACTGCATTTGTGAAACAGGTTAACGTGGACATGAAGGTAAGTTCACACTCAGGCTTCAAACAGTGTTCATACAAGGCCATCCCACTTATATCAATGGCATAGTAATCCCTGCCTGGTAGTAAAAACCAAGGTCAGCTTTAGTAGAATATGAAAACCAATTTCATCTTTAGTATCTTCCTTTCAGCACTATCTATCCTTACCATATTATCTCCATAATGATTGCTCCTTGCTCTTCTCCCAGGCCTGTGCACTCCTCTTTACACACAGGCCTGTTGACACCTTGCTCTTATCCACCTGCTAATGGGAGAATATTTGATACACAAATTAATCCCAAGGGGGAAAATACCTAACAAGCCTATCCCATCCAGAGATAGAGACACATTTTAACATTGAATTCCCCGATGGGCTGAAAGAAAAAATATGCCCTAAATCTCATCATGTAAGTTTGTAAGGTTGTTCTTTCTTCACTTCTCCACAAGGCTGGCATCTCCAGGGCGTTTTAGTGACATGAAAAATTTACGCACAGTGTATACTTAATTAGAAACTGATTATTTTTGGTGAATAATTACTAATGGCACTGAATGTGTTCATTTTCATTGTACAAAGAGCTTTATTATAATGGGTATACATCTACACCTGAAATTCTTCAAGTGTTTAAAATGTGGGTCCCTGGTGATTTCTGTGGCTATTTTAAACTATGTAAGAATCAATTGATCATAAAAAATAAAAGTCAGTTGACCTGATTGGTTTTTAGCTATCACTCAAACTTAGTAATACCTTCCCTTAAGCTCTAATAATGTTACCTATGCTACTATGATATACATATATATATGGTGTGTGTGAGTGATATCCCCATAAAGTAATAACTTAGGTAATGCATTTAAAGTCTCCTGTGAAAATGATCACTTGGACAGCTGTGCTCCTCCTGAGCTGGATAAGGTTTGTAATATCAGTAAGTATTAAAGGTAAACATTAATTTTTCCCCCCTGTAAAATCCTATGTAAAGCTTCTTCACAGAGAGAGCGGTTGTAATGAAGAAATGGTGTACATACATCGCCTTTACAATGTCATGGCAGGATTTATACTTGTCACTCTCTTAACACCTATATTAACAAAATTTTATTTTTCTATCTTTTATTTATGTGGCTTTGTGTTACTACAAATAAATACAGCTTTACTTAACAGGATTGTGTTTCAATATGAGTTCTCTGATATATACCTGAGTATATCAGAGTTCTTTGCTCTAGGTTACTAAATTAGTTTAAGACATAGACTAACAAAAATCAAATATTACCTACATTGATAGACTTTTCCCTTATTTAACTTTGCAGTGCATTTTAGTTAATTTCTTTCTTCACAAATATTTTAATTCTTGGATTTAATAAAAACTAAATATATTTTATTGCTATTCAACTCTTTGTTTGGTTAAAGTAAATAATACATAATCAAAGCTCACAAAAGGTGTACAGAATTTGTGTTAAATAATATCATAGTGTGTCCTGTGCAGCGTATATGCCATTTATATCACCTATAGGAACTAACAGAGTGTCTTGCACATAATACATATTTAATAACATATTTAATATTAGTTCAATAAGAACTATGAACTAAAAATGATAAAATAATTGCACCTCTAGAAGAAAGGTACCTAGTCTGGCACGCTTTTTAGTAAATGAATATATACACACATTTAAAGCATAGAAAAATATGAAACTTAATAAGATAATTTCACATTTTTTTACTTTTATTAATATTCTAAAAATTTAAGTAGTCCTCTATAATAATCAATTGAACTCTAAAACATGGCATTAACTAAGTACCTAAAGAGACTTTTATTGGATTTAATAATCTAATTGAGCCAATAACTTGAAAACTATATGCTGTACATATTTTTCACTCTGAGTAGCTTGCACCAAAATCCAACAAGGTTGACAATATAGTTTAGAAGGCACACATTCTAAGATATTTCAACTTTTCAAAATAAGTGAAAATTACTTTATTTTGGAAAGGTAATTAGGCAAATAGTTACAAAGCAGAGTTACGTGTCCATCCATACTAGATAACAATAAAATAATTGTATGCGTGTTATTTTTAACCATATGCCTTTAAAAATATGCTTGTACTTTTATATTATACTTTTCAAAACATTTATATCACCTTAAATATGAAATATGGGTATGACTTAAGTAACTGCAGCAAGTAAATCAGCACATCGTATAGTGATCAAAGAGTATGACATAAACAATATTGTTTTTATTTCACTCTTTAAAAATATTTATTAGTCTTAACTTTAGTACATATTGCTCTAATTAAAAAAAATACCCCAGCCCTGGCTGATGTGACTCAGTTGGTTAGAGTATTCCCCAGTACACAGAAAGGTCACGGGTTCAGTTCCTGGTCAGGCCACATGCTTAGGTTGTGGTTTCGATATCTGGTTGGGGTGTGTATAGGAGGCAACCTATCGATATTTCATTCTCATATCAATATTTCCCTCTGTCTCTCTGTCTCTCCCTTCCCCCCTCTCTCTCAAAAAAAATCAATGAATATGTCCTCAGGTCAGGATAAAAAAAATAGCTCATATCTTTTAAATAAAATACAGATATTTTAATGGCTTGGAAATTTTTACATGTTGTGTGAAATGAATATTTCCCTATTCTATCTCATTTCACTCTTATTTAAAAACTAGAGGCCCGGTGCACGAAATTCGTGCATGGAGGGGGGGCGTGTCCCTCAGCCCAGCCTGCACCCTCTCCAATCTGGGACCCCTCGAGGGATGTCCGACTGCCCGTTTAGGCCCGATCCCGGATCGGGCTTAAACGGGCAGTCGGACATCCCTCTCACAATCCAGGACTGCTGGCTCCCAACTGATCACCTGCCTGCCTTCCTGATTGCCCCTAACTGCTTCTGCCTGCCAGCCTGATCACCCCCTAACCACTCCGCTGCTAGCCTGATTGATGCCTAACTGCTCCCCAGCCAGCCTGTTTGCCCCCAACTTCCCTCCTCTGCTTGCCTGGTCACCCCTAACTGCCCTCCCCTGCAGGGTTGATCGCCTCCAACTGCCCTCCCTTGCAGGCCTGGTGCCTCCCAACTGTCCTCCCCTGCTGGCCATCTTGTGGTGGCCATCTTGTGTCCACATGGGGGCAGGATCTTTGACCACATGGGGGCAGCTATATTGTGTGTTGCAGTGATAGTCAATATGCATATTACTCTTTTATTAGATAGGATAGAGGCCTGGTGCATGGGTGGGGACTGACTGGTTTGCCCTGAAGGGTGGGGGTTCCCTTGGGGCTTGGGGCGGCCTGAGCAAGGGGCCTGTGGTGGTTTGCAGGCCAGCCACACCCCTGGTGACCCAAGCAGAGGTCCTGGTATCTGGAATTTATTTACCTTCTACAATTGAAACTTTGTAGCCTGGAGCAAAGCCAAGCCTGCTGCTCACTCCACAGCCAGCAGCGATTTCTGTTGGAGTTAATTCACCTTCTATAATTGAAACTTTGTAGCCTTGAGTGGAGGCTTAGGCCGGCAACAGGATGGCTTCTTTTGTTACCGTGGAAACCCAAGCCTCCCTCCCACTCTCAGCGGCTGTAGCCATCTTGGTTGGGTTTATTTGCATATTTGCTCCTGATTAGCTGGTGGGCGTGGCCTGACTGGTGGGCGTGGCTTAGGCGTAGCAAAGGTGCGGTCAATTTGCATATTACTCTACTATTAAGTAGGATTATTCTCCCCTACCAAAATTAAACATATGGCCCAGACAAGTAATACATTGCATATGGCTTTATGAATTATTCCCGCTTTGTGTATTTAGGTAGGGTTGTTTATTTAGCTTCCTCAAAACTATCTTTACTTATATCTTTAGAGATACTAACATACTAATATGAAAATCAAATCATATAATTGTGATATGTTCGTTAAAAGTAAACATCAATTAACATCTGTATGTAATTAATTGCATTCCACTGAGTATTCTCATTGACTTCATAGGGTTTAGATTATATGAGAACATGTTATCAATGTGTTGCAAGTTTCTTAGCATCACTGGTAACAACACTGTCATTTAATTATTTGGATCAAGCCAGAAACTGTCAATCATCCTTGAACATCTTTCTATCCCTTATGCCCCCAAACCAAATTCATCACTAACTTCTGTCAGCTTTACTTCCTAAACATTTTCACTCCATTTCCACTCTCTTCATACCAGTTTGGCTTTCCATCATCTTTTTTCAGAGCACTGAAACAGCCTTCTAACTATTTGCCCCAATTACACATGTGCACTCTCAAATCCATTCTCCCAATTCTTATTTGTTTTATAATAAATACCAAGACCTTTATCATGTTTTATGAAAGGCAGCCTGATCTGGCCCCTATCTACCTCTTCAGTAGCATAGTTTGCCCTTTCCCCTCACCCCCCACATGAATGCTTCAGCTACACTGTCTACTTTCAGTTCCTTAAACATATCATGCTCTCTCCTCTGTTTCGAATACTTCCTTGCATTTCCTACCTCTCCTGACACTCACATCACCAGTTTACTCCTATTAAGCCTCCAGAGCACAACCTAAAATATATTTCTCCTGGGAACAGGGACACCTTTCTAACCGCCCCACCCCCCAAACCTCCAAGACTAGGTCAACTTCTTTTGTTATATGCCCTCATAGATAACACTGTGTAACTTTCCTCATAGCACTTACCGCAGTTTATAATTATACATTTATGTTTGTGATTAGTTGGGGATTGCCACCTCCTCCACTAGATGTGAACTCCATGAGATCAGGGACGGCATTTACTTTTGCTTAATATTGCATTCTTAGCATCTAGCACATTGCCTAGCATATGGTTCAGTAAATATTCATTTCACTGAATAACTGAATAAACAAATAGGTACTATTAAAAAAGTCATTTGTGTGACTTTTTGAGATGGTTAATATGTGGTTGTTCAATTGCAGAGGATATTTTTCTATTCCCCGCCAAGTGGTAGCTGTAAATATTGCAGCCTGGTCAAAAATTTGAGGCTTGAGTTACTAAGACCTTAACAAAGGGTTGCAGATGTGAGCTATCAACTAACTGTGACAGCAGTAAAAGTATTGTCATTAATTTAAATGTAACATTAGCTAAGCAAGCAGTTGACACTTATAAATGCCTAGTTTGAATTGTTGAGCAGTCCAATAGGGATTTTGAATAGGTTTTTCTTGCCCTGTTTCATGCACAAAGAACTTCATAGTCAGGTAACCAAATCATATCACTGCTATGCATTATTAAACAAGCAAATTCAAAATTGTGAAAACTGAATTATAGCACAACCTATAAAGTATTTAGGATCATTGCTAAAGGGGCTTATGTTTCATGCTTAAAAAATAGAATATATATAATATAGTGTAAATATATGACTATATAGACTGCATAGCATAGACGTGAATATAATTGAAATGTGATGTTACTGAATGAATACATTACTAAGTGATAACAATTTTAGCTCATATTTCCTCTTGGCAAAAATAAATAGATGAATGAATCTTTCTTATTTCTGCTTTAATATGATGATATTGAATTTTATTTTTTTAAATATATTTTTATTAATTTCAGAGAGGAAGGAAGAGGGAGAGAGAGATAGAAACATCAATGATGAGAGATAATTATTGATTGGCTGCCTCCTGCATGCCCCCCACTGGGGATCGATCCAGCAACCCAGGCGTTTGCTCTTGACCAAAATCGAACCTGGGACCCTTTAGTCTGCAGGCCGATGCTCTATCCACTGAGACAAACCAGCTAGGGCTGTATTTTATTTTTAGTACAATGAATTACACTGTTATTTTGCAGTGACCCAGATGTGTCCTAAATCACATATATCTTCCACAACTCTTACATTTTAATATCCTGGTCATATTTCTATTTTTTTTACCTGTTAAATATTGACAAACAATTTTAAGACAACACAATGAGTGCTAGAAAAATGTTCCTCAAACCTATTGTGTATATAATCATCTGGGGATACTGTTCAGATGTTGATATTAATTCAGTAGGTCCAGGGATGGGCGGGAGACTGTTATTAACTAGCTCCCAGGTGATGTTAGGTTGCCAGCCTATGGAGTACACTTGGAGTAGCAAAATAAAAAAGCAGAGATTGACAAACTTTCTGTAAAGGGCCAGATAGTAAATATTTTGATGTTGTGGACCATGTAGTCTTTCCCAACTAGTTAGCTTTGAACTTGTAGCATGAAGTCAGCCATTGGCAACATATACCAGTAAATGAATGGGTGTGGCTGAGTTCCAAGAACTTTATAAACACTGAAATTCAAGCTCCATTCAATTTTTACATAGTATGATATATTATTCATCTTTTGATTTTGGCCAATCATATAAAAATGTAAACCCCATTAGCTCATATGCCATACAAAGACAATCTGGAGTTTGCTGACCATTATGCTAGAGCATAAAATATCAATGGATAGCTTTGCCAGAGGCGGGAGGTGTGTGATGGGAGAAGTAGGCTCTGAGGGAAAGATTGCAGTTGAGCTAGGGCTTGAGGAAGTAAAGCTTTTCTGAACAGAGAAGTGGAAAATAGTGAAAGAGGTATAGGCAAAAAGCAGCAACTTAGTGTTTTCCAAACTGAAAGCATAGGAATGTGGTATAAGAACTAGCCTTTCTGTTATAAGTTTATTCATATTCAGGGAGAAATTTTACCCTGATAAATATATCTCTCTATTTTTATCAAATATTTTAGACTTTGAGAGCATAAATAATATTTTTTTTTTTTTTTTATCAACAATTACTTTATTTTTTTTTTATTTTTTTTTTTTTTGGTTAATCCTTTTTTTTTTTTTTTCCCAATTTTTTTATTAATGTATTATATGTGTACATATCTTACCATTGCCCTCCCCACATCCCACTCCCATATATGCCCCCACCCCCCAGAGTTTTGCATCCATTGGTTATGCTTATATGCATGCATACAAGTCCTTTGATTGATCTCTTATCTCCCCCACCTCTCCCTAACCTTCCCCTTGTAATTTGACAGTCTGTTTGATGCTTTACTGTCTCTGTATCTATCTTTTTGTTCAAGTTTATAATGTTCTTTATTATCCATAAATGAGTGAGATCATGTGGTATTTTTCTTTCATTGACTGACTTATTTCACTTAACATAATGTTTTCCAATTCCTCCCAGGTTGCTGCAAATGATGAGAATTCCTTCTTTTTTATGGCAGCATAGTATTCCATTGTGTAGATGTACCACAGTTTTCTGATCCAGTCATCTGCTGACGGGCACCTAGGCTGTTTCCAAATCTTAGCTATGGTGAATTGCGCTGCTATGAACATAGGGGTGCATATATCCTTTCTAATTGGTGTTTCTAGTTTCTTCGGATATATTCCCAGGAGTGGGATTACTGGGTCAAATGGGAGTTCCATTTTCAGTTTTTTGAGGAAACTCCATACTGTTCTCCACAGTGGCTGCACCAGTCTGCAATCCCACCAGCAGTGCACGAGGGTTCCTTTTCCTCCGCATCCTCGCCAACACTTGTCGTTTGTTGATTTGTTGATGATAGCCATTCTGACAGGTGTGAGATGGTACCGCATTGTTGTTTTGATTTGCATCTCTCGGATAATTAGTGACGTTGAGCATGTTTTCATGTGTCTCTTGGCCTTCCTTCTGTCTTCTTTTGAAAAGATTCTATTTAGGTCTGTTGCCCATTTTTTTATTGGATCATTTATCTTCCTTTTATTAAGTTGTATAAGCTGCCTGTAGATGTTGGAGATTAAACCTTTATCAGTGATGCCATTTGCAAATATGTTCTCCCATGCAGTGGGCCTTCTTGTTGTTTTGTTGATGGTTTCTTTTGCTGTGAAAAAGCTTTTTATTTTGATGTAGTCCCATTTGTTAATTTTCTCTTTAGCTTCCATTGCCCTAGGGGCAGTGTCAGTGAAGAATTTCTTTTGGCATATGTCTGACATTTTGCTGCCTGTGGATTGCTCTAGTATTTTTATGGTTTCCCGTCTTATGTTTAAGTCCTGTATCCATTTTGAGTTTATTTTTGTGTATGGCGTAAGTTGGTGATCAAGCTTCATTTTTTTGCATGTATCTGTCCAATTTTCCCAACACCATTTATTGAAGAGACTGTCTTTATTCCATTGTATGTTCATGCCTCCTTTGTCAAATATTAATTGAGCATAGTGGTTTGGGTCAATATCTGGATTCTCTATTCTGTTCCATTGATCTATATGTCTGTTCTTGTGCCAGTACCAGGCTGTTTTGAGAACAGTGGCTTTGTAATACAGCTTGAAATCTGGTATTGAGATCCCTCCTACTTTATTCTTCTTTCTCAGGATTGCTGTGGCTATTCGGGGTCTTTTTTTATTCCAGATGAATTTTTGGAAAGTTCTTTCAAGGTCTGTGAAATATGCCGTTGGTATTTTAATGGGGAGTGCATTGAATCTATAGATTGCTTTGGGTAGTATGGACATTTTAATGATGTTGATTCTACCAATCCATGAACATGGTATGTTCTTCCATCTGTTTACGTCTTCCTCTATCTCTTTTTTCAGTGTCCTGTAGTTTTCCGTGTATAGGTCTTTTACCTCCTTAGTTAAGTTTATTCCTAGGTATCTTAATTTTTTTGGTGCGATGGTAAATGGGATTGCCTTTTTAGTCTCTCTGTCTGTAAGTTCACTATTGGTGTATAGAAAGGCCATAGATTTCTTGGCGTTAATTTTGTATCCTGCTACATTGCCAAATTCATTTATTAAGTCTATGAGTTTTTTGACGGAGTCTTTCGGATTTTTTATGTACAGTATCATGTCGTCTGCAAATAAAGACAGCTTTACTTGTTCTTTTCCAATCTGGATGCCTTTTATTTCTTCTTCTTGTCTAATTGCAATGGCTAATACTTCCAGTACTATGTCAAACAGGAGTGGTGAGAGTGGGCATCCCTGTCTTGTTCCTGTTCTTAGGGGAAATGTCTTTAGTTTTTGTCCATTGAGTATGATGTTTGCTGTGGGTTTATCATATATAGCTTTTATTATGTTGAGGTATGAGCCATCTATTCCCACCTTGTTGAGAGCTTTTATCAAGAAAGGGTGTTGGATTTTGTCAAATGCTTTTTCTGCATCAATTGATATGACTATGTGATTTTTATCTTTCAATTTGTTTATGTGATGTATCACGTTTATTGATTTGCGGATATTGTACCATCCTTGCATTCCTGGGATAAATCCTACTTGGTCATGGTGTATGATCTTTCTGATGTACTGCTGGAGCCGATTTGCTAGAATTTTGTTGAGGATTTTGGCATCTATGTTCATGAGGGATATTGGTCTGTAATTCTCTTTCATTGTGTTGTCTTTATCTGGTTTTGGTATTAGGGTGATGCTGGCTTCATAGAAGGAGCTTGGAAGTGTTCCTTCCACTTGAATTTTTTGGAATAGTCTGAGGAGGATAGGTTTTAGTTCTTCCTTGAATGTTTGGTAAAACTCTCCTGTGAAGCCATCAGGCCCCGGGCTTTTGTTTGCTGGAAGCTTTTTGATGACTGCTTCAATTTCGTCCATAGTTATTGGCCTATTGAGCTGTTTAGATTCTTCTTGATTGATTTTTGGAAGGTTATATTTTTCTAGGAATATGTCCATTTCCTCCAGATTGTCCAGTTTGTTGGAATAGAGTTGTTCGTAGTATTTTGTAACAATCCTTTGTATCTCAGCGGGGTCTGTTGTTATTTCACCTCTTTCATTTCTGATTTTGTTTATTTGGGTCCTCTCTCTTTGCTTCTTGGTGAGCCTGGCTAGAGGTCCATCAATCTTGTTTATCCTTTCAAAGAACCAGCTCTTGGTTTTGTTGATCTTATGTATTGTTTCTTTGGTCTCTATGTCATTTATCTCCGCTCTGATCTTTGTTATTTCCTTCCTTCTGGTTACACTGGGCTTTTCTTGCTGCGCTTTTTCTAGCTCTTTGAGTTGTAGGGTTAAGTAATTTATTACCATTGTTTCTTGTTTTTTGCAATAGGCCTGTAGAGCTATGAACTTCCCTCTCAAGACTGCTTTCGCTGTGTCCCATAGATTTTGGATTGTTGTGTTTTCATTGTCATTTGTTGCCATGATGTTTTTTATTTCTTCCTTGATCTCTCTGGTGACCCAGTCCTTGTTTAATAGCATGCTGTTTAGTCTCCATGTGTTTGATTTCTTTGGATTGTTTTTATTGTAGTTGATTTCCAGTTTTATGCCACTGTGATCTGAGAAGATGCTTGATATAATTTCTATCTTCTTGAATTTGAAGAGACTTTGCCTGTGACCCAGCATATGGTCTATCTTTGAAAATGACCCATGTGCACTTGAGAAGAATGTATATTCTGTGGCTTTGGGGTGAAATGTTCTGAAGATGTCAATTAATTCCATCTGGTCTAGTGAGTCATTTAGGATTGCTGTTTCTTTGCTGATTTTTTGTTTAGAGGATTTGTCCAGTGGTGATAGTGGGGTATTAAAGTCTCCTACTATGATTGTGTTGCTATTAATCTCTCCCTTGATATCCTCCAGGAGTTTTTTTATGTATTTGGGTGCTCCTATATTGGGAGCGTATATGTTTACCAGAATTATTTCTTCTTGTTGGATTTCTCCCTTTAGTATTATGAAGTGGCCTTCCTTATCTCTTGTTATGGCATTTACTTTGAGGTCTATTTTGTCAGATATAAGTATTGCTACCCCAGCTTTTTTTTCATTTCCATTTGCCTGAAAGATATTTTTCCATCCCTTCACTTTCAATCTGTGTGAGTCTCTTGTTCTGAGGTGGGTCTCTTGTAGACAGCATATATATGGGTCGTGTTTTTTTATCCATTCAGCTACTCGATGTCTTTTGATTGGAGCATTTAGTCCGTTTACATTTAAAGTTATTACTGAAAGGTATTTGTTTGCAGTCATATCTATTTTTGTGTCTGTATTCCTTCTTACCTGTTTATTTCTTCTTTTTACAGTATTCCCTTTAGCAATTCTTGCATTGCTGGTTTGGTGGTGATAAACTCCCTGAGGCTTTTTTTGTCTGCAAAGCTCCTGATTTCCCCTTCAATTTTGATTGATAGTCTTGCTGGATATAGTATTCTTGGATTCAGTCCTTTGCTTTGCAACACTTTGTATACCTCCTTCCATTCACTTCTAGCTTGTTGTGTTTCTGATGAGTAATCATTTGACAATCTGATGGGTGTTCCTTTGTAGGTAACTCTCTGTCTCTCTCTTGCCGCCTTTAGGATTCTCTCTTTATCATTTATATTTGCCATTGAAATTATGACATGTCTTGGTGTGGGTCTTTTGGGGTTGATCCTGCTTGGGACTCTCTTTACTTGCGTAACTTTCATCTTTCCCATATCCGGGAAGTTTTCTGTCATTATTTCTTCAAATAGATTTTCTAATCCCTGCTGCTCTTCTTGTCCTTCTGGCAGCCCTATTATACGCATGTTACTTCGTTTCATGTTGTCCCGAAGCTCCCTTAGGCTTTCCTCCTGCTTTTTAATTTTTTTCTCCAATTGCTGTTCAGCTTGAGCTTGTTTCTGTACCTGATCTTCTAACTCACTAATTCGGTCCTCTGCTTCTTGTAATCTACTGTTGAAACTTTCCATGGTGTTTTTGATTGTAGCTATATCACTTTTCATTTCTTCCTGATTCTTGCATAAGTTGTTGATTTTCTCATCCATCCGATGTATAAATTCCATGACCATTACTCTGAACTCCTTTTCGGTCATGTTGCAAGCTTCATTTTCACTAATTTCCTTTCTTGGCGACTCCACATTTTCTTTCCTCTGTGAGTTATTTCGTTTCCCCATTCTGGCTATTACCAGAAAGCTCAAGCTTCTGTTTGCGTGGACCTGGGTCGTGTGCTGTGGGGACTTCGCTCCACCCTAGTTTCACTGAAGTGCTCTGACACTAGGACGTGTGACTGTCTTTGGTTGGTGGGAACCAAACTTGCCCAGGATCAGTGTCCCCAGTGTTCCGTGTGGTCTCGTGTGCACATTTAGAATCAGGGGCCCTGTCTGCACCACACTGTTGGTATGTGCCGAGAATGAGATCCTTAGCATGTGCCAGGAGTCAGAGTTTCCCTGTGTCTGCACCAAGACTCGAGTGTCAAAGTCTCTGTTGCCTTGTGCGGTTTCTCGTTGAGAATCAGGGTCCCTGTGTGTGCACGCACCAACAATTGGGGTCGCTGGCTCTTAGTGTGAATGCGCTGTGAGTCAGGGATCCCAGGCAGCTGTGTCCGGCGTGCCAAATTCCCTGAAGTGGGGCTGCGTCCTGTGTGTGCTCTCTCTACTGAGCCAAACCGGCTAGAGCGCACATTCTTAAAAACCTGAAGGTGAGCCGGCTCAGTGCACTCTCCCAAAGTCCCAGAAGGGGGGCGGAGTCCGTCCTGCGCGCCAAATTCCCCAAAGGGAAGCCCCTCTGTGCACGCTTTTAAGAATCTCCGAAGGGGGAGCTGTGCCCCGCGAGCCAAATTCCCCCAAATTCCCCGAAGTGGAGCCCTCTGTGCGCACTGACAGATTTCCCCGACGGGGAGCTGCTTCTGTCCCGTGCGCGAGCGCGCGCCAAATTCCCTAAGAGGGAGCGCGTCCCTGTGCAAAGCTCGGCAGCTTGGGCCAGGGGCGGGTCTATCAGTTACTATGACGCTGTCTGTGCGCGCGCCTGTGAGCAGCTTGGGCGAGGGGCGCGTCTATCAGTTACTATGGCGCTTTCCGCACGCCTGTGGGCGCTCAGCAGCTTGGGGGAGGGGCGCGTCTATCAGTTACTATGGCGCTTTCCGCATGCCTGTGGGCGCTCAGCAGCTTGGGGGAGGGGCGCGTCTATCAGTTACTATGGCGCTATCAGCGCCTGTGAGGAGGGGGATAGGCTCTTTGACTCACGGAAATCTGCCGGGAAGTCTGGATTCTTGTTTGTTTGTCTGAAGCTGTGATAGCAGTTCTCTGTCCCCAGTGGCTGCAGGGTCCTGGTTTGTGTCAGAAGCCAGGATCCGAGTCTCGGGCAGCTCTGTTTCCCAAGATGGCGTGGTCTCTGCGTCCGCACCAGCCACCGAGAAGTGTCCGCTTTGTGCGCGGGGCTCCGCCGTCTAGGGCTGCCCTGTTCGGGAGCCCCTTGGAAGACCTGCAGAATCTAACTGACCCTATCTCATACACACACACACACCACACACATCTACACTCTCCTCTATGGGTTCCTCACTCACACCCTCTCTCTCCCTACCTTCCTGCCGGTCGCCATCTTTTTTTCCTAAATAATATTTTATATACCTACATACCATAGACATTTACATTTATAAGACAATATTGACATGGAAAATAAAATGTGTTTAAAAAAGAAAACAACTAGCCTTTCTGGGTTGAGAAGGCTTGAATGAAATGGGGATTCTTTATATGCATATTTAAATGGTTTCAAATTTTAATGAGTTGTGGTGTCAGTTGAGCATACATATGAGAATTGGGGGGTGCTTCCACATTTCTGCTGAGAGGCAGAAAGAGAATAAAAATGATTGGGGGCAGGACAGGAAAAATACATTTGAAAGGTCAGGACTCTCTGCAAGTGACTGCAGACTGTTCTCCTGTGAAAGCTTTGTGGAAGCATTTATATCAATGACCAGGGTTTTAAATTAATTGATGAGAAGTGAGATGAGTATCACAGAGCTAGGCAGAGCAAGGCAATCAAGCCACTTGTCCCTTGTTACAAAGCACACAGCAGCCTAAAAAGGAAACTAAGAACTGAGGATTGAAGATTAAAAAGATAGTCTCTACAAATGTTTCAGCATCTGACAGACTTTGCTGATGAGCTACAGAGAAGGCATACATGCTGAGGAGTAAAATGAGCATAGGATTTTTTTTTAGAAGATGGTTCTATTATTTCTCTGGAAGTGGCATTGGAGTGAGATGATGGAATATTATAAAAAACACCAGAGTTGAGAATTATGAAAGAAGGAATATCAAATACAAATTTAACTCAATCTCAATACTTTTTTGAATGTTCTACTAATTCTCTTTACATTTTTCAACTCATCCTTTTGAAAAGGACTTTGTCTAGTTCTTTTGGAGTAATGTATGTGTCATTGGAATGCTGAAAATGAATTAAGATTTTCTGAGAACTTATACACAAGGGATTTCAGGATTTTTTTTAGTTCTCCAAACAATCTAATAAATGGGAACTTATTGCCACCACTTATTTACCCAGATCTCTCCCCAAATAGGGAATGCATCTACCAATCAGTAGCTGTGCTTTAGTCATAGCCCACAGGTTAAAAAAAAAAATGGGAGGGAGAACAAAGGGAGAGTTTCCACTTTTCCACAATAGAAGGAAAGCTAAAATTTTGGTCAGAACATTTTAGGTGATTTTTACATATTGTGACAAACCATGAGAGGAAAAGCAGCATGATTTTATTAATGGAAATTAGGAAGAATAGCAAATGTAGACATAGGAAATTATAAGCTTTGTTTTGTTTTGTTTTTACTATTCAAAGGACCTGTGACCAGGTTTCTTATTAAATGAGGAGACATGATGTATATAGTTACAATATAAACTAATCATTTATTGAACATTTACTCAATGCTAGGCAATGTGCTGAAAATTATACAAATTAATTCCATTTAATTTTTACATTCCAAATGAAAGTGGTTATAATTACCCATACTTAACATGTGAGGCCTCCAGGGCTTAAGTGAATTATCCAGGTTCTCTGGGTCCTATGGGCTTGCCAAAGAAAAACTACTATTGTGTAAATCTTGTAATATTAAATACCTAGTACATATCAGATGCTAAACAAAAGTTAGCTATTGTTGTTTTCTTGCTATTATTGTCACTAGCATTATTGCCATTTACTTAACTCCTCAAAGCCTTATTTATAACAACCATAACATGGAAGTCAGTACAAAATAAATTTGTCAGAGGAATTGCATGGACCAACCCACTTAAACTTTCTGGCATATAGATGCCACTTAGTAAATGTCAAAACCTTATAAATTTTCTCTTTTAAAAAATATATAATTTTTATTGATTTCAGAGAGGAAGGGAGAGGGAGAAAGAGGTAGAAACATTAATGATAAGAGAGAATCATTGATCGGCTGCCTCCTGCACACCCCTTACTGGGGATCAAGCCCATAGCCCATGCATGTGCCCTTGACTAGAATCGAACCCAAGACACTTCAGTCTACAGGCCAATGCTCTATCCACTGAGCCATGCCAGCTAGGGCTAAATTTTCTCTTGAAGAATGCTTTTTCTTTTCAAATAAGGTAAAATAAGCCAGGCTTGTGTGCCTCAGTGGTTGAGTGTCTACCTATAAACCAGGAGGTGATGGTTTGATTCTCTGTCATGGCATATGCCCGGGTTTGCAGGATCGATCCCCACTAGGGGGCATGAAGGAGGCATCCTATCAATGATTCTCATCATTAATGTTTCTATCTATCTCTCCCTCTTCCTTCTTCTCTGAAATCAATAAAAATATTTTTAAGTAAGGCAAATGAATTTTGATACTTTCTATTATTTAGTGGCATGCCTCTGCCTAATGAATTTGACAGTTTAGCTTCTGAAAACAATGTTTGACTAGGAAAAAAAATGACTGCCTTAAGTGCCTGGAAACAGGAAGGTAAGAGAGATTATGGCTGAAATATTCAGCACATACTTCAAAGTTTCTGAGTTTTTTTTTTCCTGCCCCATCCATTATTTACTATACTTTGTATCTTTAAAGACTTAAATATTTTAACTATTCTTATATTTAATAAAATAGTATTATTTATAATGGTATTAAAATATTGTAATTTACTGGGAATATTTGTGCCCCAGTTCAAAAGTTGTATTTTAGTAGTTGAAGCAATGTTTATTAACAGTACAGAAGTGCTCCATAAATGTTTCCAATAAATGTTGGATGAAAGAGTGAATGAATGACTCATTTCCATTATTACTCATTGTTTTTATATCTTTAGATTTCTGCAAAAAAAAGTCCTTTAAATCAGCTATAAACATATCTGTAAATTCATTTCAACAAAACACATCATGTTCCCCTGAATATAAAAGCACAAATTAATTAGTCTTTATTATATTTTATTTTAAAATTATATTTAAAATTGATCTTGGTCACCTTCAAGTCTAACACACCTTCTTTACATTGTTTGCTCATTGATGCCTTTTTCCATTGAATATTCATTTTGATGACTTATGGCACTCCTCTTGCCTTTAAAGGGAAAGCCAAGTTTTCAGTTTACAGACAGATCTTTATGTTAGTGGCTAACAGTGACCTCTGATTCTGAAAGGAAAAAAAAAAAAGTATCTCTAGTATCCCAAGGAAACCTGATATTTCAGTGTCTTCCCCAAATATCTTAAATAAAGGCAGAGCTAGAAAGTACATTATTTTTCTGGTAAGGACAAGCTAGTCAAAGCCATTAGTTCTACACTTTGTTCCAGTTCTAGAAAAGAATTTGGTGGAGGGAATTGTAATTCACAGATATAAAGAAGACTTGAATTTTTCTGTGGAATTGAGTTTTTCAGGTGTATTGGGAATTTGTGTGTGTGTGTGTGTGTGTGTGTGTATATATATGTATGTATATATATATATATATATATATATATATATATATATATATATACATGCACACATACATACTGGTATATATTTGCTTTTTTATTTTTGTTTTTTAATATATTTCTATTATTGATAGTATTATAGATATCTCCCATTTTCCCGCTCCCCCCAGCCCCTACCTACTCCCCAGGTCTTCACTATCCTATTGCCCATGTCTATGGACTATGCATATAAGTACATAAGTTCTTTGGTTTATCTCTTTTTGTTCCCTCAATCCCACATCGAGGTATGTCAGCCTGTTCCATGCTTCCCCGCTTCAGGTCTTATTTTGTTGGTCAATTCATTTTACTCATTAGATTCCACAAATAAGTGAGATCATGGGATATTTGTCTTTCTTAGTTTGGGTTATTTCACTTAGCATAATATTTTCCAGGTCTATCCATGCTGTCCCAAAATTCTGTTTCCTGTCAGAACTTTAATTTATGTGATCAGAAAACTGTTCATTGGTTTTGGTACCATGTGGGATATTGTGGATCTTAAGAGCTTTTGTGTAGCAGTGTAGACAAGCCAGGTTGGAGAGGGTTGAGATGCAAGGAAGTGAATACAACAGGTCTAGATAACATGGTAGATTGGGAAAGTGGGATTGACATTAGTGGTTTTACTTGAAGGGCAGGACTTGTTTGTCGATTAGCTGTGAATAGTAAAAGAGAAGGAAAAGTAAAGGGTGACTTCCAGATCTCTGGCTTGAACAATTAGTGATTTGAGGCTGGGATGGGGTATATAGGAGGAGGAAGTGGAGTTTTGTTTGGGGGGAGAGGCAGAGATAAGTTTAGTCTAGACATGTTGAATTTAAGTTGCCTCTAAGGTGCCCATTGGGTGATATATAGTAGGCAAGTAGATAGGAATTTTTTCTATGTTTTCTACTTCCATCATAGCCATCTGCCACATAGACAGCACTTTCCTCATCTCTGATTTACCTGTCAATACAAACATATCATTTTCCTTCTACTAGAGATTTGCTTCTAGTTTACATCCTTTCTGATATTATTCTTTTTAAATTGATATATAATTGACATATAATATCAGAACATATATATATATATATATATATATATATATATATATATATATATATATATATATATATTATTTTTATTGATTTTTTTACAGAGAGGAAGGGAGAGGTGTAGAGAGTTAGAAACATCGATCAGCTGCCTCCTGCACACCCCCTACTGGGGATGTGCCCACAACCAAGGTACATGCCCTTGACCGGAATCGAACCTGGGACCCTTCAGTCCGCAGGCGGATGCGTTATCCACTGAGCCAAAGCGGTTAGGGCAGAACATATATTTTTAAAGAGAGTGATTATATGTGAAAAAATGTTTACTTGATGGGTTATCACTAAAAAGGTAGCTCAGGGAAGGAAGCTATTAAGTCAAGGGGGGAAAACAAATTAAGAATAGGTAACATTACTTTGTGTTGTAATGAAATAAAAGTAGTGGCCTCTAAACTCAACTTTGAAGATGGAGTTGAATTTAGAATGTGGACAGAGCAAATGGTAAGGTGAGAATAACATGGATATACTAGTATAGTAAGGAGAATATGTTGATTAAGGGGTTTTGACAATATTTGTAGTAGCTCTTCCAAAGAGAAACTCCTGTAAGTACTTAGAAATATGGGACGGGAACTCTCATCTTTGTCTCACAGTTCTGATGCTTTGGTATCTTGCCCTCCAAATATAACCCTTGTAACAAGCATTCCATACCACCAGGTGTATACAGAAGTATGTCATGCTAGGGTAGTTATCCAATATTTGGGACTCTGGTGTGGAGAAAAAATTTTCAAGTCACAACTTTAAAATCTGATAATATATTTAATGTGATATCTCCTAACTAGACAACCTTTTAGAGAAAGTTGAATTCAGTTGATTACTTCTCAATATTCATAAACTTAGGGAATTGATTTATATGTTAGATTCCCAAGGGAAGCACCAAAGCAAATGAAAGAGAAGGAATCAATATCACTTGTATCTAGTTTCTCTGTACCCCCATGCTATAATCCATTATTTGTTCCAAGACAACTTTCTTTACTGTTACTGCTATCCAACTTTGAATTCTGCCATTTAAAAATAATTTTCTTAACTCTTCTTCCACAATTGGGTGATTGAGATTTTCTATGGCAGAGTCATAGCCATGAGAAGGGCTAGTCACTGAATTAGATGAAGAGAAAAGGATAGTAAGGCTCTCTAAAGCCACCCGGGGAAGGTCAGTGGCAATTTGAATAGTAGCAGTTGGCAGAATACAGATCCAGAAGTTCTGCCTTCATTATATATACTTTATGATATCATGTTCCAGAGGACATAAAGTTCTTAGTTTATTTTCTGAGAAAATTATATAAATCCAAGATCATTATTTTTGACTCTTCAAATTAATAGGTAGTGCATTAAGTTTGCATTAGAACTAAAAATGATGTAACCTAGTTTTTTAAAAAGCAAACAATATTATTAACATACCAAAATACCATGTCACAGGAAAAGAATGCTGTTCATTACTCCAAATTGCTCAGTTTCCACACAATTTGCTATAAACATCTAATAGATGATTCCAGAACTAGTAGTTGATGGTGATACACTGAATTTCATCTTTTTTTTTCCTTTCATTTGTGTCTCTGGAGGTTATAATAAAAATGAGTGGATTAAGTTATGTGGATAATATACTCTTAAATATTAGATTAATTAACCAAAATAATTATAGAGAACTATTATGTAATCACACTATGCTATGAATTACTGGGATTGCAGATAACTTTTGACCAAAATCTCTGACTTCTAGGTTTCTCATAATCTTATTAGTGAGATAAGATTAATTAATGTAAAACAAAAACAAAAATGAAAGGCAGAATGTTACAAGGAGCCAAACACAGTATGTGCTCTGAGAAATACAGGTATAAAGAGGGGAGGAATCAATGAAGCCTGCATTTCAGAGGGAGAGTCTTCAGAAAGTGAATTTATAAATTGGGATGAATTTTATATATATATTTGTCATCATTATCTCTTTTATCTTATTAAACAATCTATTTGCCATTTTATTTCCTGTGTAGGCACTCACATCAGTATCTTAAACATGGTAGGCACTCCAAAAATATTTGCTGGTTGATATTTTTTGAGGATTGAGTAAAAGCAAGCGTAAGAAAGACATTTTGTGTTTCTATCATATGTATAAAAAGTCTGTATTGACTATGGATAGGATACCTTAGCATTAGACCATAGTGCCAATCTGAAAGTACAACTTATAGACCCACCCCTTAGAGGGTGCAGCAACACACAGAAGCTAACTCTCACAACACTGAAGAACCAAAGTAAAATTCTGAATGTCTGTTGGGTTCTGAAAAGAATTTTAGGTCACTAGTCTGAATCAATTAACCATGACTTATAATACCAAGATTTTATAAGGCCAGTAGATAACTTTTCATATTTATATCTGTCAAATAGTCTGCACCTTCAAGAGAGTATCTATACTCTAACTGGTTAACCAACAGTTTCCAAATAAGTCTCCTTTATGGGAAAAACCAAAACAGGTTAATATATATTTCTCTTCAATTTGCCATTATCCTAGAATTTTAAGCAGGAAAATATGTAATGAGTCACAGGCAAGCCTCTATATCAGTGGTTTCCAATGTGGGGCACACCCCCCACAGGGGGGAAATTTGATTTTTAAGGGGGGCAATTCAACAATGAGTTATTATTATTATTTTTTTGTAAAATCTTTTTTTAAATCTTTATTGTTCAGATTATTACAGATGTCCCTCTTTTTTCCCCCCATAGCTCCCTTCCACCCAGTTTCCACCCCACACCAGGCCCTCACCATCCCCTGTTTGCGTCCATAGGAACTGCATACATGCCTTTAAGATCTTTGTCAAATCTCTTCCCGCACGCCCCCTCACATCTCGTTCCCCCTGAGAATTCAGTCCACTCCATATCCATGCCCCTGATTCTATTACATTCACCAGTTTATTCTGTTCATCAGATTTTTTATTCATTTTATTTTTAGATTCACTTGTTGATAGATATGTATTTGTTGTCACTTTGTTGTTCATAATTTTTTATCTATACTTTTTTCTTCTTCTTCCTCTTCTTAAAGAATAGCCTTTAGCATTTAATATAATACTGGTTTGGTTGTGATGAACTCCTTTAGCTATTTTCTTGTCTGTGAAGCTCTTTATATGACCTTCAATTCTAAATGATAGCTTTGCTGGGTAGAGTAATCTTGGTTGTAGGTTCTTGCTATTCATCACTTTGAATATTTCTTGCCACTCCCTTCTGGCCTGTATAGTTTCTGTTGAGAAATCAGCTGACAGTCATATGTGTACTCCCTTGTAGTTAACTAACTGTTTTTCTCTTGCTGCTTTTAATATTCTCTCTTTGTCTTTTGCCCTTGGCATTTTAATTATGATGTGTCTTGGTGTGGTCCTCTTTGGATTCCTCTTGTTTGGGGTTCTCTGCACTTCCCGGACTTGTAAGTCTATTTCTTTCACCAGGTAGGGGAAGTTTTCTGTCATTGTTTCTTCAAATATGTTTTCAATATCTTGCTCTCTCTCTTCTTCTGGCACCCTCATAATTCGGATGTTGGTATGCTTTAAGTTGTCCCAGAGGCTCCTTACACTATCTTCATATTTTTGGATTCTTTTTTCTTTTCCACTTCCTGTTGGTTGGGTGTTTTTTGCTTCCTTGTATTTCAAATCTTTGACTTGATTCTTGGAATCCTCTAGTCTACTGTTGAATCTCTGTATATTATTCTTTATTTTAGTCAGTGTATGCTTAATTTCTGACTGGTCCTTTTCCTTTTTTTTTTTTTTTTTGCATTCTCACCAAGATCCTTGAAGGTCTCACTAAGTTCCTCAGAGGTTTCTAGAAGATTCTTGAGTAACCTTATAACTGTGGTTTTGAACTCTATATCTAGTAGTTTGCTTTCTTCCATTTCTTTCATTTGTGACATGTTGTTTTTTTGTCTCTGCATTTTGGCTGCTTCCCTGTGTTTGTTTCTATGTATTGGGTAGCTGCTAAGTCTCCTTGAGTTGATAGTGTGGCCTTGTGTAGTAGGTGTCCTATAGGGCCCAGTGGCTCAGCCTTCCCAATTACCTGAGGTGGACACTCTTAGTGTACCCCTTTGTGGGATGTGTGCACAGTCTTGTTGTAGTTGAGCCTTGATTGCTGTTGGTATCACTGGGAGGAATTGACCTCCAGGCCAATTGGCTGTGAGGACAAGCTGTGTCTCCGATGGAAGAGCTGCTGTGCAGGAGACACCCTATGGGGCAGGACTTGCTTCAGTGGGGCTTTGGTGCTCACTGAGACTGCCCCTTGAGTGTCTCACTTATGGATGTGAAGAGTTGTAATCTGGTATGGTCTCGCACTGACCACTGGGTACACTGGCTCTTGGATCTCCAAGGAGGTGCAAAGTCAGCCACTGCTTGTAGCCACCCAGCAGGAGCTACAGAGAGATCTTCAGATTCCTCCTCTTTGTATTGGGTTTGGAAGTGCCCAGACGAGGCCCAGTTGTGAAGTAAGGTAGGCTGGTGCTGGTTTGGGTCTCCCTGATCCAGCTGCAGCTAGGTTGACAGGTTTTAGGCTGAGAAAGGACAGGTCATCATTTGCAAAAGCTGCTGCACACAGTTTGGGTGGTGTTGTAAATTGGGCAGGCGGGGTCTCAGGGAATCACCAGGGTGGAGCCAACAACAATGGCTGCCAGTCAGCCCTGCACCGGGGAGGTCCCAGCATGGGAACAATGACTGCTGGGAGCACCTCCGTCTGTAAGAACGCTGCCCCACATTACTGCCCCGATGCCAGACAGTCCAGTTTCTCCCCATATGTGTCTGGGTCCCCCCGAGTCTAACCCAGCACTGGAGCTCAGAGCAAGTGGGAGCTTGTATCTTCCTCCTGATTTAAAAAGTAGCACACCCAGGTGCCAGCCCCTTTCCGCTCCTCAGCACCTCTTACCAGTCTCAATGAGCTTTCTTCTTGACCTCTCTAGTTGTAGTACTTCCACTCAGCCAGCTTTCCCATGGTTCTGTATGGTAGTTGTTATGTATTTTAGTTGTAATTTTGACGTGGCTGTGGGAGGCAGCAACCACTCAGCCAGCTTTCCCATGGTTCTGTATGGTAGTTGTTATGTATTTTAGTTGTAATTTTGACGTGGCTGTGGGAGGCAGCAAGTACAGGTGTTTACCTATGCCGTCATCTTGGTTCTCTCTGACAACGAGTTATTAACAGTGAACTTTTTGCATTTCTTATGGCTCTAAGGACCTCATATACAGTATATAAATATGTATTGTGGCATATTTATGCATTTCAGTTCTCTATTATATGTTTTGAAACTTTATTTGCTATTTTTTCATATCACTTCATATTATTATTTTTTAAAACAATTTCTTAGTTATTGCTTCCTCAATATTTCAACTGTCCTTTCATGCTTTTATTTTTCTTTCATGAATGCCATGTTCTTTGGAAGCTTGTTTAGACCAAGTTAATGGCTTTTTAGGCTTCCTCCATGTGAATAGAAGTTCACTTTTTGAATAGTAAGAATTATATGTCACAGGAGGGGCATCAGGATTTTATAGATGCTTATATGGGGCATGGCAAAAAAAAGGTTGGGAACCACTGCTCTTTATGCACTTTAATTTTTGGCGTTTACTTTTTGTGGTACTCTTAAAATGGGTACTACTTACTTTTAAAGTTTTTTCTTTCTCCTCATTTTTTAAAAACCTTTAGCCAAGAAGGGCCTAGAATATTACTTGTGGTTCTCCTATTGCTGAGAAATTCTGGTACTTGATTCCATTCTGTTTGAAGTGCCTAGGAAAAGTTCTAAATCTCAGCATTGGTAAAGAAACTTCCTCATCTAGGGAAGGCAGGCAAGAAAGAAATAGAACATTTTATACCCATTGTATTGATAAAATTTAAACATTTCTGAAATAACTAATCATTTAAGGATGTGTGAATCTACTGAATTTCTTATGCATTATTGGCTAAAGTGTACATTTGTGCAACTAAGAAAGAAGTTGGTATTATATCCTAAAATTGAATATTCACAATGCGTATGCATTGTACTGTTTAAATTATTAATTGATTAATAAATTATATCAAAGGAGCCATGTTTGGTGAGATGATAATGGTGATTCACATACGAAGGGTTATAATTAATCCAGCTCTATGTACTTGAGGTCAGACTAATTCCAGGATGGCTGGGCACCCAGATGGGCATCATTTGGTAAGGCTAAGCCAAAACTAGAAGGATTGTAGAAAAGGCTTGTTTTAATCAGATCAATGTACATTTAGAGTAGTGCTTGCTTCATGGAATTACCAATGACTTTATGAAGCAAAACATGAAGAAAGAAGTAATAATTATTTTCCAGTGGTTACTTAAGGTGCCATATTTTTAATGATAAACAAACAAAAAAATGGGGTTGGAGAGCACATCAAATGGAGAGTTTTCTACTTGCACATTTGGGAGAATGTGAGTTCCTTCCACATGCACAGGAAGTGTCTGTCATTCACATAATTCAAGGGTAATGATCTTACAAATTCTCATCAGAAAACTTTAGGCAATTTTAAATAGTTGCATTCACATGTAAGCTAACATAACCAATTACGTATAAAGCAACTTGGCTTTTGTAAGGAAAAATTATAAGACCAGTAGAAAAAATGTAGAATCATTAACTAAAAAGAAAACACCCAAGTTTTTTTTAAACTAAGTTCCTCACAAATAATAGTTTGAAAGACAAAGAGAAGTGCCATTAGCAAGAGGAGAGATGTTTCATTGTGATACCAGCTAGTATTTATTGTACATCTACTAATGTCAGATACTGGACTGGATTCTGAAAGTTATTTCTTTTAATTCTTACAACAGTCAACAGTTAATGAAATAGTTATTATTGATCCAATTTAATATATGAGGAAACATAGGCCAAGAGGGCTTAAGTGAGTTTCCAGAGACCCACAGCTAGTAAGTTACAGACCTGCCTGATTCTAAACTCACATTTCCTTCCCCGAAGCTGACCCATGTATGCAGTAGCCATGCTAAGTGAATGAAGCAATGGGTTCTGAGATGTTTCAAGTCTCCTATCCACCCCCTTCCTCCAAGCTGGTTGTTCTGCACAGAATGCAGGGTCCCAACCCTAGCTCTGCTGTTTACAGCACTGGCAAGTGACCCACTGGTCTCCTCCTTGACCAATTGGGCATCGAGCAGTGCAAAAGTAAATCCCTCCGTAAGCTGGGAGAGTCATTCTGTGGGCTACTCCTGCATGCAGGTGGGTACATATCTTCTGGGTCCCGTGACCCTGCCTAAGAAAAGCGAGGGGGTGAAAAGATTAACCAAACAGCTGCATATCTGTGACTACTAGATAAGGGTGGCCATGTCTGTATCAGGTTAAAAGCAACTACTCAAAAAATATTGTCATCATTATATTATCATCACCATTATTACTAACTGCTCTTGACAATTTACATTAACCCACTTAGACTCAAGGTCCTAGAACAAAAAATAAGGTTGACACTACTGTAATGACCTAAGATTGCCATGGTGGTTACATTACAAGATAAATTCATTTATGTTCCCTGGAAAATTACTCATTGTTAGTAAGATAGGAGAGATAAGTTGTTTTCTCTTTTAGATGTGATAAAAATGAGATTATAATTATCTTGCAGGTGTTGGCTCCTGTGTATTTTATTTCCCCACAGTCCTACAAAGCTTCCTGGCAAATGAGCCTTCCCCGGCCTCTTCATTCCCTACATTTAACAGTCTGTTTAAATCTAGTACTGACCGAATTCCTTTTCCAATTATTTCTTATAATGTAGATCTACATTCAAGACACATTACTGGCTCTTCCTTTTCTTCATAATACCTTTGAATACTCAAGTCCACACTAATTTCTCCCTCCACTACACAGCTTGGCAATAAACAGTTTTCCATTTTTTGTATTCATTTATGTTATCCTATTTGTTAAGTTGTAAACTCTTGGAAAGCAAAGACTCCATCTTCTCATACATCTTACTACTTACTGTAGCACCCAGCCCTGTGCCTTGCATAAAGTAAAAGCTCAATAAATAATTACTGTTGGATAAATTCCTGTACGTTATCTATGAAGTCAGTCATTTACTTTTATAAGCAGAACTCAAATGAAGCTCTAGAAAATTGAATACCATAGTTTTAATATGATATAAAACAGGCATCCTCAAACATTTATCCAGCCCTCCGGGTGTTTTTTGCCGGTTTTTTTTTTTTTTTTTTTTTACTTCAAAATAAGATATGTGCAGTGTGCATAGGAATTTGTTCATAGTTTTGTTTTGTTTTTTAAAACCTGTAGTCCGGCCCTCTAACGGTCTGAGGGACAGTGAACTGGCCCCCTGTTTAAAAAGTTTGAGGACCACTGATATAAAATATGGCACTGTTTTATGTGGTAAATAAAATTAGGACTGAAAATTCATTTAAAATCCAGAAAAGATTAGTTTGTGAGAGATGAATTCATTATAAGTTATTTAAGTGAAAATAATTATTTTGAAGGAAGACCTCACACTTTTTTAGTCCTAACATTATGGATGGTAAACTTGCCTTCCCGGGGATATATTTAGAACCCTCAGCCAGAAAGGACATTGGGCTCATAGGTCTAACCTCAGTGTAAAAAAAGGTACACAACTTGCAGCTCATTATAATCTTACTAATTTTAGATAATTTAGTTGAAATATATCAGTAGAAAATTTATATTGAACTAAATAAATTTTTTGATTGAAATACAAAACCCAGTAAAAAAAATATGACATACTTCTCCTGACAATTGGCAAGGACCATTAGAAAGACTTCTTCAATGTGATATATGTTTTTAAATTATTGTTTTTTTAACTATCATCTTTATTGACACTATTGAGCCAAGGATGAAAAAGTTGAACATCAAATATGTGGGTGACACAAAATAGAAGTAGAAGAAGAAAGAAAAAAATAAGAAAAGAAAAAAACAAACAAAATAGAAGTAGAAGATGGGCCATGTGCCTCTGTTTAAACTGCCTTGTCTTTAGGTTCCAGAAATTGGCCTCTTTTTGAAAATGAAAGAAATATCTTCTTCCTTAGAAACATGGTAAAAAAGAGTGTTTATATGACCTACTACCTTGTGAATAAGTGTGGGATTATGATACAATTTTATTATTTTCCCCTTATTATTTTAATGCAGAATAAATGATCTTTGTAATCTCCCTACATCTCCCCAGCCACACATACACTGAGTGGCCAATTATTATGATCTCTGAATGCATAATAATCTGGCCACTCAGTGTATATCCTATATAATAAAAGGCTAATATGCAAATTGTCCCCTCGACCAGGAGTTCGACCAGCAGGCAGGCCAGCCAACCGCCCATGTCCCCTCCCCCTGGCCAGGCTGGCCGGACCCCACCCTTGCACGAATTCATGCACCAGGCCTCCAGAGATCATAATAATCTGGCCACTCAGTGTATTTTACACTGAATACAAGATGTGGTAAGGCAGTCTTTTAAATAGTTTTTAAAACTTAATTTATTAAAATAATATAGCCTAGGGGCTTGTCTTTGAGGTCCACTTGGGTAGGTGAGAATCTGTCAACATAATGTCTGTTCTCAGCATTTTTCCTAAGGGCAACATGCTATTTTTTATCCCATGTCATTATTTTTGCTTTTACCCCCCCTTCTGGTGTACTTTAGTTTACTTTAAAACTTTGAGGATGGAAAAAGTATGATTGTTTAGATTCTCTCATTATATAAAAACAGTTTTTGTGATAAAGACTATGAATTCATAGTCTTTGATAAACATCTGCTTAAAGAATATAGTACTCAAAAGAAAAAAAAGTAATTTATCTAAGAAATGCTTTTTCTCTTGTTGTATTTACGCTTTTGCCAGCTTGATGAATCTGTATTGCCTATGTGTTCTTTGTTACTGTTGAGGCAGCAAATTTTTATCTGGAGCAGATGGTGTAACTGTCATTGTTCAAATGCTTAACATTCATTCTGCTGCAGGGAATTTTTATTGTTGAACTGCTAATTTAGCAATATTAACTAATTGAAAGTATGAACTATTCTGTCTGGGATGTCTATTACATATATATATATATATATATACTGAGTGGCCAGATTATTATGATCTCTGAACGCATAATAATCTGGACACTCAGTGTGTGTGTGTGTGTGTGTGTGTGTGTGTATAATGAAAATGGTATCAAATCAAATCAATGTAAAGATTTATTTTATTAAGTTAATATATACGTATATAGCATGATAATGAATAAATACTATAAAATTTTAGTCATTAATTGTACATGAATTTATCATAGACTTTACTTGTTTCTTTTACTAATGTCTCCATAATTTATCCCCTTCAAAATTAAAAATAATTATGTGTCTCAATGCTTTTTGGATAGAATGTTTAAATATAAATTTATTTTTAAACTTCAAATGTAAGCATTTTTGTTCACAGTGCCCTAACCTACATAGAAAACCATAATAGTTCATATTTTACCATGAGGAAAGAATTAGAAAGGATGCCATTTTTTCACTCTTAGCCACATACTCAATATTGGAATGATTTAAACTGGACCAATAAAAGTTTTATATTTAACTTAACACAGCTTTTAAAACTAAGGCAATGAGTGAATATTTATCAAACTATAACAATTTTTAAACAAATAACATATAAGTATTCAGTATATAGAATTTCACATGTCATGGTTTTTCAGTGATTACTACTTTTAGAAATAATTTCACTCACTATAAGGTAAATTGTAAACAGTATCCCATAGTTGGACAATTGTACAATCAGCAATGGAATAATTCTAATTGATCACATGTTGAGCAAGTCAACTATTGTTAGAGTGACCGTACATTCCAGTTTGTCCAGGATAGTCATAGTTTATACTTATTGAATAAATATCAATAATACTTTCTTTGACGCTCAAAGATATCTCAGTTTGAATGCTAAGTTACATGCTTATTTTACACTTCATGCACCCATATAAACCTAAGAGTTACAGGGTGAAATGCGTAGCAGAACGATAAGCAAACGGTCCTTACCCAGAGGAGCATGCATTTTATGACACAAGAAGTATTACAAAATACTCCATAATTCTTTGTTTTAAAGTTCAAAATGTGTGGAAATTCAGAAAATAGAGAAATGGATATGGACTAGAGTGGTTAAGGCTAGCGTAAGTAGTTGCTATGATAAAGGATCTTGCAGACAGGAGGACACATGGACAAAAAGTTCCAGAGATAGAGATAATTATAATTCACAGTTGATCAGTCAACAGTGGAAATGACTGAATAGAAAGAAGAGTATGGTGGAAAGAATAATTGACAAGGACTTAGACATTCTGTTCTCTTGTCCTAGCTCTGCCATTGGCAAAGTTTATGTCATTGAGTAAATTACTTCTCCCTTTTGACAGTAGTTCCTTCATCTATAAAAAAGCAAGGTAACTGGATTCATCCATTCATCAGTTATTTATTGTGAGATTACTCTGTGCAAGGCACTCCATGGAAGGACTATGTAAATGATCTCCAAAGTTCAATTTCTGCTCTAACTTCTATGGAAATCACTTTTATTCCCAGTGTTCCCAGTGACATAGTTATAGCCTGTTTGGGATCATGTGCTTCTCTGTCAGAAAAGAACATTTCTTGCAGGTAAGTGAACACAAACCAGCAAATATTTGTTGTGTTAAATTGAAACATACTAGCAAGTGCCCTTTCCTAATTGGATTGGGATCATATTTTCTTTCCCTGTGATAATGATGCAACCCCAGAATGGTAGGTGGTTTTTCCAGGAGAAGCTGGCATAGCCATTATGCTACCGAGGCTACAGCTGACTCAGCTGAGAAGCATGGGAACTGTGCACTGGTCTTTGTCATTCTCACAACTGAGGTCTATTTTCTAATTGTTCTGCCACTCTGGAAGCTTGTTCTTGTCCCTAGTGCTAATAACTTAGCAGGAGAGGTTCATTGGCAGCAAGCGAACAAGTAACTCTACCAACTCAAAGAAGCTGATATGTCTTCTGTGAATCCAACTGGATCAAGGCTACCATCCCATGACTCTTGCCAAGTTTTCTTATTGTGAGGAGTGGGGAAAGTGGCCCTGAGCCATTAGGATGGATTAGACATCACTTTTGATAATATACACAGACTCTTCACTCCGGTAACCGGAAAGGCTTGAGGTAGACCTAGTCTAGAAGGAATCTAAGGAGTGAGACAAATTATTGTTATTCATCTAATATTTATTCTGTATTTTAAAACTGCGGTATAAGAAGAGTATTTATGTTTACCCATAAATAAATTTGGACCTTCTTAACTTAGTCGATACAAAATACAAGATCAAATATGTTTAAGCTGATACTTTGTTTGCCTTTGACAAGTCATAAAACAGAGCCTGACTTGTGTGTGTGTGTGCAGAAGTCGCAGGATATATTTAAACCCATCTGCGAGTCCCCCTGACTAATGTTTACTTTCAGTATTGTTAGTGGTGGTCATGGTCATAGTGGGAGGGGATGAAATAGAGAGAAATCAAGATTTTATGAAGAATTGTTGAATGAAAAGTAGAAGTAACAAACATAGTAGCTATAATAGATGTTTGATCACAAAGGAATGCTACAAGGAAAGCAAATTATTGAAATTTAGAAGTTAGGATATTTCTTTATATTGTACTTTATACACAAAATGCTTATACATATTGCAACCCTGTACTTTTTGTACAGTTAGGCATGGGAAGGGAAAGTAAAGTCCTTACAGTAAATTATTCTTAGTACCTTTCATAATTTTAAAAAAAGAAAAGTGAATTCCAAGTGCTAAGCAATTTCTACTAGGTTTCCACATAGTCTCATTGGAATTGAAATTTTTTTAATTTTTTAAAAAATATATATTTTTTTATTTCAGAGAGGAAGGGAGAGGGAGAGATAGAAACATCAATGATGAAAGAGAATCATTGATTGGCTGCCGCCTGCACGCCCACCACTGGGGATTGAGCCCACAACCCCGGGCATGCGCTCTGATGGGGAATATAACCTTGACCTCCTGGTTCATAGATCGACACTCAACCCCTGAGCCACAACAGCCAGGTACATTGGAATTTTTAAATTTTAGTGGTTTTTCCCAAGAAATACATGCTCATGTACATTTAAATATAAATGTACTAAGGCAACGACATAAAGCATTAACTCAGAAATATGAACAGCTAAAAAGGAACTGATAGGAGCTGAAAATAGGTTGTAAGTTAATCATTGGAAATTTGTCTTTTCAACTATACTGCATGTGAATTTTATTTTATTTTTTATATTTTATTGATTTTTTTACAGAGAGGAAGGGAAAGGGATAGAGAGTTAGAAACATCGATGAGAGAGAAACATCAATCAGCTGCTCCTGCACACCTCCTACTGGGGATGTGCCCACAACCAAGGTACATGCCCTTGACGGGAATCAAACCCGGGAACTTTCAGTCTGCAGGCCAATGCTCTATCCACTGAGCCAAACCGGTTAGGGCTGCATGTGAATTTTAAATCAATCTGTTTGATATTGCTAGTATATTAAACTATTAAACATTGAAAACATTTATTAACCTATTAAACGCATATGGAATCACTTGACAATGTGCTGAAATATTAATCTGCAGACATCTCTAAGTTTATGTTTAAAATTAAAGATAAATTTGAAAGCAGATTATTTCTTTTGAAAATGTGCTCTGTATTTTCAAGGTGCAGAAGCAAACACAATACAAACCTGTGCTCATTTTCTGTGTGCGTGTGAGTGTGTGTGTGTGTGTGTGTGTGTGTGTGTGTGTGTGTGTGTGTTTAATCATTGTTCTGGCAAAATAGCAGCATTATTGAGGACAGGCATAAGACAGGAGAAAGAAAATGAAGATGCTAGCTCACACTGTGATCTGGAGAACTTGGGCAAGGCAAACTTGTTTTTTAAAAGGCAGTGAGGAGGTTTCTTTTTACAATTGAAGAAATCTGAGACTGGTTAAGGGTCAGTGAGTTTAAGAACAAAAAGAAAAGAATCTGAATTGAGACCACTGGGATGGTGTATATACTTTTTCTTCCTGAGAATATAAGAACATTTTTTGGACAGAAAGTGTAGTAAGGAGATAGATTTACACCCATGGTGTTTCAGGGCAAAAACTAGGCTTTATAACAAAGTTATAGAATACTTTATATTTTCAATGCAGAAGGAAATGACTGACTAAATGGAATACTTCACTGATTTTCCCAAGCAAACCTACTTACAGAATTTCAGAAATGGAGAGTGCCTTCTCAGATGAGCTAATGTGAACCTACTCATTCCCCAAACCATGTATAGAGAACAGGTTGAGAGGGATAAATAAAATAGCCTCATGAGAGTTCAATACTATGTAGAAATTAGTAATTTAAGAAAAGAGTCTGTTTATTGTAACACCTTCAAATAGCGATTTAACAGCATCTGTGGCTATCCATTTTTTAAAAAGATTTTTTATTGAATTTTTGGAGAGAGGGAAAGGGAGATGGAGAGAAAAACAGTGATGTGAGAGTGAAACACTGATTGGCTACCTCTTGCACACCCCCTACCCGAGATCAAGCCCACAACCATGGACATATGCCCTGACTAGGAATCAAACCAGCAACCTTTCCGTGCACAGAAAGAAGCCCAACCAACTGAACCACACCTGCCAGGGCTGTGGCTATTTATTTTTGAGATGAAGAGGCATGAAATGTTATATTCTCAGAGACTTTCGGTTAGTAAACCTATACAGCAACTGTATTATAAATAGAATCCTTGCATCACTTTAAAAGTGATTATTTGTAATATGTTTTTGATCATTATGTGATACTAGTGGCCCGGTGCACGAAATTTGTGCATGGAGGGGGTGGGTGTTCCTCAGCCCAGCCTGCACCCTCTCCAATCTGGGACCCCTTGAAGGATGTCCTACTGCTGGTTTATAGGGATCAAGCCTAAATTGGCAGTTGGGCATCCCTTTCACAATCCGGGACTGCTGGCTCCAGCCACTCACCAGCCTGCCTGCCTGCCTGATTGCCCCTAACCACTCTGCCTGCCAGCCTGCTCGCCCCTAAATGCCCCCCCGGTAACCTGATCACCCCCAACTGCCCCCCCTGCTGGCCTGCTCGCCTCCAACTGCCCCCCCTGCTGGCCTGATTGCCCCCACCTTCCCTTCCCACTGGCCTGCTCACCCCCAACTGCCCCCCTGCTGGCCTGCTCACTCCAAACTGCCCCCCCGCTGTCCTGATCACCTCCAACTGACCCCCACTGATGGCCTGTTCACCCCCAACTAGCCCCCCTACTTGTCTGCTTACCCCAGCGGCCCCTGCCATCCCATCCTGGCCTGATCACCCCCTGGTGACCCAAGGACCCAGCTCCTCCTTTTTTTATTTCTATTTTCTTCTTTTTTTTCAGCACCTCCTTGAGCAGAGGCCAGGGCCGGCTGGAAGCAAGTATCTAGGATTTATTTATCTTCTATAATTGAAACTTTGTAGCCTTGAGCAGAGGCCAGGGCCGGCCAGGGCGGGTGGGAAGCTTGGCTTCCTCCATTGGCGGGGCAACCCAAGCCTCCTGCTTGCTCCAGCTCCGTGGCCGGCCGCCATCTTGGTTGGGTTAATTTGCATACTTGCCCCTGATTGTCTGGTGTGTGTGGCTTGACATAGCGGAGTGATGGTTAATTTGCATGTTTCTCTTTTATTAGTGTATATTATCTCATTACATTATGTAATAATATGTCAACTGTTTCTAAGGGAAGAATGAATATTCTTACCGTTTTTTAAGATTTCTGGTTTTGCTTTTGCTTGAGCAGCTCCATAAATGAATATTTATTTAGTACATCATTTTTATTATGAAAAGAAAAACAAATGGCTTCTCTTGTTATCTATTGATACTGTTGTAATTTAACCTAAATACTTTGATCAAACTTTTATTGATTCCTATTCATGTGATAAAACAATATGAAATAACATCTCAAATGCCATTTAGTGATGGTTAATTTGCAAGTGTTGTTAAATTCCATTTAAAAATTCTTTGAGGAATGTGTTTTTTAAAGGAAAAACATCATGATCAGAGTATGGATGGACACGTCACGCTTGTTAGGGGACTCCTAGCCTTTCTCTGTCACACTATAAGTAATCCTTCCTGGTTATTTCAAGTAATATTTTCAATCTAAAATCTAGGAGGCAGGTGCTCACGTGTCCTCTTCCAGGCTTGGAAAATACAGGGAGGAGGACATGGTGGCAACTGTCACCATGATTGATTTCCTTGGGATAGACAATTGACCAGCTGATTGCAATCAATACATTGTGGACTCTCTCAGAACAGTGAAACTGTTACATTAAAACTCCTCAAAGTAGAACAAAGAAGAAATGTTTTGAATTTTAAAGATTTTGAAGTGCAAGTACCTTTTCCATGTCATATTTTCTTCTAAACAACACAATTAATGTTTAAGCCATGTGTTTTTCACAAATTATAATGTTGCAATGATAAAATGTATATCCAAAAGATGATAATAGCAATAAAATGACAGATGCTTCATTTTAGTTTTGTAGTAAACTTGTGTAATGTTTCATTAGAAAGTTTTGTAGAATTATAAATAGATATGAGAAGATTCATATATGATTAACATATTTTACAATCTTCTTGTCTTTGAGTATGAAGTGTATTACAGGTTAAGCACAAGCCAGCAAACAAGAATGTTTTTAGAACTCCATAACTCTCAAAATTGAGATGTGAAGTAACTGTGGTATACCATAATAGCAAAATAATAGTAATTATAAAGTAAATACAATCATAATTGAAATAAAAATACATCATTAATTTCTTTATTCAACAAATATTTACATAACACCTAATATCTACAAGGTATTTTCCATTCATAATCTGTTCTTAATGATAATCATCTCAGCCACTTAGTAATGAAAGTACTATAGTATTATCAATTGTCTTATTGATAATGCATCCCTGAATCATAAAAAGCAGGACCAGATGTTACCACTCTCTACATTTCTTCTTAAATGTATTTTATACTCTCTTTTAATGGAAAGATGGAGCACACATATTATTAGGAGTTATTATTGAGTAGGAATAATCAAGGGAAGTTTCGTACATGACATTGTTCTCTAAACAGAGGTGAAGTACACTCCATTAGGAAGTAGAGCATTAAAGGCTTTGTCAATAGCATCTTATCATTTGCAAGAACCCCGGTAGAATTTTATCCACATTTTTTGTTGTTGTTTTATTTATTTTTTTACTGATTTCAGAGAAAGGAAGGAAGAGGGAGAGAGAGATTCAATGATGAGAGAGAATCACCGATCAGCCCCCCCCCCCTACTGGGATTGAGCCCACAACCTAGGCATGTGCCCTTACTGGGAATTGAACTGTGACCTCCTGGTTCATGGGTCGAAGCCCAACCACTGAGCTGCACTGGCCAGGCAGAATTTTATCCACATGCTGATCATATGAGTCTCAAATTTCATTACAAAGAAGGTGAGTGTTACAGAGTTTGTCCAGGCTATGCCATGCCACTATTAAGCTTGACAGTAAATGTTTAACAGTTGTATTTTTGGTAACAAACTATGCATATTTAAAAATTATTGAAACTCTTTGAATTTCATATTCAATGCAATCAAACAAACATCTTTTGAAGTCTATGCTAAATGCAATGAAGACAAACACAAATTCTGTGCACTCAAGTAGTTTATATCCTAGGGGTAGAGATATCCTAACACCCTTTTAAAAGTAGGACTGTTCTACCTTATGCATTTGACCATCATCTTTCATTTTATTATGCTTTTTGTTTTTTCAACTCAAAATATTAAGTGTACATTGGTAATAGATTTTCTGCTTAAGCAGATGTTACCTGAATACATTGATTTGTAAAAATTACAAATAGATTGAGATATTCTCTAACATAAAACTAATTTCTGCTTTTTGCTGAGTCCTTATCCTATATAATAAAAGCCTAATATGCAAATTGACTGAATGGCAGAACAACCGGTCACTATGACGTGCACTGACCCCCGGGGGTAGATGCTCAACGCAGGAGCTGCCCACAGCCCACAGGCCCCAGGCTGGCCAAGGCAGGTGCCAGCAGGGGACCCCCAATTGCCCGAGCTATTGCCCCGCAGATTGGCCCTGATCACTGGCCAGGCATAGGGACCCTACTCTTGCACAAATCTTGTGCATCAGGCCTCTAGTATTTAATCATATAAAATCAGGGCCCTTGTACTCTGTTGGAGGCTCTTCTGATGTTGATACCTTGGTTAGTATATTCTTATTTCTGACTAGCTCTTATATTTAAGTTTCTGTGCGTTTTTTCTAATTGATTAGCTTTTGGGGGAAAAAATATTGTCATTCCAAACTTGGTTATATATAGTCATTCATACAAGAGCAACAAGGGAAAATTGAATTTTCTTTGAATAATTACTTTCCACATTTTACTTTTTTCCTTTAAAATTGCTCTCAAGAGCAGGGAAGGATGGCTATATTTCCCAGCAGACAATAATGAAAAATGATCATTAAGACAGGATATTATGTCATTTCAACAGGATGTGGTCTTGGTTTAGGAAGTGATAAAATAAACTGCATTCATTTCTATATATCTTTAGAAATATCAAATCTACATTTTCATAGCTTCATTTTTTACTACTGTACCCTACATAAGAAAAGGTGCAAGCCAAGCAAAACAGAGGAAGTTGCTGTAAATTATGTGAGCTTTTCATTAATACTATGTGGTATCTGAATCAAAACTTAAAAAAAAAAACCCTCAAGAAAATGTCTCATTTTGAAACTATTGTAGGAATACACAGCATTTTACAAATAACATGGGTGGGATAATAAATGGGAAATTGACTACCAACTTTTTGCATATTGCTGTTACAAATAACTCAGGAAAATATTTTGGCAAAGTAGAAGCTATTTTCAAGAAAATAATTAGAAACTAAGAGACATCACTTTTTAAAATATATTTTTATTGATTTCAGAGGCGAAGGGAGAGAGAGAGAGAGAGAGAGAGAAACATCAATTATGAGAGAGAATAATTGATGGGCTGCCTCCTGCACACCTCCCACAGGGGATCAAGCATGCAAACCCAGGCATGTGCCCTGACTGGGAATCAAACCATGACCTCCCGGTTCATAGGTCGACGCTCAACCACTGAGCAACATTGGCCAGGGTAGGAGACATCATTTTCTGAAAAAGGAGAAATAGTGTTATTATTAATGAGGTGGCTGTGAAGTTTGTGATGTCACATTACTTTTGCTTCCTTTATGAGTTTTGTTCTATATAATTGAGGTTCCTGGATAAATGAGATTTTGCCATTTACAGAGCATTTTTTAAAATTTACCTTTATTGTTGAAAATATTATAGATGGCCCCTTTGTTTTTTTCCCCATTGACCTTTTTTCATCCCACACCCACCCCCTCCCAGGCCTTCATACAGAGCATTTTAAAAAATATATCTCTGGTTCACAAGAAGCTAGAAGTTAGATTACTGGTTTGTTTTTTAGGAGAAGTGGATAGAACAGTATTAATTACTTTGTAGTCTCTGTTTTGTCTTTGTTAATGTAATCAGTGTTTTTAATGCAAATTTCTCATTGCCATAATGTTTTGTTAGCCTTCACATATTATTTGTTAACACCTTGATTTTTTAAAAGTAAAAGTATAAATCACAGATATATTGGGTGAATAGTACAAGGCAGGAAGAAACAAGGAGGTTTTGAGCTTTGAGTTTCTGTTCTCACTGCAAAACCAACATTAATTAGTTTTAACAGGATAAATCCCTCAGTGTGAAGGTACTTTGCTAAGAAATTATAAAAGTACTGATAATTAAAATACAAAGCTACTTTCATAGGTTGACAGTTATTAATTTCATGTTCTTGAGCTGGCTCAATTTCAGGCATTTCACTGCTAAACAAAGAAATGTTTCTTTTAGTTTTGTCTTGAAGAGAAAAACAATCCCTCAAAGCTCCAACTGAGAAATAACTGTTCTATAACATGTAAAGAAAGCAGATTTTAGATTTAAATTTGTGAGCCAGTGTTTTTGGAGGTTTATCCCCTTTGCTATATATTGCAACTCCGATTATAGTTAGCAGAACAGTTTGGGAGCTCATGTGCTTGCTAAGACTGTTCAAAAATCCATGTAGCTTGTTGGAGTTAGCCTTGTTTTAGGCAATAGACACATTTTTGAGAAATTGTATGTAATGGAACTTTTACCAAGTAAGTCATATATAAGTACATGGAAACTGTTTAAAGAACCTCATGAGCCTTCTGGATTCACAAGGAGGATGACTAGAACTATTGAATTGTTTCCCTTTAATTCCCCCCCGCTCCCCCCCTCCACACACACACTTTAATCAGATTAGCTTGTTATTCTTGCAAATTGGATATGTCCTCCCTATTTAAGGCTTTTTAAGTTGGAAGATCATCTATTTATGGGATCTGAAGGTTTTGCTACTTGAGCCTCTCTGTTGATAAGAGTTACATGCCTCCACTAATAAGTACTGCTAGAGGCTTTGAAGTAATTATTTTATTGGAACTGAAAGTATTAACAACTGGTGGCAACACACTGTGTAAATATATTTAAAGTAGCATACTAAATAAGGTCTTACTTCTCAATGCTGAGTTTCTTAATTGTGCTTGGCCCATAGTTGAGAAGTAAATGGCTGAGGGCCTCAGGATATGGGTTAGACACACAGAGAGATGAGTCAAGAGATAATGGTGGCTCCAATAATCGCCCAAATATATTCTCTATGAAAAGCATTTCACGTGGAGAGAACCAGAACACAGCATTTTTCAGGAAGGGACTGTGACTAACTACAGGGGAAACACACATGAAAACAGCATAAGGAAAGGCAGCACTTAATACCTCCATTGGGGGCAAATGGAATTTCCAAGCTGGTGACAATAGTCCCTGTTCTATTGAGCCCTGAAAAACCACTTAATTTAAAAAGAGGGGCAGAAGTAAGAGAAAGCTCATGAGGAAAAGAAATATAAATATCAGGTGGTGACAGGAATGGAAAATATGGAAGAAAATAGGTACTTTAAGGCTCACATAAAGAAAAAATACCTCAAGTATACAGTATGAATGCAGCAGCTTTGTGGGGAAGGGTAGAATTCTCCCCTACCCTTCTTTAGTTCTTATGGATGGACTAATAATAAGTAATAATATTGAAACAAAAGTAGATTTATGGGAGAAAAAGTAATTTAATACACATGCACAGGAGACTCATGATATTCAGATCATAAAATGAGGCCCAGAGAAATGATGATCCAGCCAGGTCTTACACTTTTTATTTTTTATTTAAACATTTTTTAAAAATTGATTTGAGAGAGAGAGGGGAGAAGTGAGAGGGAGAAAGAAAGAGAAACATCAATTGGCTGCCTTCTGCATGCCCCCTACTGGGGATCGAACCAGCAACCTGGGCATGTGCCCTGACCTGAAATCGAACCAGCAACCTCTAAGTGCATAGGACGACACTCAACCAAGTGAGCCACACCGGCCAGGGCAATAAAGAAACAATAAGTTTTTAAGAAATTGAAAGGGGGGGGGAGTTAGTGCTGATTGGAATCTATGTAAAGTTTGGATATTCATTAATGAGAAATTTAAACAAAGCAAATGAGAAAAGAGACAACAAACTTTGTTTATATAGACTCCAGCTGTGAGTTGTTTAAGTTTAGCAATTAGGCCCTTTCTCATGTTGCGACCCACAGGTTGAGAACCACTAGCAGGGTCACCTAAGATCATCAGAAAACACAGATATTTACATTACAATTCATAACAGTAGCAAAATTACAGTTAAGAAGTAGCAACGAAAATAATTTTATGATTGGGGGTCACCACAACATGAGGAACTGTATTAAAGGGTCGCAGCATTAGAAAGGTTGAGAACCACTGAATTAGGGGTATCTTCCAGGTGTAGGGAGGACACCTTTCACATGGGATATTTATCTCTTGCTTTTGTTTTATTCATTTATTTATTTACTAGAGGCCCAGTACGCAATATCATGAGAGACCCAGACCCACTGTGCTGGTGGGACCCAGACTGACTCTCACCACGCTGGGCAGGACGTGGAACCCAGAGTCAAGTCTCCGCCTACCGGTGCATGCCTCACTGCGCACGCAGCCTCCTGGTGATCAGTCTTTGGTAGTTCCGTCATCACGGCATCACAGCCAAGGGGTTTTGATAATAGAGATTTTAATCCTTACCTGAGGAGTGAGTATATTTTTTCCATTGATTTCTAGAGAGAATGAAAGGGATGGGGAGGGGGAGAGAGAAAAACATTGATGTGTCAATTGGTTGCCTCCTGTGCTCACACCCTTACCAGGACTCGGGAACCTGAAACCCAGGTACTTTGTGCCCTTGACCAGGAATCGAACCAGCGACTCTCTGGTGAGAAGGCTGATTCTCTAACCACTGACCAATGTCGGCCAGGGCTAGCTCCTGCTTTTAGAGGGACAGAGAATTCAGAGTGTTCTTGCCATGGCAGTTTCTTAAGTAACTTTAATTCAAAATGACCAATATGAGATTGTGAGATAGCTTGGGGTGGCCTACTCTGGGCTCCAACAGCTCCATAGAGGGGGATTTAATGAATATGAGAAAATACAATGGAAAGGCTAAAAAATAGTCCAGCCCTAGCCAGTGTGGCTCAATTGGTTGGGCATTGTCCAGTGCACTGAAAGGGAAGAGAGAAAGCAAAGTGGGGAAATTTCTGAGATTGGATAAAAAGTAAAATGAAAAGACAAATACTTCTTTTACATTGGTGGATACAGGTTAGTTAATAGTTAAGAATTCACATAATACCAATAACAATTAGGGGTTCTGTGGTCTGTGCTTTGGTGCAGTGATTATGCACTGAGGGGTCTGGAAAAATGAAATTACTTTGACATTCCAACGGTATGTTTCTGTAGATGCAAAAAGGCAATAGGCTCAATTAAGGTAAATATTGACCTTTGTCAAGGAAGATACTGGTCTAGGACATGACTACCTGCCATGATTCGCTTTTAGTTAGGAAGTTTTAATTTCAGACCATCCTATTTGGTTACCGGGTACTTCAGGTCTCTGAGTTTTCAAGGCCACCCTATAGGCCTCCCCTGAGCTTGTCAGGTTTACTATGTGGCCCCTTTTTTGTCCATACTATTTTCCTCAAGTATCTGCAAGTAGTTTGCTTAGCACTGTTCAGTTCAGTAACAGTTTACTAAATGCCTGTGAAAGGGTTCAGAATGAAGTTCCCCAACATGTGCATCGTTGGCATGGAGATTATTTTGAGTTAAAGATCATCAAGGCCCAGCAGATTCAAGGAAAACTTTACCTATCCTTGAGCTGCCTAAAATAATTTAGATAGGGAGCCTGCCACAGGAAGAGAGCTATTACCAGAAATAACTTTTTTGTCTGAATGACCTGTTTGGCAGGGCAAACATCTGATTGCCAAAAAATCTGCTTTTCTTATGATCCTCTGAATTACCCTTTGAAGCCCCAGGCCCCTATTCCCATTCCTTAGCTCAGGATGGCATATAAGCTTCAACTTCTGGACTTGTCCTTGCTTCTTAATATCTTTGTAGGGACACCATAGGTACAGAATTAAATGTTTATCTTATGTTAATCTGTCTAATGTTGATTTGATTATTATACCATCTAAAAGGACTTAGAAGGGGGGAGAAAAAATTGTCCTCCCTTACATCTACTGTGTACCAGGTTTTAGGGACTCCAAAGGGATTAAGTTATAGTGGCTGTCAATTAATTGCACTTAGCCTGATAGAGAAGACAGATGTGCAGACAAAATTAAAATGGTATTAAGACAATGATGGAATAAGTATGAGGTTCACAAGTAATGTAGAGGAAGGAAAGCCTGGCACTGTCAGGGAGCTTTACCAAAGACATGATATATGTAACAGTACTCTATGTAATAACTCAGGTATCCAAGTATGGAAAGAGTTCAAAAGTCATTTCAGAAAGGAGAAACAGAATGTGCCAAGACAGAGATGTCTGAAAACAGTTCAGTCTCTGTAAGAGCGGAAATATAGTTTTCCCTCTGCCATTGTGAGTTCTTGGTTGAGACCCCCTATAATAAAAGAGAGATTAACAAGAGAAAAACAAACTGAAACTTATTGCATGTATACCTCCTCTATATATGGGAGATAACCAGCAAGTGTGTAACTCCCTGAGATGGCCAGGGCCACCACTTTAAATACCATCTTCATTGAGATCCAAGATGGAGGCAGACTATGTGAAAGGTACACTCACCTCCTCCCAGGACCAAACTGGAACGGCAACTAAATTATAGAAAAATTATCCTGAATAACCAACTGAGGACTAGCTGAATAGAAGTCTTATAACCAAAGATTTCCAGAAGAAGTCACATTGAGACTGGTAGGAAGGGTGGAGATATCCCATGGGCGGTGGCTCAGACTCCAGTGGGATATCTCAGCTGCAGACATTCCCCCTGAGGAATGTGGGGGGGGGGGTGTCTCAGTCCTATGTTGGACTTCTAAGCCCAGAGCACAAGACCTGAGAAGAGGCCCCCGCACATCTGGCTGTGAACATCAGAGGGGATTCTGTCCACCGAGGAGAGACAGGAGTTAACTAGAGACATGGGACCCCTCTTAAAGGATCAATGATCAAAATCTCATTCGCAGCCACTCTCTCCTTGCTCCAGCAAAGGGAGGGAGGGTGAGCCCAACTGGAGTTGTATGAGGAGAGACGGGTTTGTGGCTCTCTGTAGAGAGCAGAAGGAACAACTTCCAGGTCCCCTTTCTGAATCACTCTCCTGCATCACAGACACCATCTTCCTTGGGTGGAGCACTCTCCTCTTTATGACATCAGTCCCACCCTCTAGATTCTGTGTTGCCCAACCCTGTGAGCTCATGCCCTGAAGAGAACAGCTGCCTGGGCCCAGGGTGTAAATGTCCCCGGCAGACTCAGGGTTGTGTCAGTGAATGAGTGGTGTGGTTTTGGGGTGGGGAGCTCTCCCTCCAATTTCCCTGACTGATGCTTTCTCCTCATGGGAAATCCTCTAGCCCCACCCTCCAGAGGACAGGCAGCCTCTCCCTCTCCACTTCTGGGAGCCCCTCTATGCCAAGGTCTGGGCAGAATCTGTGACAGATTGAGTTGTGTGGTTCTGGACAGAGGCCACTGCTCTCACCTTCCCCCAAGCCTAAACAGCACCCCCCCAAATATGGGAGAGCTACTAGACTCACCCCTCTGACTCCCAGTATCCCTGCCCTGTTGAGCTCAGGCTCCTAGAAGTGTAACTTCTACTCTATTTTCTGGGCTTCTCCATTTTCTGATGTTTCTCAGAAATAATCAGCAGCAAGAGATAGGCAGTTAGTTACCTACAAGGGAGCTCCCAAAAGACTTTCAGCTGATTTCTCAACAAAAACTTTATAGGTCAAAAGGGATTGGCATGAAATATTCAAAGTGATGAAAAACAAGGACCTACAACCAAGACTACTTTACCCAGCAATATCATTTAAAATTGAAAGAAAGGATTCTAGAAGACAGTAGTAGTACAGCAATACCAAAATACAGATAAAGGGTAGCAGTATATGCCTTTTTGGCATAAGATTATTTTGAGCTGATTATTTCTGAGAAACATCAGACACTGGAGAAGCCCATAAAACAGAGTAGAAGTTACACTTTTGTAAGGGAAATTTGCATGTGTAAAGGATATCTCCATTTGTAAGAGTGTGTTCCTCTGTACTAGAAAGAGAAGGAAGACTAAATCACAGGAGAACTTTGTTCATTGACAAAGTGCCTCTATTTTTCCTTTTTCTTAAACAATATGTAAACTAACAAGTTGATTTTGTTGTTAATATTATTAATGCTTAGATTGTGTACTTTAGATTTTTCCTATATATCCTACTTTTTAGCAATTTTAAGAATTTTCAGAAACATGAGAACTATACCGGGAGCTTAGTAAAGTTTTAGGATTCTGTTCTTCAACAGAATAAGAATACTTCAGGATCTTCTCTTTCCTTATTAGGATATGGAAACTAACAAGTCCCACACAGTTTAGTTTAGTGATAATTTATTGATTGCCTTCTGTACTCTAGTTACAAATACTTTAATATCAACAATCTGACTACAGGGGAATAGCAGTACATCATTTCAGTTACAGGCATTATATTCTCCATTTTCTCCAGTCATTTCATGTTATTTTTGATATATGTTCATGATAATTATAGTACTGAATTCATAGTGCCTAATACACTTTTCAAGCACTTGGGAAGATATTCTATTTTCAAGTATCAATTTCAGGTTTTTTCAATACAATTTAAATGTTATACAGAAAAAAATAATAGTTGGCAGCACATTTTGTCATCTTTGTCTATTAGCCAACAATACAAACACTTTTTATTCTTGTGGGGCTTTTTCTCACTGATTAATTTATTTTTATAACTCCTGATACAATATGATGCAGCAGTCTTTATTTTAGTACAAAGAAATACAGTATTTATTCTACTGTTAATTGCATTTTTCTCTGAAAGAATGCTTTTGTGTGTGTGTTTTTTTTTGTTTTTTTTTTTTTTTTTTCGGGGCAGTGGTGTGTCAGCAAGGCTTTTAGCTATAATTGTAAGGAACCTGCAAAAAGCTGAGCTGATAGTCTTTAGTCCTTCCTTTTTAGTTTTAAAGAATATGTATATAATATCACCATTTAATCGTTTCCTCATCCAATGACAGGTGAGGAGTAGGAAACATGTTTTTTTTAAATCTATATAAGAATATGACTGTAGCTTTGCATGACTTCCTATGAAATATAGATAGTACAAGCCTAACATGTCTGTCTATCTTGACAGATCTAGGAAATGAGGACAAAATGGATGGCATAGATCTCTAAGTTGACTAACTTTATGTCAGGCATTACTTTATTGTAATCATTAAAGTACCATATAAACAACTAACCAATGCTTATTAAGCAGAGATGAAAGGAAAAAATCCTAGAGTTAAATTTTCAGATCACTTAAAAGGTAAAACAGGCCCCAAGTGGTACTCAGTTGAAGGTATGGAGAGTATAGAGAAAACTCTGAAGGTTGTTTTTTTAATTCATTGCAACACATCAATCCATGCTTACAACCATCAATGTTTTCTTATCTCAACTCCTTACCGTGATTTACAACACCTTAATTACAGAGTCCCAGGTAATTTTCTCTAGCCTCATCTTATACAACTCATTCACTATTCTTCAGCCACAGTGGTGTACACTCATCCTAAGCCATTTACACTTGATGTTCACTCCGGAACACTATTTTCCGAGATCTTCAAATGACTAATTCGCCTCATTTTTAGAGTTTCAGGTTATGTGTCACTGCCTCAAATTACTCAACCATACCTCTCATGTTTTTCTGTTTTATTATATTTTTCACAGAACTATTACTATATAAAGTTACCTTATTTGTTCACTTCCTTATTCAATCTTTGCCAGCCCCTGTATTGAAATTCCATGCTAGCCAGGACATCACCTGTCTTATTCAAAACTCTATCTCAAACAACCAGTTTGCATGTTTATTGAAGTATGATAAGTAATAAAAATATCCATCAGTCAACTAACTCTTAGATCTAGTTCAGGGGTGTGGAATTGGGTAATGATGTAGGAGCTCTTATAAAGACTTCAGAGGAGGGATACAATGATGACAAAAGGACTAGAAAATAAGACCTATGAAGAGAAAATGGTGATATAAGTTGGAGCAATACTACTCCAAAATAACAACTATATCCATTATAGTTGTTTGTTTTTATAGTTTACAGAGTACTTTTGCATGTATCAACTCCCTTAACTTTTTATATAATAATAATGTACATTTGTTATCATTGTCCCTATTTTATGGGCATTGAAACTTTGGTACAGAGAATTTAAGTGACTTGTCCAAAGTCATATAGTTATATGGTATAATTCATGTTTTCTTAGTCTCATGTCCAATATTTTTTTTCATGATACCACTTCTGGTTTAGCCTGCAGAGCAAGGTATTTTTTTGGATGTAATAAACAAAGACATTTCTCATTAGAAATTAGAAATTATGATAAACATTATCCCAGATTGTTCCCATACATCTTTGGAATTCATTTGGAATAGATATTCATCTGTCTGGTATGGCTTGGAAGAAGATAGAGGGTCTGATTCAAGGGTAAGTGATTACTTACACATGGTCTCTTCAAGCTCTAAGATTTTGTAGTCTTTTTGGACAAAACTTAGAACTTTCAAAATGAATTGTTTCAAATTTATTAATACTTAAAATTTGACCAAATAATACTACCCTTTAAACTTTATATCACAACTGGACTTGGCTCTAGGATGTGCTCACTGCATGGGGTGTGCATATTTTTATTCAATACCCAGAGCATGCAGTGTGAACATAATAGAGATTGTAAGACAGCCAGGAGGGTAGAACACAAATTCTTAAAGAGTAACTTTATGCTTCATGTAGACTTATTATTTCTTTATCTTAAGCTTCTTAATAAACCTGCTTCCAAACTCTCAGTTCCATAGCCTAGATTCCACATTTATAACTGGCATCTGCATAGTGCTTCTATTTTTATAAGTCTTTTTATCCCTTTTTTAATTTAGATTAAATGTTTGTTAGAATTTCACATGGATAGTCAAAGTTAGCTTCCAGTAACAGAAGCATTCTTTTAATAGAACTATAAAAAACACATGGAAAATATAATTCTTTTGATTTTCATCATTTTATTGAAATTTCTTTTTCTGACACATCAGATGTTCTCTATTTATAGTTGATAACTGAAATCTCCATAATATGACTTTACCCCATAATAATATGAGTATATCTTCTTGTGCTCATCTAACTGGATGTTTCTTTTTTAAAAAATATATTTTATTGATTTTTTTTTTACAGAGAGGAAGGGAGAGGGATAGAGAGTTAGAAACACCAATGAGAGAGAAACGTCAATCAGCTGCCTCCTGCAAGCCCCCTACTGGGGATATGCCGGCAACCAAGGTACATGCCCTTGAAGGAATCGAACCTGGGACCCTTCAGTCTGCAGGCAGACGCTCTATCCACTGAGCCAAACCGGTTAGGGCTGGATGTTTCTTTAAATTATGAATTTAAAATATTCTATAATTTCCAAAATTATTACAATGAGAGTTTATTACTTCAATAATTATAAATTGTTCATATGTCCTTTGGTCAAAATGGAGAAAAAATTTTCCTATAGTATTAGAATGAATTAATTTGATTTGGAATCTGTGTGATATTTGCATAAAATTCCAAATATAAAATATACTTGTTCCAATTGTGATTATATTCCTTGTAATTAGAAAACTGTTTTTGCTATTCCTATTTTGGAATATCCTTGCTTTATTAGGAACCAAAAGCTGAATGTAGACATTTAACAAAAAATAAATATTTAAAAGTATTTATTAAGAGACATAGTTCAAAACATGAATTAAAAAATATTATAGGCAAAAAAGTAGGAAAAATATTATAGACTAAAGAAAAATGACAGAAGTGCATTTGAATGAAGCCATAAATAAAAGACAGATAGAAAATGCATTTATAGGGAAAGGGGAATTTTAGTAAATGCTGATTAGAAATATTGAGGTATTTTCTGTAATATTATACTGAAAACTATGGTGTAATAGTTTTAAAGGAAATATCAGAATACATTCAACACATTGTGTTTCTTCATGCTTGGCATATAGCAGGTCCTCAATAAGTATTTGTTGAAAGAATAAATGAACCAACAAATCTTAGTTGAGCACCTGTTATGTGGAGGATAAAAAACTACAACCTAGACAGAGCTTATGATCTAGTAAGGGAGAGAGAAATAGAAGGCAGATGCACAAATGAGCACTGTGAAGGAACGTGTGTGATCAGAATAAATGTATCCTACAAAGTCAGAGGAAGGCCATTATTTCCCATCTGAGAAGGTTTTAAGGAGGAAAAGGGAATTGAGACTTAGAATTGCTAAAAATTAAGTGAACAAAATTATTTATTTAAGCAAATATATAAAGATTAGTAAATATTATTATAAGGCACTCAATAAATTAAAAACAATTATTGGATCATAGAGAAATCTTTTTTATTATCATCCATTCTTAAAAATTCCATTTGCCTTTTATAATAATATATGAAATAATGTAGGTTTCTGAAAACCTCTTTGTCTCTTGGCTTCCCCCCCCCCCTTTATATATTACATGCATAAATTCTAGTATAGCTTATCTGAAATGTTTCAGTAATGACTCTGTCAATCATTTTATTCCTCAGGTTAAACTTCTAGCCTAAATTATTAAAACTTTATTTGAATAATGAAAATAATATCAGTTGTTTCTAGTATAAAGACAACTTTTTCTTCTAGGGAAGATTAAAGACTTTAATATTTTTCTTTTTATTTCCCCATAGGTCATCTTTTTGAGAAGTAGCTGGTATTAGGAAATATTGATCTCATCAGGGAAAGGAGAGGTGTTAGAAGAAAGCTGACTTCCCCACCCACGATACTTATGCCTAGCATGTGAATGATATGAAGATCACTTGCATTCTAAGCTAGTTTTCTCACCCCTTTCGCACAACTTGCCCTTAACCCATCTTCCCATTTATCCGATGGAATCTAGCTCTGTCCATTCTTCTCCTCTTTCTCCTTCTTCTCTTTCTCCTGTTTCTTCTTGTTCTACTTTCTTTATCAAGTGCACAGGGACCACACAGGCCTTGTACACCATTCTATATCCAGCTTCTGTCATAGCCCATGGGCTTGAGTGGGCATGCATATAAAGGTTAAATAAATTAATAACCACCTATTCTGGAGAACTAAACTATTAAATACTAGAAGCCCAGTGCATGATTTAATCATGCACGTGTAAGCTGTCTGTCCGCTGGTTGGCAGCTCCGAAGCCCCTGGGCCCCTAGGGCGAGGCGGGGCGGGGGCGTGGTCCTCCTGTGGCCGGAGCCCAGGTCGGGGTCCTGCCTTTGCCTCCCGCCCAGGAAGGCTGGGGCCGCCACGTGCTCCTGCGGCCCAACTGCCGCCAGACTCCTCCCCGGGGAGCCGCACCGCCCGCCCACCCCCCACCGCCTCCAAACCTCCAAAACGCCGGCTTGCTGCCCCAGAGGCCTGTCTGTGCCGCAGCACAGCCATGGCGCAGACGCTGAGCTCGCGTCGCCGCTGGCAACGCGAGCTCAGCGCGTCCTGCCGGCCCAATCACCACCCCAGCCACCCCGAGTCCCGCCCCCTGTCTCCCGCTGGCCCAATCGTGGGCGTAGCGGAGTGATGGTAATTTAAATATTACCTTTTTATTATGTAAGATAGCAATTCAAGAAACACAGTATAGGAAGATGAAGATGATGCCTGAATATACACAGTGCATAATAAAATAAAATTCAAATGTTTTTTAATTTATTAACTCATTTGAAATATTTCTACGACTACTACTATTACTCTACCAACTCTCCCATGTGTCCCACACCTCTTTAACACTTAGTAACTGTATAACCTCGAGGCAGTTAACTAATACTGACCTTTAGGTCTTGCTCAATGTAAAATGTGACTAATAATATCTTGTCTCTTGGAACACAGTTGATTAAATAAGATCTATTGATCTGATTTTTGATGGACAAAAATGTGAATATAATTTTTTAATAATTATGTGGAATATGCATGCAGACTTTTTTATTCTTTGCTTATTAATTAAAAGTCATGTTACTGTAACTAATTCCATAATTCCACAGATTCCAAAATTCACTAAATTAAAAGTAATGCACATATATATGTGTGTATTATTTTTAATACATATAAAATATATTTGCATAAAAATATATATAGCTAACAGAAGTCATGACACTCACTCATAATGTTGATAAACATTATCATTTAGATCTATGTAATCCATGAAATTTCTAAACATAAATTAAGATAAAAACTTTTGTCATAAATGGCATTTAATGATATATTTTGAAGGATTAAAAGTTAAAAGTATTTACTAATGGCCCTTCATTGCAGTAATTGTAGAATTATTTTTTTATCAGTGAGCTCCTTTTTTTGTTTTTTGCTTGTACTGAAAATTTACCCCATATTGTTCTTTTATTCATTCAATAAAGTTGTATCTAATGTTTAGTACTGTGCTAGGAGCTACATACAGATGCAGCAATGAATAAAACACAATCTCTCTCCTGAAAGAGATCAATTTTACTGGGACAAGTAAGCAGACAGTTAAAATATTGTAGTGTAAGTGCTACAATAGGAATGAGTTCAGGATGCTTTGGGAGCACATGAAAGCTTTCCCTATCCAGCCTCTAGGTAGGGGAGTCAGTCAGAGAAGTCCCAGGTGAGTACCCATGTTGTTCTTTTCCTGCATATTTATGTCCTTCCCAGAGGTTGAAATGTAAATTATTTAAACATTTAATGTCCAACTGAGAGATATAGTAATGATTTATTGTTTGATTACTTTGAGTTTTCTACTACGTGGAACAAGAAAACACATTTCTGAGACTAATGGTGATGAAAGGTAAGAAGAAACCCAAACCCTAAGAAACAGAGAAGCAGCTTTTATGAACCTAGTAAGTAAGGAATGAGGTAGAATTAGGAGTCAGACATTACTCGTAGAATTCCTAAAGGTTGAATGACAATGCTAAGGAATTGTTTAGAAGGTGATGTACTTAAATTTTTTAAATTACCAAACAAGACATCATTTGAGTTATGTGTAGTAGGTTGTTAATAGAGCTGAACATTGCTATCAGGGCAAGTTGCCCTTGCACTACTTCTTTAGATGTGTTAAATGGCCTGACAAATCAATTGTCCAGTCTATTAACCAAAATGTGTTGATATGTTGTAATGGTTAGTTTAATATCTATTCTTAATTATACTATGTCAATGTATTCCCAACCCATATTAGAGTATTGCTAATGAATTATGTTAATATTATTTTGCTACATATGCTTATTTCATAGTTATCAGTTACATACATTATCTTCATTGTTCTTCAGCTTCTTATGTATTTGGCACATATCATCAACTAAGTGTTCCTTTACTATATATTTATAAATAATTTTACAGCTACCTCACAGGCCAACCCAAAAGTGGTAGTAAATAACTTGGCTTACTATAAGTTATCTATATCTGCCATTTTAGAGGAATGATTAGGCTACACACTATGGAATTCTTTTCTACTCTTCAATTCCTTTGACTCATTTGACTGGATTCTTTTGGAAGATACTGTACCTTCTCAAGTTTTGTGTAAAACTCGACTCATTTGAATTGATCTGTTAATTAAGGTTGTAAAAATAACTTGCTGAATCATGGCACATTTATTTTGATTATTCCCATCCTGGCATTCTTCATATTTTTATTGTCACTTCAAATATGCATTTAATTTTTGTTTGCATGGTAATTTCAGCCAACTTACCTTCATTTAGGACACTTTGTACAAGAAAATTAATTATCTCATTGTTTCATCCATTTGATTGATTGATTTCTGCTACTGTATATTCTTTTGAGCTGTCCCAGATCTTTTCTGAGCTTCTCTATTATCTTTCCTTAACTTCTTTTATCACAGCACCACATATTATCTTTTATATGCTCACTTTGTTGCTCTTAGATAATTTATTGCTTCACTGTTTATTATTTAACTAGGGAAATTAAAGACAGGAATAAAGGAAGACAGGAATGGAGATGAAAAGATTAATTTAATTACCAATTTACTGTTCTCTCTGCCTTTACACAGTATTCTTCCTAGAGTATTAATCCAAGATGGAAAAAAAAGAATGCTCATTTTATTTAATCACCCAACCATCCATCTATCACCTATCTATCTATCTATCTATCTATCTATCTATCTATCTATCTATCATCTGTCATCTATCTATCTACTATCTATTTATAACTATCAATATAATACTTTGCACAGTTGGTTACAAATGAATGGATATATCCATTAGTTTCTTAATGCAAAAACAAATGTCCTGCTTCTACTAGATCTTTAACTTCCTACAACCTCAAAAGGAGAGAGATAGAATATATATAGTATCACATAAAAAGTGTTTGCTAAGGTAGACTCAAATGTCAGGTAATTTTCTTTCTGGAAAAGGCTTTATTTTGAGCAAAAATTATCTAACATAAAAATATTATATATTTAAAATCTTCATCCATTATCAGAAACCTTCTCATAAAAGATGAATACATTTTTCTGAAGTCATTCTCAAACATAACTAAATTATATCTGGTCATATGACTTGACAGTGAACATGCTGATAATTTTATTTGCAATTTTAATCAAAAGACATCTTTTGATCTAGAAAAGGAACACCTGGGAAAAACAAACAAAAATTAAGTATGCTTGTATTATGCTTAATTTCATAGGAAAAAGCTCTAAGTCATCTCAAGAAGTATTAAACAATAATAAAATAATAAATAAATAAAAATCACAGTGAGAGTAGATAGACTTATCTCCAAACATAGCTGCAGCTCAATGAAATTTAGAGGCATATATCTTCAATATAATTAAATCAGTTGCTAAGTCTTTTGTCACACTTGATTTTCAATATATTAGATTGAAACAAACATTTTCATACATTTTTCTATTGCCTCTCTCTCATGCCTATCAATTACAATTTAATTATTTCTCGCACTAAAACCATTTTATAAAGAGATATGTTTATCTGCTTCATGCTGCTGACAAAACATACATAGTGAAAGAAAAATAAACATGTTCAGTTATCAGAAACATATTAGAAATAAAAAATACAATGACAGTAAGCAGTAGATTTAAAACACAAACTATAATTGTGAGTTTTGAGCTCAATTCTTTTCTGAGCTTGCTTTCTTTGCTTCAGATATCTCTGTCTAAAATGGACAAAGTAATGCTAACCAACACTTAGATATAGTTTTGAGAATGTTGCCAAAAATAATTTTCTAGGGAAAATGAAATATTAAAAACTGAGTAAGACATTTTTAAAAAGTTTAGTCAAAGAACAATCTTTTACCTAACAATCAATTATCTTATTTCTTTTTATGGTTACCTAATTTTATCTTATTAGTGTCAACAAGGAGCCATTTTATGTATGATGGGTAGAGAACTTGAATTCTGAGTAAAAATTACATTTCAGGATTTGTAATGATATTGAGAAGATTCAAGTTAGCTTTATGTTTGGTTATTTATGTCAATATTTAAACACATTGTTTTCCTCCCCATTCTATTAGACTTGATTTTTAAGGTCATTTACTCAAAGCTTTCTTTCTTAACTCATACACATAACTAAGTATTACTTAGTTTATTTTAAGTATGATCTACTATACAGTCAAATTTAAAAATGTTTTGAAAATATCTTAAATTTAATAAGTAGCAATATTGGATACTAAATTCAATGGGTAAGTTATCTTCATGGAATTTTATTTTCTAAAGCATATCACATATTTCAGAAAAATTATTGAAACTGAATTACTTCCCTATGCTTTTTGTGAGTAACCTTTTACTTTCTTCTTTTTTTAATTTAAAATATTATTTAGTAACTGCAATGGTGATGTAGAGAATAGAGCTACCTTACAACAGCCTTGAATTATATTCATTTTCTGCTATGGTGAATAGCATTCTATGGTCTATGCATTATCAGAATCATTGAATTCTTTTTTCTTTATTAATTCAGACTGGACAGATATTGGGGATGATTAAGTAAAAACTAAAATAAAGGTGTGTGGTTTGGGAAAACTCTTAAGTTCCTTCAGGAACAATAATGTAAATGTGAAATTAGCAAGTTTTTTTTTTTCTTCTCCTTGAAATCAATTTTGTGTGTGTGTGTGTGTGTGTGTGTGTCATGCAAGGTTTTTAAGGAATGCAACTTTCATGTTATAGCAGAGCCAACAAGTGAGATATAGGGGCTATTAATTAGATTTTGAACAATGACTTCAAACATTTTGTACTAAACAGTGATATATATTATTAAAGTAAGTTACAGCAAGCCGTTCATTAGTTACCTTCATCATTACTTGCTACTACTATGTAATTATGAAAATAATTTAATAGTTTTAAATTTTTATAATTCATGAAATCATTGAGCTCTTTTTCCCCCATTTGTTTCTTTCTTGTATGTTAAGTGAATTCTAGGCTCTAACAAATAAAGGAGAATATAAAATCACATTGTAGGAAGCTTAATATATTCAAACATGTAAGCAACAAATCTAAATATTAGTTTAGTATTTAGTACTAGATTAATCTAAAAATAAGGCTATAATTTATAGAATCAGTGGCTTTAAACAAGCCCTAAGGAATAATAATAAAATAGTATTTATTTATACTTGGTTCTTATTCTGCTCTCTGTGAGAGGATACTTGGTTTCTGTCTTTAATTATTTTCCTAAGTTATTGAGAAAAACACCAGTAAATTTTTGAGAAGTGAATTTCATTAACTCTCTCTCTCTCTTTTATAGTTATTGTACCTACTTATAATCTAATATAATAAAAGCCTAAGAGACCATTACAGTGGAATGACCAGAACGGCTGGTCACTATGATGCGCACTGACCACCAGGGGGCAGGCACTCAATGCAGGAGCTGCCCCCTGGTGGTCAGTGCACTCCCCTCACTCAGCCAGAAGCCTGGCTCACGGCTGGCAAGCACAACAGTGGTAGCGGGAGCCTCTCCTGCCTCCGCGGCAGCACTAAAAAACAGCTAGCCGAGCAGTAAGGAGCAGCAAGCAGGCAGTCGGTAAGGAGTGAGGGGTCCCGGACTGCAAGAGGGTGCAGGCCGGGCTAAGGGACCCTCCCCCCACCTCCAGTGCATGAATTTCATGCACCGGGCCTCTAGTCTGACACAAACAATTGAATTATTAAATTAATCTAACAAGAGCAAAAATGGGGTATAAATGCTAGGAAGATAAAATCTTATATTTGCTACTAGGGGCCTGGTGCATGAAATTCGTGCACTGGGGGTGGGGGGGGTCCCTCAGCCCAACCTGCCCCCTCTCACATACTGGGAGCCCTCAGGGGATGTCCTACTGACGGCTTAGGCCTGCGCCCCACAGGGAGCGTACCTAAGCCGCATTCTGGCCTCCCTTTGTGGGAGGCAACCAGGCTGGTCAGGGGAAAGCACCAGCCCCATCACCCCACTGCTGCAGCCACTGTCAGTCACCGCAACCACCAAGGTGTTTTCATTAACATGGACTCCAGTCCCTTCACCAATAAAAAATGACAACTTTCTTTAGCCATTTTCAAGATGTGTCTTTCATAGGATATGGATTTCTTTCTTTATTTTTCATCCTCACCTGAGGGTATGTTTCCATTGACTTTTAGAGAATGTGAAAGAGAAAGGGAAAGACAGAGAGAAACACTTTGATTGGTTGCCTCCTGCATGAGCCCTGATCTGGGCCCCGGACAGGGAGGAGCCTGCAACCTAGGTACATGCCTTTGATCAGAATCAAACCCAGACCCTGCTGTCTGCAGGCTGAGGCATTTATCCACTGAGTCAAACCGGCTAGGGCAGGATATGACATTTCTTAGCCTTCCAGCAGCGGACCTTCATTTTGTTCTCCAGAAGTGTGGTGGAAAAACCCTAGATCACCTTTTTGGATTCTTATTACCCAAGTTACTAAGAATATTACCAGTGGCATACAGGAAGCTTAGCCAATGTGCAGTCAGAAAAGGTGTTTCCTCTATAGTTCACACCAATGGAGGGCTGGGCCCTGCCCAGGCCTAAAGCCTCTGGCCGAAGCTTTAGGCCTGGGCAGGCCTCTCCAGCTCCCTCTGATCACCGGCTCAGCCCCTGCCCAGACCGAAAACCTCTTGGGCAGGAGTGGACCCCCAGCTCCCTACAATCAATTGCAGGGGGTCCGCTCCTGCCCAGGCTGAAAGCAGACCCCAAGCTCCCTGCCCAGGTGATCAATCGGAGGAGGTCCACTGGTGTACCAGGCTGAAGCAACCCCCAGCTCCCTGCGATCGATGGCAAGGGGTCCGCTCGTGCACCAGGCCAAAAGCCTCTGGCGGGGGCTTTTGGCCTGGAGCCGGAGCGGACACCCAGCTCCCCACTTTCGATGGCAGGGGAGCTGGGTGTCCGCTCGTGCACCCGGCCAAAAGCCCCTGGTGGAGGCTTTTGGCCTGGAGCCAGAGCGGACACCCAGCTCCCCACTTTTGATGGCAGGGGAGCTGGCCCCACTTTCGATGTCAGGGGGTTCGCTCGCCACGCCCATCATCCAATCAGAGCGAGGAGCTGGGTGTCTGCCACGCCCACCATCCATCGAAAGCCGGGAGCTGGGTGTCCTCTCTCTCTCTCTCTCTGTCTCTCTCTCTCTCTCTCTCTCTCTCCTTCTCCCTTCCTCTCTTCTCAAATCAATAAAAACATATATTAAAAAATGAATACAAGAACTTAATGACTAATTATCCTGATTCAAAATGACATGTTCCCTGATCTACTTTTATACCTTGCCCACACATTTTTGCTTTAACATTTTAATTTAGATCTCACAGTTGCTGCTAGGGAAGCCATCCTCTGAAGGATCAAAATACCATAATTAATTAAAAGATGCATCTTTATGGCTAAATTTAAAATGGATGTGTGCAGAACCTGAAAATGCATAAATGGAGTGAGTAAAAATAGGTTTTACAGTATTGCCACAATAAGTAAATTTCATTTCATACATTTCCTTTTTGCAAATACTCCAAATCTGTTGTGATTCTATTGTACAGTGGCAATTTATGTATCTCATAACCATCAAAACAGTAATATAATCATAAAAATGGGTACCAAGAATTCTTTTCTTTGACTATAATATTTTTTAAAGACAATCTTATATAACCCTTTTGTTTGGCAGGATCTAAAAAAAAAAACAAGATAGAGGGGAAATTATAAAGCTGCAATATCTCCTGGAATCGTTTAGCTATTTCAGGTAATGTTACATAGTTTGAACCAAAATTAAATTCTACTTTAATTATGCCCTAGCTGGTGTGGCTCAGTTGGTTGAGCATACTCCCATGCACTGAGAGGTCACTGGTTTGATATCAGGGCACATGCCTGGGTTGCAAGCTTGATCCCCTGGTAGGGGACATGCAGTAGGCAGCTGATCAATGATTCTCTCACATCATTGATGTTTCTCTCTCTCTCTCTCCTTTCCACTCTCTCTCTAAAACCAATAAGAACATACTTAAAAAATAATATATGTTATATAGTTCAGACTATTTGTAAAACAAATGATTTTTGAAGTGTAGTGGCACTGCTGACATATTAGGATATGAACAGATATTTTATTTCTAATGACTTACAGAGGTCAAAAGGAAAGATACATGTGTTATACAATACTATATCTGATATATTTTCCACATTTGTGTTAACTTTTGCTATATAAAGGAGATAGAGCTAATTTGTGTTCTACACTTCATTTCCAATCAAAAGGTTATTTTATTAAGTTTTACCAGTAATAGGTAAGATGTCATTATAAAAACTGATAAAATGATAATAATCATAGGGTGATTTTAAATCTTACAAATTAAGCTAAGACTATATTCACACATAAATAACTTGCTGGGAATAAATTAGAGTTACCTCAGCATGTGAAATTTAACTTTTCCTGGCCAGTGTGGCTCAGTGGTTGAGCATCAACTCATGAACCAGGAGGTCAGAGGTCGATTCCAGGTCAGGGAACATGCCCTAGTTATGGGCTTGATCCCCAGTAGGGGATGGACAGGAGGCAACCAATAGATGTTTCTATCTCTTTCTTCTTCTCCCCTCTCTGAAATCAATAAAATCATATTAAATATGTTTTACTTTAATTTGATGAGCAGGTTAGTAATTTTGAGCTCTTTTATTGGAATAGAAAAACTTCACAAAGCCTAATTCCCTATTGACTTATTTTAATAGTACCCAAACGATTACTAATCCTCCTTATATATTAATTAGAATATTGATAGCAGATAAATTTTAAATTATTTAATTATGCATAATAATCATCAGGTAAGAACAAGACCATTGAATGAATTATGCTTATTACCACTAAGAACATTGATTTCAGCTCTTGCCAAGCAAAATTTTAGTTTTTTCTCTTTAAAGTTTTCTTTGAAGAGAAAAAAAAGTGATTTTGGCATGACAGAAATTGGTATTTACAGATCATCCTAATCTAAAGACCATGAATCAGTTGAACCTCTGAGCTACAAAATTTTCCATGCAGTTTAAATTTATTTCCTATGTTCTGGGAACCATGTCAAACAGTTCTTCAGAGAGATTTTTAGTTAGAATTATTTTTTAAAAGCACCAGAAAAGATATACTGCATTATTGACAGATACATACATTTTTATCTTTTAAGCACTGAGTCTAAAGAATACTTTTGTTCAATAAACTAGGAGTGTTTTGCACTGATAATGGCTCATATTCATTGAACACTATGTGCTCAGCATCATTCTAAGAGTATTACATGCATTTTTCACTATCTCCTTCAACAAGCTTTTATGATAAGTAAGTTTTGTTAGTGTCCCCATTTAAAAGATGAGGAAACAATCCAGAGGGTTAAATAATTGGCCTGAGTCACGCAGTTTGCACATGACAAAGCTGAGACAACTTCTTCAGTTATTTTCTCCATAGTTTTCTATTTTTATGCTCAGAAAATCATTCTTTTTGGGTCTGGTCTTTATTAACTATATAAATATCAAACTGACCTTTGCCCCAAAGCGATGCATGCTTACTGTGAAATAATCAGTTGTACAGTTAAAAGGAAATTGATTTTTCTTCTGAGTTTCGCATGCAATAACACATCTTAAGAAGTTTCCTGATCAAATAGTGTGGGTACACTGTGTATAATGACTATGTATTGACCAAAGTGGAAATATATGCAATATATTAAATTTCTCATTAAATATATAAACTTGTGGCAGATAGATGATTAAATATCCCCTCCAAGCAAATGCAAAGACTGTTGTTATGATTTGGCTTGTGTGTGCTTTTTAGGCAGTTTTTCTAAATGTCTAAATAAAATGTATTTAAGAGCAAAATATTTATCTCTTTCACAAAAGTACTCTGTTTTTGTAATTAGTGTATGACTTTAACTGGAAAATAGACCTAAATAAAGAATGAAGTTAAAATGTATTCCTATTTACTATTACTGGAAATATTCAGTGGATTATTTATTATTGGTTTTATGAATATGTATGGTGGCATGCCATGTAAACCATGAACTGGCCACATCATCAGACTTACATTGTCATATTTGATCTTTGAATCAATATTTTGGTCAATTATTTTAATTGACCAAAATTTTGGTCAGTGATTTTAATTAGGATATTATCTAATCTTTCCAGTTTGCAAAACTGTTTTTGTACAATTCTTAACATACTGTGGGGGAAATCATACTGAGATTAACATTTAAATTTTTATGTATGCCCATTAGTATACACAGAAGGAAAATATGCTAGAATGCTTTCTTTACCAAAAATATGGATGATTCTTGACAAATGAATGTCTGTAATTTCAGATAAATTTGAAGAAAAATTTAGTTAAAATGATAAAGTAATTGCATGTAAATATAGTTTATATGCCTTGTTTTCAGATCCCATATTCCTGATCTCCAAATTACATAGAAATTATTATTGTTCTCAATAACAAATATTACAGTGAGCATTTTGCTATGTTACTGGTAGCTTGCACTTTTTAATTAACTGAAAATTCAGAAGATTTGGGTTTGCAGCATTTAGACTCCTTTAGATTGGCATTTGCTTGAACTTTTCAGCTATTTTTATATTTCCATGATGATTGACGTTGAACGACAATATGGTGTTTATTTCTTTAATCATTAAGTTGACCTATGATGGCTGAGAAAATATGTAATATTCCTTCATGTGTAAGTCTTAAAATATCATAAAACTTTAAGAATATTTCTTTGATCATTAGAATTATTATAATGTAGTCATTTACATTATTAATGTGGACTATAATTTTAAAAAGTTGGTATGCTCAGTAATGGACCCAGGCATTATCATTATTCACAGTTGACAGTTCATTGGAAAGTAAAAATAAAATACTCAGATACAATTATGATCTTTTCTTTAAAAATATAGATAGTTGTGTTCACCTGTAACCTACTAGAAAACAAGTTTAAAATGCACTTGTCATAAAAATTGAACAATGACCCCACCGAAACATTTATCTTCTTTGTAAATTTCAGAAATGAAAAAGGTCACTATTGAATTACATAAATATGTACCCAAAATGTCAGGATTCTGTTCGATATTGGCAAAGAAGAAACAAATTTTAAAAATCAGAAGCATTTATTTTTAGAAAAGTGTTAAATCTGAAAAGTAGAGTAACGTGGACTACAAAATTCAAGTTTATCTGAAATATGGTTTAAGATAATATTCACACCACTTAAACAAAATCCCATAAAATTTCAACTCCATTTTATATTCTGGATTAAATAAATTGATATGTAATCATTTACTTATTATGCAAAGTAATTTTGAGAGGAATACAATAGCTACATGACTTTGGGCAATTTACTTAGCTTTTCTGTAAAATGGGATATTTCTCACCTATAATCCTATATAATAAAAGCCAAATATGCTAAGTGTCCAGTAGGCTGTTCAACCAATCAAAGCATAATATGCTAATGATATGCTAAGGCGACTCAACTGCTTGCTATGATATGCACTGACCACCAGGGGGCAGACAATTGACTGGTTGACCAGTCACTATGATATGCACTGACCACCAGGGGGCAGACGCTCCGACTGGTAGGTTAGCTTGCTGCTGGGGTCTGGCTGATCAGGACTGAACAAGATGGGCTGGACACAGCCTGGAGCCCTCCCGTGGCCCCTCCCCAGCTAGCCAACCTCTTTCATTCCTCCCCGGCTCCAGTTGTGCACTGCTGAGGTCCCTCAGCCTGGCCTGCACCCTCTCACAATCCGGGACCCCTCGGGGGATGTCAGAGAGCCGGTTTTGGTCCAACGGTGGAACAACCTGTCTCTATGACACACACTGACCACCAGGGAGCAATCAATGCAGGAGCTGCCCCCTGGTGGTCAGTGCACTCCCACAGCCTCTCCCGCCTCCACAGCAGCACTAAAGATGTCCAACTGATGGCTTAGGCCAGCTCCCCTGGGCCTAAGCCATCAGTTGGACATCCCCAGAGGGCTTCTGGACTGCAAGAGGGTGCAGGCCGGGCTGAGTGACCCCGCCCCCCCCCCGAGTGCACAAATTCCGTGCATCAGGTCTCTAGTATGGGGATAACAGCTTTGATAGGAAGTTTACATGAAAACTCGCAGGACATTTTGTCCTGTCCAAAACATCCACAGAGGCATTTGGTCCATAGAGTCCCACCTACCACACCCCATGTGCCATTACCAGCTAGGCTACCAAGGCAAGAAGTGTTATTTTGGCCATACAGTCACAATAATGATCAGATCAAGAAAACATGATAGTATTTTTTATGTATGAATTCTGTCAACCTCAAATAGAAATAAATGTTGTGGGTTCTTTGAACCCAGGGATATTTTCTAAGCATGGACAGGCCCAAATTTCAAGGACCTTTGGCATGGACAAAAGGTTCCTGTGGACATATTTGATAGGACCAAATGTTTGCTAAACAAATGAAGTAATGTAATTATATATGTACTTTAAAATAGTGACAGCTAATATCTACATTAAGAATACTCACAATGTGTACAAATGCATATAGATGCCCAAGACTTCAAATTTAGGCATGTACACTAATTCTGTGGATTTTGAAATATGACTTTGGAAAATATCACATCCATATATACCTATATATTACAGTTAATATGTAGAAACTGAGATTATTAGCCTATGTTACAATTTTGTTGCTCTTCCCTAGATTGTTTGGTCAATGTTTCCAGCTTTTAATTTTCATTATTATATACAACAAACAGCACAGCTGTAAAAGTAGTTTATCCTAATTTTACTATACCAAAACTAATATGATTAGGAGGCTTATCTGATTGCATCCTTAAGATCAGCAGGATTAAGTTAAAGTGTTGTTTCCCATGTGTAACTGGACTTAAAAAATTTTTATGATTCTTCATTAGTGAGCCAAATTTTCTCAGAGCAAAAGCTGTTCAATGGCTGCCAATCAGAAACACTTGAAAGCTATGTTAACTCTTAAGGTTGCCAAAGAACTATAATTGGTCTAAATAATAACTCATGAATCTCACTTTAGTGACCTGAATTAATTAGAAATTAACTTCAGTTTAGATGAACCTGATGAATAATAAATTCCAAGAAAATAAAAACACTAAAAAGTAAATTATTTCACCAAATTTTTATTTTAAACATCATTTTCTTTTATCTTTTATTATTCCTATTACTATTTTTAATGGATTTGATAGAAAAGATATGAATTGATAAATTCAATATATACATTAAGCAAAACAAACCAAGATTTTGAAAATACTGGTAAGGTTAAGAAATCTAAGTTTGTTACAATTTAACTTTTCCTTTATATCAATTCAGAAAAGCATTGTGGATGCTGTATCTTCTCAGGATCTTCATCCTTAATGAAGGGCATGAGAATAAATTCAGAAAATATAAAAGACATCATTTGCCACTTGATATTCTTGACTCTCACTATTCTTATTATAAACTCTCTGCATCATATGGCAATATGAGGTTTTATTTTAAATAAAAAATATTGACATTAAGTAGAAAGTAGGGCTATAAATATACATTTGATTTCACCAACCTCAAAACATACATGAGTTTAAAAGTAGTTATATATGAGTGTTAAAGGCATCTGGGATTTTTACAACATCTTTTTTTGTTTTCAAATTTTATATAATGGACATGTATATTATTTATAAGCAGTGGAAATAAGAAGCAATATTTTAAACATTAGAAATTTGTCACAAAGAAAAGAGTCTAAAAAATACTATAACTAAAATTTTTGTCTAAATCTCTCAAAATACATGAATAATATATTATCTATACATATAAAGAGGTAATGTGCTAATTATCTGTTAAGGTGTCCCAGTAAAGACCAATTTGCATATTGACAGACCAGCAGGAAGCTAAGTGAGCAGCAGGGGGGGGGGGGGGCAGCTGGAGCCAAGTTCCCGGGGGTGTGAGGAATGTGCTTGACAGGAGCCTGGACTGCAAAGAAGGAAGAGGAAGTGGGCAAGGGGAGCTCTCCCAATCCCCCTGCATGGACACCCTACCCCAGCCCCTGTATCCCCAGGGGGACTGGGAGGCTGACCGGATGGGGAGAAGACCCAGCCTCAGGGGTAGCTGCAGCCCGCACCTCCGACTTTATATCTCTTCCCCCACCCCACCACCCCCACCAGGGGGGCTCACAACAGTAGCATGCCAATGACCACCCGTCAGCGCCCCCTGAGGCACCCGGGGCCCAAGGCCCGCTGCTGCCAGGCCCCCTCCGCTGGGGCAGGGCATGCCTCTCCTCCCTAGAACTCCAGACCCGAGTGGAGGCAGGCCTGAGTGACCCCCCCCCCCACAGGAGAAGCACGCTGAACCTCGCTGGGGGCCCAGCTAAACCTGCTCTCCTAGCCCGCCTGGCTCCACCCTGGCCTGGCCCCCACCCCACTCCAGGAGATTGGAGCCCTGCCCTGAGCAGGTGCAGCTGCAAAACAGCCACGTACAATTTAAAGAACGGCGACAAGTGGGAAGGTTTGACAGTTACTCCCCCTTTGGCCTCGCCCCCCCCTAGTGTCCCCCTAACACCCACCACCCGCCAGTGCCTCTAGGGATGACCACCACTACGAGGTTGCTGGCCAAAGCCCGCCCCTCCGAGGCCTGCGGAACCCTCTGCAAAGCTTCCATAGTTACAGTCCCAGGAAACAATCATGCCCTCCTCCCCTAATCAGCACCTGCTACCTGTGAGGGTACCCGTGGGAAATAACAATCCCTTCCTGTTTAGACATCACTTACTTGATGAAACATTTCTAGGTTTATTAGCTCAGAACCTCTTTATAACAACCCAGTGAGGTAGGTGGAGAAGAGATTACAATTTCCATGGTATATGCTTATGTATTGAGAAATGAAGCTCAGAGAGGAAAAGTGTCAAGCCCACTGGTTTCCAAGGTGCAGCACATGCCCCACGGCGGTGGGGGGGGGGCAATTTGATTTTAAGTGGGAGCTATTCGAGAATGAGTTAACGGTGAATTTTTTGCATTTCCTATGGTTCTATGGGGGCCTCATCTACAGCATATCATACATAATAAAAGGCTAATATGCAAATGACCAAATGGTGGAATGACCAGTCACTATGATGCGTGCTGACCACCAGGGGGCAGACACTCAATGCAAGAGCTGCCCCCTGGTGGTCAGTGTGCTCCCACCGAGGAGTGCTGCTCAGCCAGAAGCCGGGCTCACGGCTGGTGAGCACAGCAGCGGTGGTGGGAGCTTCTCCTGCCTCCATGGCAATGCTAAGGATGTCCGACTGGTGGCTTAGGCCCACTAAGCTGTCAGTTGGACATCGTCCCAGGGCTCCCAGACTGCAAGAGGGCGCAGGCCAGGCTGAGGGACCCCCCCCCCAAAGTGCACGAATTTCGTGCACTGCGCCTTTAGTATTATAATATAGTCCAATAAGGAAGCACATTTGCCACTGGCTGCTTCAAGGCTATGTTTGATGAGACTTTGAATTTCCAGCTCATTCTGGACAGTAGAGAGAACAGCACTCTGGTTTTTTCAAAGACAGTGCCTCAGGGGCACCTTTTAACACTTGAACAGATGTGCCTATCAATTCAACAGGGTTCAGGCTCTGCAATCACTGCCCAGCAAAGGGCTTCATTACATATCTTTCCAGCTATTTCATAGTCTAATTTTCCAGGGTATTCCTACTAAGAAAATCCTTAGCAGAAAAAAAATAAGTCACATATGGTTCATTCTATCCAGTGTCTGAAGCTGTGTTTCTATGGCAACATTTAGGATTTGAAACAATCCCAGGGCTATCATTTTTCATGTTAAATAACAAACTTTTTTAGGGAAACCACTGAACTCCTACTAATGACTTTAAAAGAATGAGGTATTTTCAAGAACTATTTCTTTTTTTCTAAATCTGCAGTTGGCAAGGAAAAATGTGTCTTCTGGCACCTGTTTTTCTTATCTGGTTCACCACTTCAGGCAGATTTCTCACTGTTTCTGCCTATATTTTCTCAAACCCTAAATATAAAATTTGAAACAATATATTTGTGGCATGTCATAAAGGCTGATTAATTCCCTTAAGTCAAATGTACAGTATAACTTTATATTGCATAGTATCTTAATCTAAAAAAAATTATAACATTTATTATTTTACTTAAGCATCCCAATAACCTTCTAAGTATGCAGGACAGTATTATACCTACTAAACAGATGGACAATTAAGTTATGAGTGAGCATCAGACCTAATAATGTCAAATGTGTATTAAAAGCAGTGGAGTTTCTAGAACCCACTGTTTTGTTTTGTACTTTAATCTCTGCTACTACCAGACAGTCTTCTTGACACTCTATTTATTACTGTGATATAAGAAGGTGATGAATTTTAGATCCTATTTTATAGTTTCATGCTCTGTGTACAATGGACCCTGAATGTAAAATCACATTTATCTAATTTTCAAAGAAATACGAAACTATAGTTAGTTGATTAGAGCTAAATATAGGAGGTACTGTGTCATTTGTTGCCTTTTGAGCCTACACTATGTCTACAAAAGAAACAAACTAGAGGCTTTTAAAATATTACATTGACATTTTCTTCAACATAGGTGCATTATACATAAATAATCTAGTGGCATAACTATGACAAAAGCTTGCATATTCAGCAGCAAATGTTCTGCATTATTTAATAAACTTGTGGTTAGAGGTTAAAAGGTTGCATGTATGTGATATAGGTGCAACCGTATTTCTTTTTTTAAGTATTAGACAAAATAACTTCCACACAACTTGACTTTGCTTCATTGGAACAGTCTAGCAATAGGAATTCTGGTAAAATCTTTTTCTTTAAACTTTAAACATCCTTCTAAAATGTATTAGTCTTCTGTTTCGATTTTTATTCAAAGATCTAATCTGTCGTTTATATCAATGAAATAGTTCCAATGTATGCCACAGAGGTAACCAATGTCTACTCATAGGCTCAAGAGTAGAAAGGGACCCGCCCATTGGCACAGTCTCATGTTTATCTTAATGCGTTGTAGTTAGTCTAATATGTGTTTGTTGAAAGATTATTTTGTGTTATCTCCTTGACAGTTCCAAATTAGGGACCTTAGGCATTTACATTATTCCTTTGATTTCCCTGGGGTTTGTTGTAGTACATTGAAATAATATCTCATCAAATAATATGTGTTCACCTACAATCATTGCTGTAGTTTTCTATAGTTTAAGCCATGCCCTGCCGGTGTGGCTCAGTGGTTGAGCATCAACCTATAAAGTAGGAGGTCACAGTTTGATTTCTGGTCAGGGCACATGCCTGGGTTGCAAACTCAGTACCCAGTAGGGGGCATGCAGGAGGCAGCTGATCAATGATTCTCTCTCTCATCATTGATGTTTCTATTTCTCCCTCTCCTTCTCTCTCTCTCTCTCTCTCTCTCTACACACACACACACACACACACACACACACATATAAAGAAATAGTTTAAGCCCTGACATCTTGATCATTTCATTGAACAAAAATCCAAAGTAATAACAGTTGCCCCCCCCCCAACAATCCCATGAAGAATTAGTGTAATAATGAGTGGTTTTTTAAGGGGTGTTTTAATAACCATATCTAATATTGAGGAATTAAATATTGACCTGAAAATCCTATGCCTGAAATCATTAGTTTTGTCTGTGGATGCCTAATACATTATATAGAAGAAAAAACACAACTAAATGAAATTGACTAATGTAGTAACATGACTAAGCAAAAGGATTTCCATGCCAACATTCAGAATTCTCTGTAATCTTGTGATATAATCACCTTCCATTGTCCATAGTCATTATTCTGTGCTGAAAATAGAAATGCGTTCCAATTTACCTTTCTGAGGCTAAGAAAAGACCCACTTTTGAAGAGGAAAGTAAAAAGATCATTTAGGGTGCAAAATGTTTCCATTTTTATGCATATTTGAAAATTCATTGCTAAGAAGTCATTTGGAAAGAAAGAATTCATTGTGAAGCAGGAATAACAACTTTTGAAATGCAATATAGACTTTTTCATAAGGATTTATTAATTGATGAAAGAATTACTCAGGGAAGTTTTTAAATAGGTATGTGGGAAATCACGTCTCCAAAAAGAAAAAAAAAAGAGTCTAAGTAATTTGTTCTATTACTGCAGATCTATGATACTCTGTTTTTTGCTTGTTTGCTTGCATGTTTTCTTATTTTTAAATCAGAGTAATTGATCCCTGCACAAAGTATTTTTTAATCCTTTGAAAACCATCAAAATACAATCTGCTTTTGAGTTAAAAACTAGTCAGATAACAGGTTACTGGAGTGGGTGAGTGTGAAATTCAAGGGATAGAAGAGGAAAATTTGCTTACTTAAAATCCTCCTTCAGTTTAGTGCTTGAACTCCTTAATTTAATTATATCCCGAGCAATTGTGTTTGATTTCTTCTCTGTAAGAATAAAGGCATAGAGTCATAAAAGGGTCTGACATTTTCAATAAACATATTGATGAGTGTTGGATGTGTGTGCATTTGTTGTATGTATGCAGAGCCAGTGTTGAAGGGGGAAATGAGAAACAGGCTGTGGGAAATTTGTGAAGGGCTAAGAGTTTGAACTTTATTCTAAGGTCATCATAGATTTTTTTGAGCTGATGGATAACATGATCATATCCCTTGTAAGAAGTAAGCTATGGTGGCAATGTTGAAAAGAATTGGAGTAAATAAGAGTCTAGAAGCAAGGAGAACTATGTGGATACTGTTAGAATAATCTAGAAAAGAAGTTGAGGAGGGTCTACATGGAAATGAGGGACAGATTCGGAGATATTTTTTAAATTTTTATTGAATTTATTGGGGTGGTATTGGTTAATAAAATTATATTGGTTTCAAGTGTATAATTCTATAATATATCATCTCTACTGTGTTTACCACCCAAAGTCAAGTTTCTTTCCGTCATCATTTATTCCCCTTTTACCTTTCTCTACCTCCACCCACACCCCCTTTGCTCTGGTAATCACCATAATGTTGTCTGTGTCTATGAGTTTTTTGTTTGTATTTTTGCTTAATCCACTCACCTTTATCATCCAGCCCTCCAAACCCCCTCTCCTCTGAGCCCACAAAGCAAAGTTTGCCTTAGCAGGGACTGGTGCCTGCCAAGATCTCCCATTAGATGTGCCACTTTTGAAGCTAATTTGATCCTGCTCTGATGTTGTCTGAAGCTGGCCACTGGGTGTGTTGGTTCTGGGGCATCTTGGGAGGGACTCTGGTGCAGGCCAGTGTCAGATGCTGCCTATGACTGGCCTTGGGCAACCTGTTTGGAGCTACAAAGTGATCCACAGTTTTTGGCTGCCTCTGCTGGGCCTTGGTGTGCATGGGAAGGACCAACCTGCACACAAATGCTGGCTTCCACCAGCACCAAGCCCAAGATCAGGTCAGCAAAAGGCCCAAGGCACCCCGAGATTTACCTGTGCCTGCCTCCACCAGCCGGCTGCCTATTAGGCTCAATCCCTGAAAAAGCCTCTGACCCAATTAGAGTTACATGTGGTAGGTTTTCAGTGAATCACCAGGTAGGGGTGAGTGGTATTCACCAGATTGATACAGTTTCAAACTCAGTTCCAGTGTTGAGTCTGAAGCCAGGCCCTCAACAAAAATTCCAAGGTACACCAAGTCTAGCTGCTCCCCTCTGCATACCTGCAGACCTTTATGTGAAGCGGAGTAACAGAGGGTCATTAGGGTGAGGACAGCAGAGTTGATCAGGCCCAAGGAGACCCAAGATTTGGCTGTGTGAAGGGAGGTCTCTGCACTGGTCAGGAGTACAAAGAAATAAATGACCCCCATCCTGGAGCTATACAACTCAGTCTGTCCAGTTGCTGCCAGGGTCCCAAACTCCTCAGGGCTAGGCCATTGGGAGTTGATAAGGTAAGGCTGCTAGGGGCTTGGTAGGTGGGGCTTGTGGACCTTCTGTGCAGGGGAGGCATTGTCTTTCAGGTTCATGGAAAGCCAGGGGAAAGACACCTGCTCCAAAGCCACACAACTTAGTCACTGACACTCCTTGAGACAGTTGGACCTCTACACCCAGGCCCAAGCAACTGACTCCTTAGCAGAGTTTGAGCTCCACAGGTAGGGCAACAGGGAGTCCTGAGGTTGGGACTGTCGCATTTTCCCAGGCTTATGCTATATGGAGAGGAGTGCTCCACCCATGAAAATTGGCATCTATGGTGTGGGAGAGGGACTCAACACAAGTATCCTGGTGGCTGTCCCTTAAGCTCTCTCCCAAGAGCCACAAAAACTCTAATCTGCTCTGCCCCCTTTCCACCTGAGCCCAGGGTGAGTGGTTATGAATGAGAATTTGTGTGTTTGCCCTTTAAGAGTGCCCCTGTGTCTCTAGCAGACTCCCATCTTCCCTTGGCAGACAGAATCCCCACTGATTTTCACAGTCAGGTGTTATGTGGGCACCTCTTCCCAGCTCTGGTGCTCTGACCTGGGTAGCCCAGTGTAAGTTTGAGACCCCACACTGAAGGGGAACCTTTGTAGCTGAGATATCTTTCTGGAATCTCAGCTGCCACCCACTTGTGGGAGCAGGGCCAGCCCTTTTTGTGTCTCTGCCCTTCCTACCAGTCTTAATGTGGCTTCTTCTGTAAATCCTTGGTTATAAGACTTCTGTTCAGCTAGTTTTTAGTTGCTTATCAAGGTTGATTGTTCTGTATTTTAGTTGTAATTTCAGTTTGGTCCTGAGTGAAGTAATTTCCACCTACTCCACTGCCATCTTGGATCTCTCCAGAGCTATTTTAATGAGCTGATACTTAAACTTAAATAATCTGGGAAAACTAGCAGTTTATAACATCTCAATGAAGTGTTGATTATTTTTGTCTTCTCTTTAGAGGTCAAACCTCATTTAACTACAAGAAAATGTTTGGTTATACAAAACAATGAGGTAGTTACTGGTATTTTAACCACGGCATAATTAAAAGGTACACTGGAAAGAGTTAAAATGCTATTTTTTTTTTGGCACCAGCATCTTAATCACAAAATTAGGCCTTATATTTTAAAATACCATATGACTTTAATATTTTAAAAATTGAACAGCTCAGAAGGTAATAACCTCATTAATAAGCTACAATGACCTTTATGTTGGGTAAACAATCTTGAAAACTTGTCAATATAGGAGACAAGAATGATAATTAAAAACAGGCTAATTTTTTTGCAATTATTTCTAGCTTTATTAAAGAGTGCATAAGCAAACTCAATCCTATGTGTTGAGATTAGGGAAAAATGAAAATATTGCTGTGTTCATTTATAATTTTAACACTTTTTCCTTATATGGCTTGCAGAATCATCAGAATAAACATCCAGGCCATGGCTAAAATATAGGTGTCCTAAAGCACTCTTTTTATTTTTTTTCCTGTTTTCTGGGGATCTTCTATGACATGTAAGGATATTCAGTAGTGCTTTGACACAATGCCATTTTATAATGTAAAATTTCTTTTGAACCAGATGATCTAGACACTCTCTACTCCTTTTTTTCTATGTCTTGAATTGTTTTCAGACTCTAGCATAAATCAAATAGACCTTGTGAATATAATAGGGGAAGAATGATTTTCCTTTGAACATGCAGTAAATATTAAAGGCTGATCAGACAGTATGTGCTTGAGAAGATATTTTGTATATTTGGATGTACACACACACACACACACACACACACACACACACATTTACAAAGTCTGATGCAAAACAGACTTAATTTTAAAAGGTCAAACTCACCTCCCCCTCAACTACTATTGAGCTTCCCACCTATAGTCTTACTTCCATGTTCTTAACATAAACTGGAGAAAGAGTAGGCAAAAATCACAAAATGCTAGTGATGATTTGGTAGTGAGAATGGGAATAAAAGCAAGAAAACTAAGCTCTACTCATGCAGTAGTATTGAAGATTTCAGCCAGACCTTTCTGGGAAATGAATGGAGCCTCAATACTAATTGTTAAATAAGAAAGGTGGCATTTACTTTGCTTTTTTCCTCCTTTTTCAAATTCTAGTGATCTGGATCTTGTGGTGTTCAAATAAGAGGATTAATATGTAAGTGCTTTTCAAACTAAAGAACCATAGATTTTAGGAACATTATATATTTGGTTCTAGGTAACAACATTATATATTTGGTTCTAGGTAACATTTCCTTTTTTTCTATGTCTTTTTAAACTTCCACAAAAGATATAGACATTTTCATCTCCCCTACCCAAATTTAGTTTCTCAGCTACCCACGCATCGCTTTGAAAGTGTTAGCCTTAAAACATTTCATTTTTATTATGTAACTAGTTAGAAAAGCTATGAACTTAGTTAATAAAATGTTCTTGCTGCCTAAGTAACCTGACAATTAGAGGCACTTATTTTCACCCACAAAATGATCTCTTCTTAAACTTCCACAAAAGCTTCCTAAAGAAAAAATAAAATATAAATATATTTAAAAGGCAGAAACATAAAATGTTGGAAAAACATATCTGCTAAGCTGTAAATTGGAAACACATATACTCTTAGTAAAGTGATTATGTGAACAATTATTAATTGAGACCCTTCTGTGGGCATATTTTCCTTTTTCCTCATTCCATAATTTATGTGCAGTTGTAACATGTCCTTTATTTTCCGACACATTATGCTGGCTTATCCTTGGCAATCTGAGAGTATTAGTATTGCAGAAGTGAATGTGAATTTTTTCTTTCTTTTTTTTTTCAATTCTTCTACCACCCTCCTTATCTAGTCCCCCCGCCCCATCCTGATAGCTGTCAGCCTGATGTCTATGGGTCTGTCTCTATTTTTCTATAAAAATCACTTTGCTCATTAGACTCCACATATGAGTGAAATCACAGTCATGGACACAGATAACTGTGGGGATTGCTGGGCGGGGGGTGGAGGGGAGGAAAGAAGTGAAGGAGGATATTGAGTGATAAATGGTGATGGTAGGAGACTTGACTTGGGATAGTGAACACACAATACAGTGTACAGATGATGTGTTGTGGAATTGTGCACCTGAAATCTATATAATTTAGTTAACCAGTATCACCCTAATTAATAACTTTTTAAAGTGAATTTAGAGATTATCCTGTGAGAAATAACACCCATCTAGAATGTAAGCTTTGCAAAGGTAGAGGCTATTTTATACTTATAGCCATATTCCTAAACATAACAGCTTATAAATAACGCATAGTAGATGTTTATAGAAGAGGATATTGAGCTTCAAAAAGATTAAAGCTTGCCCAAATTTACAAAACTAGCATATAGATCTTCACTCCTAGCTCAGTGCTTTGTCCACCGTGCCACATTGAGCCTCCTTAAAAATCTGATATCTCCAAATCAGTAAAATTTAGGTTCTAGAATAATATTTTATTTGGTTATTAATATATAACACACTAAGTTTATAACTCTTGAATCTGATTATACTGACATATACTTGGTAAATTGCAAACTATACCTACTTCATTTGGCTTTCCAATTGCACAATATATTATTATAACATTTATCTATTTAAATTTGGAATCATGAGAAAAATAAACAAAATTATATGACCAAAATAACAAAAAGGATATTGTAGTCATTTTTAATAGGCAGTACTTAATTACCAGATCTAAAACCACTTCTGATTCCCAAGAAGTTTCTTACTTATCTTGCCAAGAATGAAAGATAGAGAAAAAAGTCTCCAGAAGGAAATTATGCATAAGATTAGTTGATGGGTTGTATTCTGGTGAGGATTAAAAGTATTTAATTAGGGGAGTACTATATACAAAAATACATGTGCAGAGACTCTTTATTTAAAGCAAACTTTGTTAATTACAAAAGTATTGTATCTCTCTATATCCCATTTGTCCCAAAGTTTCATAATTTTAAACTCAACACTTTTCATAGAAAAGGCTTGCCATTGCCTTCTACTGATACAAATCTTTCCATGTAGCTCATGATGCCCATATTTGAAATTTAGTTAATTTAGATGTCAGAAGGGAAAGTAGTGTATTATACTGGTTAATATTGGTGACAGTCACATGGAAACCTCATTTCATTTGATTATCAGGTTTTTACTCCATTCAGAAACCCACTTCAGTATGGAATACTTTTTAGTATCTTTCTCATATCAAAGTTAAATATATTGTGCCAAAAAGTTATCCTCTTTTTCATTCTGTCCCTAAGGAAGTTGAGGATAGTCATTTTATTCTAAGTGAGATTACTGTTTATATTAAGATAGCACTATTAAGTCACCCCTTAGGTCACTTCTGGCCTTAATAATCCTATGTAATAAAAGGCTAATATGAAAATAGACCGAATGGCAGAATAACCGGAACAACCGAACAACTGAACAACTGGTCGATATGATGTGTGCTGACCACCTGGGGGCATGCCTGGAACATGGTGGGCGTTGGCCGCGGCAGGATGGTGGAGCAGGTGAGCAGGGGCGCCAGACAAAGGCAGGGTGCTGGTCGCTGTCATCGGGGCGAGCCTCTGGTGGTTACTGAAAATTCTTTTTTTTAAAAAATTTCTTTATTGATTAAGGTATCACATATTTGTCCTCGTCCCCCCATTCCCATCCCACACCCCTTCCCATACATGCCCCCCCCCTTGTTGTCCTTAACCGCTGGTTAGGCTCATATGCCTGCACACAAGTCCTTGGTTGATCTCCCCCTTTACCCCCACCCTTCCCTACCCTCCCCCCGAGGCCCGACAGTCTGATCCATGCCTCCTTGTTTCTGGGTCTGTTCTTGTTCATCAGCCTATGTTGTTCATTATTTCCCCTAGATGAGTGAGATCATGTGCTATTAGAAATACACTTATTTGCTCCCATGCACTCCAGTCCCGCCCGGCGCTCACACCTGCTGTCAGCACCGGCTCTGCTCACACCCGCAGCCTGCACCGGAGCCACCACTCGCACCTGCAGACGGCACTGGGCCCAATGCTCCGTGCTGTCAGTGGGTGCAAGTGGGGCCAGCACTGTCAGTACATGGGAGCAGTGGCAGTGGGAACAGGGCTGCCAGCAGACAGGGGACAGGGGACAGGGGACCGGGGGCCAGAGCAGGAGGGTCTGGGCGGGGGCACGGAGGATGGGCTAAGACCTGCCCCTATGCCTACCACAGCCTCACAGCCCACAGTTCCTTTCAAGGTGCATGAATTCATGCACTGTACCCCTAGTTATTATTATAATTAAGATCTATTGAATTCTTACTGGTTACTATGCACCTTCAGGATTTCCTGTTTCCCACAACCCTTTGAAGTAGAACTCTATTTTAAAGAGGAGGAAACTGAGGTTTTGAGAGAATGACATACTAAATTAGCTAATGTCCAACCAAGCTTTAATATTGCGTAACACTGTAAGAAACAAAAAATGATAAAGGGGCCACAAATATGACCTGCAGTTGGGTTTTTTAGCCTCTAGCATCAAAGAGAGGGAAGTAAAATAAAAGTTGATGTTGTCATTAGTAAATTTCATTCAGACTTGAATAAAGTGATCACCTGGTTTGCCTTGGACCTTTCAGATTAAAATGAAAAACACTCTTTTGCAAAGTCTCAGGTATTTTAGTAATCTAATTTCTAGAGGTAATCATGACTGTCAGCTCTTCTTTCTATAGTTTCAACTATTCCTACTGTTAGAATATATCACAGCCTGCTACTGTCAAAACATATTCCTCTCTGCCTGTCTGCTTTCTGTTAAAGCATATTTTCCTTTTCATAAATGTGAGGCTTCAAATACACATTTGCATGGCTAGTAATGTCACAAAATAAGAAACAAAGAAAATACATGCAATAAAAATAGGATATGGGACGCATGAATTTCTTATATTTTAATTTTTAGAATTTTTTTCCTATCTTTAGTATCTGAACAATTTAAATTAAGACAGTTCTAGTCGAGTTTTGCTACCTATAAAAATTCACTTGCGCCGAAACCGGTTTGGCTCAGTGGATAGAGCGTCGGTCTGCGGACTGAAAGGTCCCAGGTTCGATTCCGGTCAAGGGCATGTACATTGGTTGCGGGCACGTCCTCAGTGGGGGATGTGCAGGAGGCAGCTGGTCGATGTTTCTCTCTCATCGATGTTTCTAGCTTTCTATCCCTCTCCCTTCCTCTCTGTAAAAAATCAATAAAATATATTTTTAAAAAATTCACTTGCTTAGAATGTATACATGCCACATTGCCTTGCAGTCAAAGAAAAGATTAAAAAGTTAAGAAATTAATTTCACAGGATAACACATTTTTTTTCAATAGAAAAAGAAGCGAATACCTACTACATACAGTAGTATATGTCACAAGCATTAGTGGAAGAAAGATAAATACCTTTACTGAGATTTAATTGGTATAGATTGAAATTAACATTGATTTCAAAGGGAGAGGAAGAGAGAGGGAGAGAGATAGAAACATCAATGATGAGAGAAAATAATTGATTGGCTGCCTCCTGCACGACCCCCGCCCCACACACACACACACACTGGTGATCGTGACTGCAACCCAGGCATGTGCTCTGACCAGAATTGAACCCCGACCTCCTGGTTCATAGGTCGATGTTCAACTGTTGACCCAAACCAACCAGCCTCATTTCATAGTCTTAAAATTTGTAAAAGTTAACTTTTGTTTAGTAGTTATCCTGGTTCTCTCAGTTATTTCTTGGAAGGGGGAGATATTTTCTGAGAGAAACAAATGATTTCCACTTTCATAAGACTATTTAAAAACAATAAGAATAAGTGTAAAACCTTTTTTGGCATATAAAATATTGCAGCTTTTTTTGCAAATTTATGAGAATGGTAGTAGAAGATGGTATTTCTCCTTACTATGGTATTTTAAAAATATGTATTTATAGGGAAGGCACTAAAACAAAAGTCACCATGATATAAATGAATTTATTATTTTAAAAGTTTAAAATAGTGTTTTTTAATAAAAAACCTCTAGTGTTAAAACTTTTATCTCCAAGTCTAGACCAGTGAAAAGTTTATATAAATACTTAAATTGATACTATAGATTAAAAGGCTAAAATCTTTCAATGAATGAGATGTAGTTTGACCCTTAGAAAGGAAACTAGAAGAGTAATAGTAGAATGTATGTACTGCCATCAAAACATTTCAGCAACCTAAAATTTGATGGCCTGGAGCCTGGGAGCTCCCAGAATGCACTGCAGGAGAGATGGCCTGGAGTCTGGGAGCTTAACAACAGCTTCAAGATTGATTGGTATTTAAACTTTCAATAGTTTCTAAATGGCCTAGACTAATTAAATCTTCTCACCCCACAAGAACAAATTGATTTTTTAAAATTCTTACACATTTATTTTTTTATTTTCTTTATTTTATTTTTTCCACAAGAACAATGTTAAATTATCTTGACTATATACCATATAAGAAACATATTAATATTAATATTAAAATACCACATCTTCAGTATTTTCAAAAGTCATAAGTTAAATGTAGCAAAGTTCTTTATCTGTCAATCATGAATAACATAAAAACTCAATAAAACTATCCCTTTGGATTGGTCACACGTCATTGGACTGATTATATAATTATGAATTTATCATTAAGTATTAACTAGTACTGGAACTGTCATAATTTTTATTATTACTATGTGTGTCTATATGTGCTGATACAGTTTTCAGAGTTGAATTCTATGACAAAAACAAATAAAATTAAAATTAGAGGAACCCGCCACCAGGGGATTGTCAATCCCGGATTGCCTTTCAGATGCCTCTCTAGTGCCATACATTTATCTGAGACTGGTTATGACAGTAGATTATCATAGAGTCATAGGACTTCAGAACAAGAAGGAATCTAGTCCAATTAGATTATTTGACAGAAGCAAAAAAAAAAAAAAGAGGATCATTCCCTTCTAAAAATGTTACTATTCAAGTTCATGAAGTTTAACAATGTCAAGCCTTCAATAAACGGCAGTTAATATAGAGTAAATCCTTTAAAAATCAATAGTATAAATTAAGGTTATTCAGTAACTTTTGTGACAGTCCCTACCTGTTAGCATTCACCACTTATTCTAAATATCTTATTATCTTTAGGCATGATTGAAATGCATATTACATGAAAATAACTTTACTATATAAAACTTTTGGCCAGATTAGGGGATGAGAATTCTGTAACAGAAAGAAGAATTTTTAATTTCTCTAATTCACAGCATGTTCTAGAAATAATTCTCCATGGGTTCTGCATTCCCCAGAGCTCTTCTTCAATGGGCAAATAGAAAGAGAAGCAAGAAATTGGGACATTTTGATGCTACTGAGCATGCACAAACTTTAAACTGTTTTTCTTCTAGTCAGAACATACCAACTTTCTACTCTTGCTTTGAAAAGGCATTTGCATGGTAACTATTTACTATTGCTAGAATATTCATCTTCAGTTTAGGCTAAAGTTTCAATGTGAGAATGTTTTAGGGACTTATTTCTGAATGGGCCACAGGTCTATTGAAGGAGGGGATGGTTCTAATTAAAGTAACATTTTGTAAATTATTTTAAAATGTAAGTTTTTAAGTGTTCATCATTAAAATATTTTATTCAATTTGGAAAGTAGGTAAAGGTAGAACGGAAGCGAAATTGTACTCATATTACTTTCATCCAGTATATTTATATTTTTAAGTAAAACCATTTTTTTTAAAATAACCTTTAAAGGAGATTTAAAAAACTGATTTGTGATACATATCAAGGAACATAACTATAAAATGCATAAACTAAATAACCACTGTGCAATTACTTTATAATATGTTTTAGATAAGAACAAAACAAATTAAATTTTAAAACCTCATGAATTTTATTTTTTAAAGAACAGTGAGAGCGTAGCTGGCATGGCTCAGTTGTTGAGCGTCGACCTATGAACCATGAGGTCATCGTTCAATTACTGGTCAGGGCACATGCCCTGGTTGCAGGCTCATTTGATGTAGCTTATGTAGATGAAACTTTTCTTAAGATAAACACAATTTGTATGTAAAGGCAGTTACTGAAAGATCATTTTGAAAATTATAGCTATGGTGGAATTCATGGCATTAACTTTATTATTCTGAGATTCAGAAGATATTTTATGAATTATAAAAGATTATTCCTGTCATTTACACCAGTTATATTTGCTCCCACTAAGAGTTCAAGACTTGCTTTGGAGAATATTACACACAATAGTTACTTGGCATGTATTAGAAGAGATAAAATGGAAAAATACAGATGAAAAACAATATTCTGAAAACTTAAATTGTTCAGAATAAAACTAGGTATAGTGCTGGTCCATGAGCACGATTATATTTGTGCTTTTACAATACATTTTGTACAGTTTTCATCATTTTGATGTTTTTTTAAATCACCTCAAGATATATTGTACCTTAGCAATTAGTAATACAATGTCACAACTTTGATTGTATCATTTATTTAAAATATTTATAATTCCTTTACAAGACAATAGGCAAATACTTAAATCTGTTTTTACTTTGTTATGAATTTTATATTAGGAACAATTAAGATTATGTTTATTTAACCTCAAAATGAACATGGTGTAATCTATAAGGTTTAGCAGTATAATTTCAGAGTAATTTAAGTTTTGAAATATATTGTTTTTACTCAATTAAATAATGAGATAGACAATTCATATATAAATATAAAGTACATTGGAGATTTTTAACCTTATAATCTCTTAATACAAAATATATTTTATTCACATTCCTTTATAAATATCAATTTCATTTTCTGTCATTTTTTTTTAAATATGTTTTTATTTATTTTTTACAGAGAGGAAGGGAGAGGGATAGAGAGCTAGAAACATCGATGAGAGAGAAACATTGATCAGCTGCCTCCTGCACACCCCGTACTGGGGATATGCCCGCAACCAAGGTACATGCTCTTGACCGGAATCAAACCTGGGACCCTTTAGTCCACAGGCCGACGCTCTAGCCACTGAGCCAAACCGGCTAGGGTTCTCTATCAGTTTGTAATGTCTCAATCTCTTCCATTTAATCTTCAGTAAAGTTATCTGTAGGATTGCTCTAAATGTCAAACTCTGTTATAATTATTTCATAAAGTACAACGCTATTTTTTTAAATCTGGAAATAAAATTCACATTAGCATCTAAGGAAAGTGCTATATCAATGTTGAAATAATTGGCTACAGTACACACAGCTGGCTAGAAAATCAATTATAAATACAAATTAATGATAAATATACATAATGTACTGTGGTATAATAAAAAAGTCAGGTTTAATAAGTAGTACATTTAATTCAGCTGTTGCTACCTAGGATTAGAAAACTATTTTATCAGAGATAGAGGGACTCTTGGCTCAGGTCCTACCTGAAAGAGTGTCTACCCTCAGATGGAAATCAACGAGAACTTGCCAGCCAGGAAAAAAAAAAAAAAAAGAGAAGAAATCCCAGGAAATTAGCAAGGGAAAAAGAAAAGAGGACAGTTTGACTACCCACCCCCCAAAAACAACAACAACAACAACAAAGAAACTGGGGTTCTGAGATCATGCAATAAAAGCAGAAAGCAGCTAATGAGAAGAAGTCTGTGCAGACAAGAGAACAATGATGACTGACTATTTGGAAAGCCTAGGTGCTACTGCCTGTTAGGGTCGCCGAAGGAGGAACATTCAAGGCCACAAAGGGTGAAGAATAATGAATTTATTAGGTCATCTGGATACCCAGATGGGCTGAGCCCCAAAATGGCACCAGCCCCCAAAGATGGGGAGTAAGAGGTTTTTAAAGGACTCTAGGTGGACTTTTTCTGGGTGGAGAATTCTCTCTGCAGGTCTGGATTCTGAGAAAGCCCGGATGGGAGAGATAATAGTCTTAGCAAGTGGAATGTGGTCTATGTGAAAGGGAATATCCTCTGTGAAGTGGCCTAAAGGTTAGTTCTCAGGGGAGGGGGTATCAATTCAATTATTTGATCAGACCTAACATTGCCAACCAGGTGTATGATAAGTTCTGTGATTGACATTTTGTAGAGTGAACAGTTATTACATATTTTATAACATCCTACATAATAATAGACAAATATGCAAATTTACCATACCTCCGACACACCCACAAGCCATGCCCATAAGCCACGCCCACTATCCAATCAGAGCGAGCATGCAAATTAACCCAAACCAAGATGGCTACAGCCACAGAGAGCAAGGTTTCCTAGGTAACAGAGGAAGCCAAGCTTTCCGCCTGCCCTTGCCAGGCCTAAGCCTCCACTCAAACTACAAAGTTTCAATTATAGAAGGTAAACAAATTCAAACAAATGGCAGCAGAATGGAGCTTGAGAGAGCAGGCCAGGGTTGCCGCCAGCAACAGGGGAAGCAAAGCTTTCCGCACACCCTGGCTGGGCCGACCCGCTTAAGGCAACAAAGTTTCAATTATAACCCCAACAGAAATGGCTGCCAGCCTCAGAGGGAGCCCCAGGCTTGGCTCTGCTCCAGGCTACAAAGTTTCAATTGTAGAAGGAAAATAAATTCCAGATACCAGGGCCTCCACTTGGGTTTCCAGGGGGCATGGCCGGCCTGCAAACCACCACAGGCCCCTCGCTCAGGCCGCCCCACACCCCAAGGGAACCCCACCCTGATCAGGGACACCCTTCAGGGCAAACCAGCTGGCCCCCACCCATGCACCAGGCCTCTATCCTATCTAATAAAAGAGTAATATGCAGATTGATCATCACTGCAACACACAATATGTGGTCAAAGATCCTGCCCCCATGTGGACACAAGATGGCCACCACAAGATGGCCAGTAGGAGAGGGCAGTTGGGAGGCACCCGGCCTGCAAGGGATGGCAGTTGAGAAGGACCAGGCCTGCAAGGGAGGGCAGTTGAGAGGGACCAGGCCTGCAAGGGAGGGCAGTTGAGAGGGACCAGGCTTGCAAGGGAGGGCAGTTAGGGGTGACCAGGCTGGCAGAGGAGGGAAGTTGGGGGCAAACAGGCTGGCATCAGAGTGGTTAGGGGGTGATCAGGCTGGCAGGCAGAAGCGGTAGGGGCAATCACAAAGGCAGGCAGGCAAGCAGTTGGGAGCCAACAGTCCTGGATTGTGAGAGGGATGTCCGACTCCCCATTTAGGCCTGATCCCACCGGTAGGATCGGGCCTAAACGGGGAGTCGGACATCCCTTGAAGGTTTCCATTTTGGAGAGGGTACAGGCTGGGCTGAGGGACAACCCCCCTCCATGCACGAATTTCATGCACCGGGCCTCTAGTCTATATATATATAAAAGCCTAAGCAACTGTTTGACCGTTCCACTGGTAGCTATGACACGCACTGACCACCACGGGGCAGACACTCAATGAAGAGGCATGGAAGCATGGAACAGACTGATGAATCTCAGAGGGAAGGGGGGGGAAGGGGGAGGGCGGGAAGAGATTAACCAAAGACCTTATATGCATACTAGAGGCCTGGTGCACAGATTCATGCACCGGTGGGGTCCCTCAGCCTGGCCTGCAGGGATTGGCTGAAACTAGCAGTCTGACATCCCCCAAGTGGTCCCGGATTGGGAGAGGGTGCAGGGGAGAGGCCGAGGGACCACACTGGTGCAAGAATCTGTGCACCAGGCCTCTAGTATCCTTATAAAAACTATTTGAAACTTGATCTTTCATCCTTACTTAGTGTAATGTTTCAGAACCATTCTTCAAAGAATAAAATACTAATAATAAATGGGGGGGGGCTATTTTATTTTATTAAAATTTTTTTTAAATATATTTTTATTGATTTCAGAGAGGAAGGGAGAAGGAGAGAGAGAGATAGAAACATCAATGATAAGGGAGAATCATTGATTGATTGATTGGCTTCCTCCTGCACACCCTCTACTGGGGATTGAGCCCACAACCCAGGCATGTGCCCTTGACCAGAATTGAACCCAGGACCCTTTAGTCCCCAGGTCGATTCTCTATCCACTGAGCCAAACTAGCTAGGCCAAGAATAAACCACACTATTTTATCACTTACTCTTAGATGAAAGTATCACTCACTGAAATAGGAAAATTGAGTATTGGATAGATGAAGAGAATCCCAATTTAGCAGATTTTTATTTCTAGTCAGAAAAGTGTGGGAATTTCATCTTTATATCTACCTATTATATGGAAAGATTCAATACTAAAAGAGCAGAAGAAAAAAAAGAAGAACCAAATTTTCAGATAACACTTCTCACCCCCATCTTAAGTCTCTTCTCCAATGGTCGGCAAACTCATTAGTCAACAGAGCCAAATATCAACAGTACAATGATTGAAATTTCTTTTTAGAGCCAAATTTTTTAAACTTAAACTTCTTCTAATGCCACTTCTTCAAAATAGACTCGCCCAGGCCGTGGTATTTTGTGGAAGAGCCACAGTCAAGAGGCCAAAGAGCCGCATGTGGTTCACGAGCCGCAGTTTGCCGACCACGGTTCTAACCAATTCTTATTTATCTCTCAAAACTCACTTACTATAAGGAAGCTTTTTAAAATTCCTATGCCTTAATGAGTTGTGTTTCCTTTTGGATTTCATAACACCTTGAATGTACCTCCATCATAACATATAAGTCACTGACTTGCAGTTTCCTACTAATTTTTCTATTTCTCCTACTAGACACTTCTCTAAAACAGGTTTATTTCATTTTGTATTCCCAGAAGTTACTACTTAGAAAGCACTTATAAAAATGGTAAATAACTATTAATTTCCAATAACAAACTTTCATTGTACAAAGCTATAAAACAGCCATATAAGGCTTAAACAATAGCCTTTAGTAATATGTTGTGGGGCACCATACAATCCTCACAAACCATGACTTGTGAAATTTCCTAATTTCTACTATCTTAAGGAGATGGTGCTTCTTGGTAAGATAATGTAGTCACTAGGTCTTTAATCAGTTCTATTTCTGAAGCAGTGAATGTTTTACTTAAGTAATTGAAAATAGAAAAAAATATGCATTTGTCTTCTGTCATTATAAAAATTTGCAGCAAGATAAGAAAACAAGATATTGAAGAGGGAAAGGATAACAGCTTTGCAGAATCAGAGCAAACCTAGTAACATTTTGTTTGAAGCAGGTCCACTTTGCATTATAATAGTTCAGTCTCTCTCAAACTAGAGGCAAATGCTGTTCTTTACAACTATGTATTTTTAAGATTTTTTTAATTGATTTTTATAGAGAGAGAAAGGGAGAGGGAGAAAGAGAGTTATAAACATCAATGTGAGAGAGATATCAACATCGATAGTCTGCCTCCTGCACATCCCTACTGGGGATTGAGCCGGCAACACTGACATGTGCCCTGACCAGGAATCAAACTGGCAACCTTTTGGTGCACAGGATGACACTCAACCAACTAAGCCACATGGGCTAGAGCTACAACTATTTTTTAAATAATTTATTTAGAAGGGGGAAAATCTGAACAAATGCTTACTTTCTAAAAAGTTTTGACAATTCAGTCAACAGCTCTTTTTAAAACACTGAGAGAGAGAGAGAAAGAGAGATTTGGTGGCAAATGTCATATATTATCTAACTTTTCCTTGCCATGCAGATTTACCTTCTAGGGCAGTGGTTCTCAACCTTTCTAATGCCTCGACCCTTTAATACAGTTCCTCATGTTGTGGTGACCCCCAACCATAAAATTATTTTCGTTGCTACTTCATAACTGTAATTTTGCTACTGTTATGAATCGTAATGTAAATATCTGTGTTTTTTGATGGTGTTAGGCGACCCTGCTAGTGGTTCTCAACCTGTGGGTTCCACAGGTTGAGAACCGCTGCTGTAGAATCTAGGGTATGATTGTGATCCAGGAAAGCTCTGCCTAATATGGAGAGAAAGTTCACTTTGTTATTCTGGTTTCTAATGTTACATCTATTTGGCTTCCATATTTACATGAACTCAATTCCTTGAAATGAGGAGATATGAGTACATTTTCTTACTTTAAATTAGTAGATAAAATGCCTTTTTGTTTAACAAATAAGATCCAGTGGATTTTGTTACTGCAGTTTGGCTGGCGTGGACTTTATCAGTAAAGGGAATATTGGGAACACCTGCATGGCTACCATTTCTGTATGACTACAAAGACAGCATCATTTCCCCCAAATGGAGGCATGCATGGGATTTATAAAGCATCAAATGTTGCATTATAACCAAAACAATGCAAAGGAATTAGACCATAAACTAGTACTTACTGTATTTTTAATACAACACCAGTCCTGCTGTTCATCAGTAACATAATAGTTTGAGTGGAACTGCAAACTGGTAGGTTAAGTTTGGCTTGTGATGCAGTAATTTTTTAAAATGAAATTAAGTTTGCAGTTATTGCTGGGGAAAATTTCTATCATTTATAAGATAACATCTCATTTTTCTAAATATCAGTATTTATAAGCAATATCCATTTGACAGCTCTGGAGACATACTTTATATTTTTTATTCAAACAATAGAGACAGCAGCACTACAACTTTGTGTGTAATTTCCAACCAAAGCATCTGTGATGTCTATCACTATCGGAAAAGTCTTTTTCCTGGGTGAGGAATTATTTTGGCCAACATATCTTAGCAGCGCCCTGGAAAGACAGCATTTTTCTTCAGAGTACTAAAGATGATCATGGCAGTTCTTGACTCTTCTGAGATGCAAATGTTAATCTGGTTAAGAATTTCCCATTTGCAATCCAGCCATTTCTTCCTTTAAAAATTGAGGACAAGAATTAAATATATTAACATGTGGACGTTCCTAGCATAGTGCCTCGTGTTCAACACATGAGAGCTTTCCTTTCCATTTTTTCTTTTCCCCTAAAATATGCTAAAACTAGCACTACATGATTATGACTGTCTGACTGTTTTCCATCTGCTTCAGGATGTGTTTCTGTATATCATTTTCATCTAATCTAACAAAAAATGTTTCAAATCTAACAAAGCTAGTTCTATATAAAAATAGAATATGATGAAAATACTTTAAAAGACTATGATATAGGAAATTAGTCACAAACAAAAATAGATGAATCATAAACCATTCCTTTACTCCATATTGAGTAAATTAGCAACTAAATAGTCAATTATTGATTCTTAGATAATAGAGCAAGTGCTCTGTTGTATATTATTTTGTGGTTAGTTTGAGATAAACATCATAAAAATAGAACTCAGCTAATACAGATTAAAAACAAGAAGCATTCAATGTGTTATTTGATTCATTTTCTATAATGAAAACATTAATACTTTAACACAATACTAGAAAAATGTAAAGAATTATGTAATACTTTTGTTGTATATTGAAAAACACGACCAACACCCTACACTGCATCCTATATATGAACAGGAGTTTGCTCATTAAACAGGTATCTATTCAATGGGTAACACTTTTTATTTTATCATCATGTTGAATGCATTAAAAAAGAGCCTGGAGCCCTGGCCAGTGTGCTTAGTGGTTAGAGTGTTGGCTTGCCCAATGAAGGGTTGAGGGTTTGATTCTTGGTCAAAGGCACATACCTGGATTGCAAGTTTGATCCTCGGCCCCCATTTAGGGCTTGTGTGTGGGAGGCAACCAATTGATGTGTCTCATCGATGTTTCTCTCCTCTCTCTTTCTCTCCTGCCCCCTCTCCTTTCCATTCTCTTTGAAAATAAATGGACAAAATATCCTCAGGTGAGGATTTAAAAAAAAGAGCCTGGAGGCTTTGTCTAGAAATAAATGATAAAGATTTATTTAACGGTCTTAAGGGTTTGCAAACCAGAAACACAACTAGGCAATACCCAGAGTGTCCCAACCGAGAAAGAAAAGCTAAGAGTTCATATATTAAAAAACACATTCTTGAGAAGTATCAGTCCTGTATCCTTATCCTCTGGATCAGTGTGAGATGGTAATCCTCTAGGACCAGTGGTCTGGATAATGAATGTCAGGATACATTATTTCCTTAGTCCTTCAGGAGGTAATCAGAAGGTTATATGTAGGTTTGATGCACATCCAGGCATTGACATAGGACTGGAAAGTTCAAAAGTTCCCAGGCTAATTAAAATAAGAATAGAATAATTTTCTCATGTCCCAATGTACTTGATTTTAGTAATTTAATATTTTGACAATAGTGACTCTATTTTATTTCTTCACTCTAATCCTCAATCACAATAATATTCATAACAATAATAATCTTAATTTCTATCATTCTCAATCCTCATAATCATACCTAATAAAATGGTAATATGCAAATTACCATCACTCTGCTACGCCCACGATTGGGCCGGCTGGAGGCGCAGGGGGCAGGACTCAGGGTGGCCGATTGGCTGGCGGTAGGAGCGGGGGGTGGGGACTCACGAGTCCCTGACCCCCGCTCCTCCCGCTGGCTTAAACGGCCAGTTCAGCTTAGGCCAGCGCTGAGTGGCGGAACTCGGGGTGGCCGATTGCGTGGCTGCTGGCACCAGTTTTCCGCCAGCAGCAGTTTTCCTCTGGCCACCCGCCAGATCGGAGTTCCTCTCGGGGTGGCCGATCGTGCTGGTGGGAGGCGCTCTGATCGGCAGGTGGCCAGAGGAAAACTGCTGTTGGAGGATAACTGGTGCCGGCAGCCAGGTGAAGGAAAAGTCTATTGCACGAAACTTCGTGCAACGGGCTCCTAGTAACTCTATGAGATTGGCACTGTTATTAACTACATGTTATGGAAAAGGAAATTGAGGCTAAAATTGATTGAGTACCTTGTAGAACAGGTCACACAGTGAGAAAGATTCTTTCAAGATATATTAGAACTCTTTCTTCTTTGGTTCCCTTGGAAATTTTTACATAGGGTGGGGGTAAGGGGGAAAGATCAACCAAAGGACTTGTATGCATGCGTATAAGCATAACCAATGGACACAGACACCAGGGGGTGAGGGCTTGAGTGGAGGGTGGAGTGGGGGGGCAAGGGGGAATGGGGACACATATGTAATACCTTAATAAATAAAATAAAATACTAATTATATGCAAATCAATGACAAACAAATATGTGTAATCTAGAAATGGGCATATGCTCTTCCATCTTATGTACAGGACTGTGCTAACATAGAAATCACATTGGCAAATTCCTGATACTGAATGTCAGAAGTGACAAAACAATAGTGGTGATATAGCCTACTTAATATTGAAATTAGGTTTACTTTGCTTTGTTGCAGACTGATGAGAAATGTTAATTACAAAGAATTTCTGTATAAAACTAAAGCTTCCATGTTTATCATATTTCTCTTTGATTCTTTGTTAGCTCTGTATCTTTAACAAGGCAAGTTTTTGAACAATTATTTGAAGTTTCTCTTTTATTTTCTCTATCTTACATCCTCCTTAATTCTGTTTGAGAAACTCCAGTGATTTCTTGTTTGAACAAATATTTATTAAACTCTTACTGTATTCCAGGTTATGACTTAAGGAATTTTATTGCAATTATCTACATTGATAGATATATAGTTTGGATTCAGTTTGGTATTTTTACATGTTTAAAACAAATTACTTCCCAATATATTGGTACAAATAAATATGTTGTTTTATAAAATGTATTTTTCCAAGATGACTACAACTTGTTAGGAAAAACTAATATCACTACTAGCTTGGAATTTTTGAAACCTTAAGACAGAAAGTACAACAGAACAATGTTGAGGCTTTATTTTCTTGCTAAAGAAAGTCTGAATCTTCCCTAAAAGAGAAATATTACATTTCTTCTAGGTTATTGTCTTTATTTTCACAGAGAAATAATTCCTTCAGAAGAAGTGACTATCAATTTTTTCAGTATTTTTCCCTTTCATGTAAGAAGTAATAAGCCAGAAATTAAGAACTTTTGTTCCCGTTGCTGGTTCTATAGGCAGTAATATGGTATCGTTAGACAAGCAGAAGCTGGAAGAGGAAGAGTTGGACAGAGTGGCAAATCAGAACTTTATATCCCATATAGTGCCAGAGGTCAAGAGCTTGTCAAGTGTTTGAGAACTAAGAAATCAAATGTGCCTATGCAGCTAATGGATCTGTAGTGCCAATCTGTACAAATGAGAAAATCCATTGAAATCCTTCACGCTGGGAGATTCAGGTGGTGTTAAAGAGTTGAAAGCATTCATTGTCAGGAGCCAATCAGGTTGTTGGCCCTTGGATAAAAGTAGAAGTGGATGGGAGCAGCCTGACTCCAATATTCAGCAGAAATAAGGCTGCAGAATCCCAGAATGTCAGCTTAGAAAACAGATCTCTGAGCTTGATGGGCTGCTTTCTGATCCCTTTTCCTGCTGAGAGCAAGGATGTCTGGTGTTGCAGGTACATAGATGAAGTAGTTGGAAACTAGCTGGAGGGAAAGAACTGGAGGACTGCAGGTGTACACTAATTGCAACTGTAGGGGCAGTAGCAGTTTGTGGAAAAGGTCCAGGAATGACCCATTAATGTATGGAGTAACTGTGCTGTCATATTTAAAATCTCTTAATTGAATTCCCAAGCCTGTTTAATTCTTTCATGGGAATGATTGCAAAAATTAGTTTAAAGTGTTTAGATCTCCTTTGGTGAAAAGATTCTTCATGAGTTCAAAATGTGTAGGTTAACCAGAAAGTGTTTTTTAAATAAGTGAATAACTCTGATTTTAAAACAGGAAAATTATTTCAGGTAACTGGACTGTGATATTTTAAATTGTATCATTTGGCCTGGTCTTTTGACTCATTTTACCATCTCCCTTATTACAGCATAAAATGAAAGAAAATATCAACATACATTTTCAGATTGTTAAGCTCAAATATTTTATCTTGAAGGAAGAATTGATTGGCAATAATTGTTCCCTGTAATTAGCATTAATATGATAGCATTTTGCTTTTTAGAGATATGAATACAACTGAAAGGAGAGACTTCATTAAAGTTTCTGAGAGTCTTTTTTTTTAAGTCAATGGCTTACTTAAAACTTATTCAACATATATTTCTTGAGGGGCTACTATGTACAAAGCACTGTGCTAGGCCTCTGGAGCATAAACATAATATAATACAAGGGAGAATATGAAAAGAACCATGTGAATGGAGCTGAGTGAAAGGGCTAAAAGGAGTTCAGAGGTAGGAGAGACATTTCTTGCTATCAAAGATCACATAAGTAGAAAGCAACATGTTGTTTTTACAGATAAATAGTACAATATTCCTTCACCTTTTAAATTAAAAAATAAGAATATAAAAATTTTACTATATATGCCAAATAAAGCAAAATACATGTTTTGGTGTTTTATGTTTGTTAGGTAAGACATAGGGATAAAGGGAGGAATGAAAAAAGTAAGTGAAAAGGACTGACAGAAAGAAGTGATATGTAAGAGGATAAAGGAAGTATACAACACATACAAAGAAACTGAAAACATGACATTCATTGTGACCAAAATTTGTTTCTTTATCCTGTCAATTATTAGCTGTGTAGCTTTGGGAAAGACTCATAACCTCCCTGAGCCTAAATTTCTTCATCTGTAAGATAAACATAATACTAATCCCAAAGAGTGTTTTGTAAGTATAAAATGTAGAGCATATACACAAAGGAGAATACAAATAAAGAGAACTTATTTTAATATAGTAGAGTTTTGTGGAGTAATATCACTAATATGATCATTTACCAGTAAGCTATTACTGGTAAAATTTTTTTACAGTGTAAAAATTTTATACCTAGAATTAGGCAACTGGACTCAGTTTATATTATCCCGATTTTGTTGGCAACATCCAAAGCACCAGAGTCAGGAGCCAGTCGAACATATGCCTTCTTCTCTCCAAAGGCCTGATCAGAGGGTTGACCTTGGCCACATCAATGTCATAGAGCTTCTTCACAGCCTGTTTGATCTGGTGCTTGTTGGCCTTGACATCTACAATGAATACAAGTGTACTGTCTTCTATCTTCTTCATGGCTGACTTGGTAGTCAGGGGGAATTTGATGATGGCATAGTGGTCAAGCTTATTTCTCCTGGGTGCGCTCTTCCTAGGATATTTAGGCTGCCTTCGGAGCTTTAGTGTCTTTGGCCATTGGAAGGTTGGTGATGTGCGGATATTTTTTGTGGCTGTGAATGCCTTTCAACACTGCTTTCTTTGCCTTCAAAGCCTTTGCTTCGGCTTAGGCTTTGGGAGGGGCAGGAGCTTCCTTCTTAGCTTTTAGGGCCATCTTCGTAAAAAGCAAAAATATTTTATATATCTAGGTAAAATGGGGCTATCATAGATACCCCCACCAAGGATATGGAAATAGCATGTCTATTCTGTCCTACTCCACCCCTTACAGCTACTAGTTTGTCCAGAGTTTTGTTATAATATTTGCTACCCTGTGTTGCACTTTAATTATGTAGTCCCCTCAATCAACTGTGAGGTCCTCAAGGAATAAGGATGCTGTTTAATCATTTTTATATCTCTTATCATGTAGCATATATAGCAGGTACTTAATTAAAGTTTGATGAATTAATGAAATCCTCATTTGTTAAAGAACCTACTTATAAGCTAGTTATTATAGTTACATTTGAAATAGGCTGATATAAATTAATCTATTTTGCATGTTTAGTTGTTTATCAAAACACCATTTTTTTAAAAAAATTTGTTTTTTGCTTTAGGTTTTCAAACAAGCCTAAAGTAAAATCCTGGTCACTTACTTAATCCCTCTATACCCAGTTTTTCTCTATATAAATTGGTGTTAATGGCACTTTTTCACAAAGATTGTAAGAGAGGCTTTAATAAGGTAAATATAAAGCACTTGGTACATAAGATGAACTTTCTAATTTCTTTTCCTTTAATTTTTAACCTCTACTACAAAGAACTCTGAAATTTCAAAATTCTCAATTTCTGTAATTCTATGCAAAATATTGATATTAAACATTTTCAATGCTAATGGCTTTGAAAACTCTATTTTGATTTAACCCATTTAATGCTCCCTTACAATCAGTGTATTAACCTGCTCACAAGAAACAAAACACATGAAGAAAATAGTCATTTTAAAAATATGGTTGAAATTTATAAAGAACTCATAAACGAATCACAAAACAAACAAAAAATCCAATTTAAATAATGGGCAGAGGATCTGAATAGATATTTCTCTAAAGATGACATACAAATGGCCAATAGACATATGAAAGGATGCTCAAAGTCCCTAATCATCACAGAAATGCAAATTAAATAAAAAGAGTTATAAAAATTGTATTCAAAAATGTGATCATGGATTTTTAAAACATAAATATTTTTTCTTGGGTGAGGCAGTTCCAGTATAGAATTGTCTGCTATATCTCTTTTTGTTGTTGAAGGTAATCAAGAGTTTTACACAGTTTATTAGCCACTGAATTTTGAAACACTAGAGGACTAACAGAATGTTGCATTTAGTCAGGTGTTCAAGAAGAATTTTGGGAATAAAAATGTATCATTTGGAAAATAAATAGAACCATATATCATATAAGTAATGAAAAGGAAGCAGAACCATATGGAGAATTATAAAAGAGCTTCAGGTGACTATTATAAGACTTCTATGTAGAATATTGTAGGACTTCCTGTCTCTTGAGAGATTTTAATGGAAAAAAAAGATTAAAAAGAGCTGATATAGGACCATGTGCCCTACACAGATTTTGTAATTTAGTAATCCACACATGAAACCTATATGTTCATGTTGACTAATGTCACCCCAATAAAGTGTAATTAAAAAATAAAATAAAATAAAAAGAGCTCATATATGTGAGATACATATCATTGAATACAGAACCCTAAAATCTCTTAGTAAAGAATCCTATCTAATAAAAAAGTAATATGCTAATTGGCTGTACCTCTGCTATGCCCACAACCAATCAGGGGTGCTATGCAAATTAACCCAGCAAAGATGGTGGGTAAATTTGCATACACAGGCGGGGGGGGGGGCAGCGCCTGATGCTGCCAGCTGGATCCAAGCCAAGATGGAGGACCGGGCAGGCGGCGGGAAACAGCACCCTATGCCACTGGCTGGATCCAAGCCACGATCGTGCCGCCTGCCCGGTCCAAGCCACAATGGGGAACTGGGCAAGCAGCGTGGAGCAGCGCCCTATGCTGCTGGCTGGATCCAAGCCACGATCGTGCTGCCTGCCCGGTCCAAGCCACAATGGGAAACCAGGCAAGCAGCGTGGGGCAATGCCTGATGCCACTGGCCGGATCCAAGCCAAGATGGTGAACTGGGCAGGCAGTGGTGGGCAGCGCCCTATGCCACAGGCTGGATCCGAGCTGTGATCACACCACCTGCCCGGTCCAAGCCACAATGGGGAACTGGCACACAGCGTGGGGCAGCACCCGATGCCACCAGCTGGATCCACGCCAAGATGGGGGACCGGGCAGGCAGCAGTGGGCAGCGCCCTATGCCATTGGCTGGATCCAAGCCGCGATCGCGCTGCCTGCCCGGTCCAAGCCACAATGGGGAACCGGGCAAGCAGTGTGAGGCAGCGCCCTAGGCTGCCGGATGGATCCAAGCCGCGATCGCGGACCCAGGCCAGTGGCGTGGGGCAGCACCCCACATTGCTGGTGGGGTCCAAGTCACGGGGACCTGGGAAGCCCCTGCCAAGGCCCGCCTCTTGGGTCCAGCAGAGAAAGCTGGCGGCTTAAAGGGCATTGCTCCCTCTGGAGCCCCAGCTTCTGCATCCCAGCTGTGGAAACTGACAACAGGTAGGAGGAAGTCCCACCCCCACAGAATCAGCCAGAATCAGCCGTTGGTCACACAGCTCAAAGGCCTGACAGCCAGGACTCTCATTCACCTGTATATCAGACCATGGCAGTAGAGAGGTGGGACTATGTCCAAAGAAAAACTGTTGATACAATGTAGCTCTGCAGCAGAAAGATGCCTTTATCGACAGAAAATGTCTGAAGAGCAACGTGCATCTGATCTTGAAAGAAGGCGACACCTGCGACAGAATGTATCTGAAGAGCAGCTATTGGAAAAACGTCGCTCTGAAGCCGAAAAACACTGGCATCATTGACAGAAAATATCTAAAGACCAATGTGCCTTTGAAATTGAAAGAAGGCAGTGGTGAAGACAGAATATGTCTGGAGAAGAGTCATCAACAAGTACTAGCAATATTGGTAGGAACTGCCTTCTCAGCAAAAATGGAGTACATGAGGATGCAATTCTCGAACATAGTTGTGGTGGAATGACTGTTAGATGTGAATTTTGCCTATCACTAAATTTCTCTGATGAAAAACCATCCAATGGGAAATTTACTTGATGTTGTAGCAAATGATATACATTTTCCAGATTACCCGGCATATTTAAAAAGATTAATGACAAACGAAGATTCTGACAGTAAAAATTTCATGGAAAATATTCGATCCATAAATAGTTCTTTTGCTTTTGCTTCCATGGGTGCAAATATTGTATCACTATCAGGGTATGGACCATACTGTTTTAGAATACACAGACAAGTTTATCACCGTACTGGAACTTTACATCCTTCGGATGGTGTTTCTCAGAAATTTGCTCAACTCTATATTTTGGATATAGCCGAAGCTACAAGTAAAAGATTAGCAATGCCAGAAAACCAGGGCTGCTCAGAAATACTCATGATCAACATCAACAACCTCATGCATGAAATAAATGAATTAACAAAATCGTACAAGATGCTACATGAGGTAGAAAAGGAAGCCCAATCTGAAGCAGCACAAAAGGTATAGCTCCCACAGAAGTAACTATGGCAATTAAATACGATCGTAACAGTGACCCAGGTAGATATAATTCTCCACGTGTAACCGAGGTTGCTGTCATATTCAGAAACGAAGATGGAGAACCTCCTTTTGAAAGGGACTTGCTCATTCATTGTAAACCAGATCCCAATAATCCAAGTGCCACTAAAATGAAACAAATCAGTATCCTGTTTCCTACATTAGATGCAATGACATATCCTATTCTTTTTCCACATGGTGAAAAAGGCTGGGGAACAGATATTGCATTAAGACTCAGAGACAACAGTGTACTCAACAATAATACTAGACAAAATGTAAGGACACGAGTCACACAAATGCAGTATTATGGATTTTATCTCCCTGTGAGGAACACATTCAATCCTATTTTAAATGCAGGAAAATTAACTCAACAGTTTATTGTGGATTCATATTCAAAAATGGAGGCCAATCGGATAAATTTCATTAAAGCAAATCAATCTAAGTTGAGAGTTGAAAAATATAGTGGTTTGATGGATTATCTCAAATCTAGATCTGAAAATGACAATGTAACAATTGGTAAAATGATAATACTTCCATCATCTTTTGAGGGTAGTCCCAGAAATATGCAGCAGCGATATCAGGATGCTATGGCAATTGTAACGAAGTACGGCAAGCCCAATTGATTTATAACCATGACATGCAATCCCAAATGGGCAGATATTACAAACAATTTACAATGCTGGCAAAAAGTTGAAAACAGACCTGACTTGGTAGCCAGAGTTTTTAATATTAAGCTGAACGATCTTTTAAATGATGTATGTAAATTCCATTTATTTGGCAAAGTAATAGCTAAGATTCATGTCATTGAATTTCAGAAACGAGGACTGCCTCACGCTCACATATTATTGATATTAGATAGTGAGTCCAAATTACATTCAGAAGATGACATTGACCATATAGTTAAGGCACAAATTCCAGATGAGGACCAGTGTCCTCGACTTTTTCAAATTATAAAATTAAATATGGTACATGGACCATGTGGAATACAAAATCCAAATAGTCCATGAATGGAAAATGGAAAATGTTCAAAGGGATACCCAAAAGAATTTCAAAATGTGACCATTGGAAATATTGATGGATATCCCAAATACAAACGAAGATATGGTAGTACCATTTCTATTGGAAATAAAATTGTCGATAATACTTGGATTGTCCCTTATAACCTGTATTTGTGCCTCAAATATAACTGTCATATTAATGTTGAAGTCTGTGCATCAATTAGAAGTGTCAAATATCTATTTAAATACATCTATAAAGGTCATGATTGTGCAAATATTCAAATTTCTGAAAATAATATTATCAATCATGACGAAGTACAGGACTTCATTGACTCCAGGTATGTGAGCGCTCCTGAGGCTGTTTGGAGACTTTTTAGAATGCAAATGCATGACCAATCTCATGCAATCATAAGATTAGCTATTCATTTGCCAAATGATCAAAATTTGTATTTTCATGCCGATGATTTTGTTGAAATTTTAGATAGGGTTAAAAGACATAACTCAACTTTGATGGCTTGGTTCTTATTGAATAGAGAAGACTCTGATGCACGTAATTATTATTATTGGGAGATTCCACAGCATTATGTGTTTAATAATTCTTTGTGGACAAAACGCCGAAAGGGTGGAAATAAAGTATTAGGTAGACTGTTCACTGTGAGTTTTAAGAACCAGAACGATATTACCTTAGACTCTTGCTTCTGCAAGTAAAAGGTGCAATAAGTATTGAGGATCTGCGAACTGTAGGAGGTGTAACTTATGATACATTTCATGAAGCTGCTAAACACCGAGGATTATTACTTGACGATACTATCTGGAAAGATACGATTGACGATGCAATCATCCGTAATATGCCCAAACAACTACGGCAACTTATTGCATACATATGTGTGTTTGGATGTCTTTCTGCTGCAGACAAATTATGGGATGAGAATAAATCTCATTTTATTGAAGATTTCTGTTGGAAATTGCACCAAAGAGAAGATGCCTGTGTGAACTGTGAAATGCATGCCCTTAATGAAATTCAGGAGGTATTCACATTGCATGGAATGAAATGTTCACATTTCAAACTTCCGGACTATCCTTTATTAATGAATGCAAATACATGTGATGAATTGTTTGAGCGACAACAGGCAGAGGTTTTGATAATTCTCTGAATGATGAACAGTTGGCAGCCTTTCAGACTATAACTTCAGCCATCGAAGATCAAACTGTACACCCCAAATGCTTTTTCTTGGATGTTCCAGGTGGTAGTGGAAAAACATATCTGTATAAAGTTTTAATACATATATTAGAAGTTGTGGTGGTACTGTTTTACCCACAGCATCTACAGGAATTGCTGCAAATTTACTTCTCGGTATAAGAACCTTTCATTCCCAATATAAATTACCAATTCCATTAAATGAAACTTCAATTTCTAGACTCGATATAAAGAGTGAAGTTGCTAAAACTATTAAAAAGGCCAAACTTCTCATTATTGATGAATGCACCATGGCATCCAGTCATGCTGTAAACGCCATAGACAGATTACTAAGAGAAATTATGAATTTGAATGTTGCATTTGGTGGAAAAGTTCTTCTCGGAGGGGATTTTTGACAACGTCTCAGTATTGTGCCGCATGCTATGCGATCGGCCATAGTACAAACGAGTTTAAAGTACTGTGATGTTTGGGGATGTTTCAGAAAGTTGTCTCTTAAAACAAATATGAGATCAGAGGATTCTGCTTATAGTGAATGGTTAGTAAAACCTGGAGATGGCAAACTTGATAGCAGTTTTCATTTAGGAATGGATATTATTGAAATTCCCCATGAAATGATTTGTAATTGATCTATTATTGAAGCCACCTTTGGAAATAGTACATCTATAGATAATATTAAAAATATATCTATACGCGTGATTCTTTGTCCAAAAAATGAGCATGTTCAAAAATTAAATGAAGAAATTTTGGATATACTTGATGGAGATTTTCACACCTATTTGAGTGATGTTTCCATTGACTCAACAGATGATGCTGAAAAGGAAAATTTTCCCATTGAATTTCTTAATAGTATTACTCCTTCAGGAATGCCGTGTCATAAATTAAAATTGAAAGTGGGTGCAATCATCATGCTATTGAGAAATCTTAATAGTAAATGAGGTCTTTGTAATGGTACCAGATTTATTATCAAAAGATTACGATCTAACATATCAAAGCTGAAGTATTAACAGGATCTGCAGAGGGAGATTCCAAGAATTGATTTGTCCCCATCTGACACTGGCATTCCATTTAAATTAATTCGACGACAGTTTCCCGTGATGCCAGCATTTGCAATGACTATAAATAAATCACAAGTACAAAGTCTAGACAGAGTAGGAATATTCCTACCTGAACCCATTTTCGCACATGGTCAGTTATATGTTGCTTTCTCTCGAGTTCGAAGAGCATGTGACGTTAAAGTTAAAGTTGTAAATACTTTATCTCAAGGGAAATTAGTCAAGCACTCTGAAAGTGTTTTCACTCTTAATGTGGTATACAGGGAGATATTAGAATAAGTTTAATCACTTTATCAGTCATTATTTGCATCAATGTTGTTTTATATCATGAGTTTGTTATTGTTGTTATATCATTTTGTTATTGTTTATTTATTAATAAAATTATGTATTATTTTCATATACATTGTACTCATATCTTTTTATCTCTCACACTTTTATTATAGAGAAAGGGCAAAGAGCAATATTAAAATATTTTCTCTAATTAATTCCCTTTCAATGTGCACTAATTTCATGCACCAGGCTACTAGTTACTATAAATAAAAAGGGATTAAGTGACTGGCAAATTATAGCTAGGCATCAGCACTAATAATTTACTGATATTTTGGACCAAATAATTTTTTGTTGTGGGGGACTGTTCTATGCACTGCAGATTGTTTCTCAGCATTCCTAGCCTTCATCCACTATATGCCAAAAGGAACACTCTTTCAATCATCAGAATAAAAAATGATTCTAGACATTGCCAAGTATTTCCTGAGGGGCAAGATCACTTTCAGTTGAGAACTGCTGAACAAGAGCCTAAATATTTCAGCTGAGATTTAGAAAAGGAAGAGCAATCACTATACCAAAAGATCTCCACAAAATAAATGCAATGGGAAGGACAGAAATTATTACTTAATCTAGAGATAGGCAGCTCTCCTGTATCCAAGACAACATCCAGGATTATTTTTAATTATCTCTGTTGGACTTGCTTGATCCTCCTTTTTTTTTTTTTTTTTTTTTTTTTTTTAAGAAAACCGCAGCTTTTGTTGTCTATGAGTAAGTAATAAACAAAAAACAGAAACCTGCTTGGCCAGCAACTTTCCATTCTTCGTAGCCTCAAGTTAAGTTTTTTGTTAGTGTCAACCTGACTTTAATCAGGGTGAAGTTTCAGAAGAAATTGGGATTTCATAAAAATATTTAGTTATAATTTGACAAACTAAAATATTGTAAGAGTGGGTGTTACCATTCAAAAGAAAAACAAGGAGAAAAATAACCATAATGAGAACATTTTATTCTTTTGTACAGTTTGCAACATCTTATGTCTAAAGCTTAGTCATTTTTCTGCCTATGAAAAAAATAAGCAAATAATGGTATGACCAAGCAAAACACTAGGGGGAAATGTCATTTTGTGTTAAAACATAATTATAATTAGCAATCAAATTTTACTACATTTTTAAATGAAAGTCTTAACAAGGAATATAATTAGTTCTTTCTGTCTCAGATTTTGGAATTGTTCCACCTACCTTTTCCTTGGCAAGATCACATTTATCTTTTAAAAAAGAAAAGGATAATTAATGAAATTGTTTCTTTTCCTTCACACTTGAAAGCCTAAGGAAGAATTCATTTTTTTTTCTTGGCTTCCATTTTCTGCAATTTCCACATGATGAAATCCAAGCATTTTACATAGAAATGTTTTTATTATGAACACCCAAGATAAACTCCATATGTGTTCCAAGCCCTGTTCATTTTATTCAACAACTAATTATTTATTGGACAGTTTTAGGGTAGAAATGTCCAACAAAAAATATACAGACAGATCAGAGGAACATACTGTTTCCCATAATTTTACATGCTTACCTACCTCGTCTATTTTGTTTTTTCATAAATGTAATATATCCCAGTCATTTTAAATTTATTTTCATCTCCTTTTCACTCTTTTTAAGCAATCTTCTACATTAGTCACTTTAGAAATCATAGCCAACTCAATATGATTTATGAGAAATACACAGATAGGGAATAATGTAGTCAGCAAAATGATTAATTTTTATATTTAACAATTTACTACTTGAAATTATTTTTATAAAAAATATAGTTTTCTTTTTCTGTCAGTTTTGACCAAATTCAATATATCTCTCTTACAGTATTTGGTCTAATTTTTTCATCATGAAATAAAATCACAGTTATTTGTATTGTACATGCTACTTTGGGAGATTTTTCTTCTTATTAAATGAACTAGAGGTCCGATGCACGGAAATTCATGCAAGAGTAGGCCTTCCTTCCCCTGGCTGCCGGCACTGACTTTCCTCTGGCACCCAGGATCAGAGCTTCCTTCCCTCCTCTGGCCACCCAGGACCCAGGCTGGTTTCCCTCTGGCCCCAGCTTCATCAGGAAGGATGTCTGAAATGATGTCGGGCCTAATTAGCATATTACCCTTTTATTATTATATATTGTATTCTGCATTGCTAGAACATTTATTTAGCACACTAAAATTTCTTGAAATTATCCAAGTATGTCTCTAGATATATGTATGTAATTTATATTTTCAGATTTTGCATTATTTTAAAATTTATAAAATCTTAACAATTTCCAAAAATGTCCCTTTTACAAGTGACAGTGTTTTTCCAGTAGACTTCTGATTGCTCCTGGAAAGAATTCTGTGAGATTTTTTTATGATGAAATCAAGAGCATATGTGAGAAGATGTTCAATGTTTTAATTCAGGATCTAGATTAATGGTATATTTTGGATTTTTTCCAGGATATAGTTAAGGATTTCTTTCCTTTATAAAATAGTGTTGAACCCTAATAGTTTTCCCAAACAAGGATACTAAAATCTTGGTTGAGCTAAAAATATGTGTCTGCTTTGAAAAATAATTTTAAAAATATGTATCATAATAACTCCAATGTCAGCATTGACTACTGAAAGATGTTGGAGGTAAGCATACAAATAAATTAATATTATTAGAGCAGAACATTTCTTTTCTTCATATAAGATTATTTTGTAAAATTTTACGTCTTTTTATGAGACTAATATTCAGTAATAATCACATTTTTTCCTTTTTTAATCTCCTTGAGCAGCCTCCTGGGAAGTAATACATTAAGAATTATAATATCTGTGATTTATGTGCACAATTGTTAATTTTCTGATATATTGGTGTATTCAGTTGACTACAGGTTTCATTTTTTAAAAAATACATTTTTTATTGATTTCAGAGAGGAAGGGAGAGGGAGAGAGAGGTAGAAACATCAATGATGAGAGGGAAATCATTGATTGGCTGCCTCCTGCATGCCCATTGGGGATTGAGCCACAACCTGGGCATATACTCTGACCAGGAATCGAACTGTGACCTTCTGGTTCATAGGTTTATATTCAACCACTGAGTCACAGAGACAGGGCATACAGGTTTCATTTAAAGCTATTAAGATAATTTTCTTTATGGAGAACTAATTTTTTGTAGAAACAAATGAAAAAATAATACAAATATTTAACTGTATGTTTTAAAAATAATTTTATATCTCTGTAACTTGAGTTTTTAGATTATTTGCAAAGCCTTAATGAATGGCAAATTTGGAGTTGAGGAAAAATCTTAGGTTGTTCTTGACCCTCCATTTTGTTTCAACCAATAATGTAGTTTTCTACAATTGTCCCCCTACACTGAATATTTTGAGAACCTTATCTGTGGTAGGGAATCTGACAGGTGCTTTGTCTATTATTTCATACTAGAGTCCTGGTGCACGAAATTCGTGCACTGGGGGGGGGGGGATGTCCCTCAGCTTGGCCTGCACCCTCTCGCAGTCCGGGACCTCTCATTTTTTACCACCCGCCTGCTCGCTGCTCCTTACCACTTGGCTTGCTGCTCCTTAGTGCTTCCATGGAGGTGGGAGAGGCTCCCGCCACCACCGTTGTGCTCGCCAGCTGTGAGCCTGGCTTCTGGCTGAGCTGCAATCCCCCTGTGGGAGTGCACTGACCACCAGTGGGCAGCTCCTGTGCTGAGTGTCTGCCCCCTTCTGGTCAGTGCACATCATGGCTACCAGTCGTTCTGGTTGTTCCACCGTAACAGTCACTTATGCTTTTATTATATAGATCTTTACTTTCCCAGACACATTCTAATTTGCTTAGCTATGATGAATAACTTGAATATTAATATTAGTTAATATTTTGAACTAAGCACATCTTGGTGGCTATCTAGTGACTTCCTCCTCTCAGGTTATTTGCCTTAAGTCTATTCAATACCCACTCTTGTGAGCTGTGCATTTTCTGAGGACACTCAAAAAGCCCTTAATGTATGGAGAAAATAACTCAGGTAAGCAAATGGATAGCAATATTTGTTATGAGTTTTTCATAGAAGATTGTGAACTTCTTGATAAGGACTATGCTTTATTTATATGTTGGTCTCCAGAAGTCTTCCATTATGTGTCTGGCACATAGTGAACAATGAATAAGAGAGCTTGTAGATATGGACATTTTTGTGAATAATTTGTCTCCTCCTTGCCCTAACTGGTTTGGTTCAGTGGATAGAGCGCTGGCCTGAGGACTGAAGGGTCCCAGGTTTGATTACAGTCAAGGGCATGTACGTTGGTTGTGGGAACATACCCAGTGGGGAGTGTGCAGGAGGCAGTTGATCGATGTTTCTCTCTCATTGATGTTTCTATCTCTCTATCCCTCTCCCTTCCTCTCTGTAAAAAATCAATAAAATATATTTTAAAAAATAATTTGTCTCCTCTATAAGGTTATATTAATTACTAGACCCCCGGTGCATTAAATTTGTGCATGGGAGGGGGGTTCCTCAGCCCTGCCTGCACCCTCTCCAATCTGGGACCCTTCGGGGGATGTCCAACTGCCAGTTTAGGTCCAGTCCCACAATCGGACATCCCTATCACAATCCGGGACTGCTGGCTCCCAACGGCTCGCATGCCTGCCTGCCTGATCGCCCCCTAACCACTCCCCTGCTGGCCTGATTGATGCCTAACTGCTCCCCTGCCAGTCTGATTGCCCCCTAACTGCCCTCCCTTGCCAGCCTGATTGCCCCTAACTGCCCTCCCCTGCCAGCTTGATCGCCCCTAACCACCTCTGCCTTGGCCTCCCATCACTGTGGCTTTGTCCAGAAGGACTTCTGAAAGATGTCTGGTCTAATTAGCATATTACCATTTTATTAGTATAGTTTTCTACAATATCAAGCATCAGTATTTGTAATATTAAAAATGGATTCATGAAATTATTTTTACAGCTTTATATCTTTGGACAAACTAGACATTATCCATATTTTATATATTGGGGATATTAAGACTCTTGCCAGAGGGTACACTGTAGAACAATCAGATCACTTTGAGTCAGTCAAAGCTTCATTGTGTTGAATGCTAACATGTTATTCTTCTCTAAGCATCATTTTAAACTTGACATTATGATTTTGAAAACTAGCCTTTGAAAAGTGCTCCTGGAAAACAGGTACAGAGAGGATTATTAGATATTGTTGTCTGTGTGCTTTTAAGAGTACTATTTTATATGTATAATAGACTCTCGTTTAAGCAAGCTTATTTTCTTTAGTCTACCTAAAGTTGGCATTATAGTGCAATGTCAATATTCTTTATTAAACATATTCTGTTAAATTACATATTTAAATAAATGTGCAGCTAAAATTCTTGCACATGTGCTTCAGATCACTTAATATGTCACCAGGTAATTTAATCTGATCAGGGTGGTTTGTATTAGTAAGATCATAAGTAATTTCAAAGAAGAACAATGCTGCTTCCAAAACTCATCTTTTATTCATATTTGGACTTCTCATTCTTAAATCAATATAATAGATTAACACAGTAATCAACAGAGTATCTTCACGAAAGACTGCCCATACATTTGGTGAGAAATCTGGCAACCAGACAAATTCTACCTCTCTTGTCATAATCGTGATTTTAAATAAAAACTTTATGTTCAATACAGAGGGGAAGATAAGATGGTTATAAATTTGTCTGATAATATATTGTATCCCTAGTAGTCAAGAACATTTTAGGAGGTGGAGGTGTAATAGTTATATTACTCTGCATTTATTCCCATGGTGTGTTTAAAATCAATAACTACTTGGATTACACGCTCCCATCTTTGTAATAAAAGTTGGATGAATGGAAGGTTAAAAAAACCCACAAAAACAAAGAGAAAACTCACCAAAAATTCAGACAGGAATCTTCCAAAGAAATCTAAGGGATTTGGATGAGCAGTAATTTTTGAAATATTGTCTCATGTCATCAGCAATTTTCATGCCATACATGCTTCCTTTTTACTCTCCTCATATTTTTTTTATAAAATAACCATAAAATCCAACATGGACTCTAGTCTATTATAATAAAAGTGTAATATGCTAATTAGACCAGACAACTGAACGACTTTCCCACTGTCATTCTGGATGAAGCCGCTCAGTGGGGGCCAAGGCAGAGGTGGTTAGGGGCGATCAGGCAGGCAGGTGAGCAGTTAGGGGCAATGAGGCAGGCAGGCAGAGTGGTTAGGGGTGATCAAGCAAGCAAGCCAGCAGTTAGGAGCCAGTGGTCCCGGATTGCAAGAGGAATGTCTGACTGCCCGTTTAGGAATCCCTGCAGGATTGGGCCTAAATCAGCAGTCAGACATCCCCCGAGGGGTCCCAGATTGTGAGAGGGTGCAGACTGGGCTGAGGGAACCTCCTTCCAATGCACAAATTTTGTGCACCGGGCCTCTAGTACTAGAATAAATGAAAATATATCTGTTCTCTAAAGGTTGAGGTAAAACTTGATTCATTGGTGTTTCTCATTAACTACAACAGTCAGGTCACCCATTATCCCTTGCAATATAGTGACTTCTAGGGCATACCTGAATGTGCTTTATCATCCTTCTTTTCACCCTTACTTGGAAATAAATCTGTATCCAATCAATAGCACCTACTGACATGATGCTTCAAATTTACTGAGTAACCTATAAGTATTTGCAGAAAGAAAAAGGGAAGCCTTATGTGTGCTACTGAAAATCATGATATGAAGTGTATATAGCATTTACATATACCACTTAGATGTGGAAAATAAGATCAGAAAGTCTGGAAACAATGCTTTAATTTGACCAAGGAAGTCTACAAAGATGGACCATAATAGAAGTCACAGGAGCAAAACTAAATGAAAGTACATATATAAGAGGTTTCCATTATTTAAATGTACATGAAATTCAAGTTGAAAGTGGTTTTATTTTTATTGTTTTGAACTCTGTTAAAGATTTACAACATAAGAGGAAAAAGATTTGATGATTATTGACAAAACTATACAATGTTGATGATACTTCTTGTTCATCTTTCTTCTATTTCCTTAGAATATTAATTCTCAGTGGGCTTAACACTTGTCCTATTCTTGCATAAACCCCCAAAAGAAAAAAAAACTGTCTTGTTCATAATAGTAGCTTTTAAATGGTTTTCTAGGAAGTTTCCCTGTAAGGAAAGAATTTTAACATTAAATTCTCCTGCTAGTTCTTTGAGCAGTTTAAAACACAGAAGATAATTACAGTTTTATGGTCTTCTCCTGAGAAGCCAGCATCTCTTTTCCTTTCCTCACATTTAAGATTTTAATTGCTTCAGTGTTTCAGCAACAATTACAGCCTATTCAGAAATTTTCTTTTCATGAGCTTACAGCTCTGAGTTTTAATTTAGACAATCTTTCTTTAAGTGGGTTATATTTGTTACCCAAATTCTCAGAGGATTTGCAATCTGTGCAATAAGGTATCAATTTCCCATTTACTTATTTTGGATCCATCAGTGTTTTCCCTGATTCTGTACATTAAGCAAGCAGGGCTCTCTGATGTTTTTGTTTTATTTACTGCTACTATTCTACCAATGTACTGGAGAGATCACTTGACTTATTAGTCTGCATCAATCTAAGTAAAGTGTCTTCAGCTTTTTGCTATAAATTTCATTCAGTTCTTCTTATTAATGCTTGTTCAAATCCAATAAAGCTTTTCTATGGCGATGGATTGTGGCAATGTGCAACTTCTAATTTCCCCCCAAACTTTGTTATCCATCAGAACATATCTTTAGGAAATTTTGAGCCCCAAATCTCCCATTTATATATAAGAAAAAATACTATAAATTTAATTACATAAGTTACAATGTAAACATTTAAAATGGGTGTGAACCCATTTTCTCTGATAATGAAGATAGTTTTACATAACAAGGAACAAGTCTTCACCTGCTATGTTCTGCAGTCTTTTGTATCTCACCTCTGTTCTCTTCTAGTCATTTTTCTTTTTTAAAAAAATTATTGAACTTATTGGGGTGACATTGGTTAATACAATTATTTAGGTTTCAAGAAACATTTTGCTCATGCCATCATCCCTTCTCCTTTAAGTTTCCTGATATCTCACAATCATTCCTCTTCTTCATAATTTGATCTTTATTTGATCATGTCTCTGCCACTATAATAATTAAGCATTTTCCTATACCTCTTATATTAACTGTATCGACAAATTGTATTAGATTTCTATAGTTGTGCAACAAATTACCAAATATCTAGTTGGGCTGAGCTCTTATCTGGATGCTCTGAAAACGAATCTGCTCCCATGCTCAGCCATGTTTTTGTTGTTGTTTTTGTTGTAATTTAGTTCCTTAAGGTTGTAGGACTGAGGTCCCTACTTTCTTACTGGCTAGGGGGCTGTTCTCTGCTCCTAGAGGCAGCCTATATTCCTTTTCACATGGCCCCCTCCATCTTCAAAGCCAGCAACTGCATATAAAATACTTTTCATACTTCAATCTCTCTAACAGCTCCTTCACTTACATGCCAGAGAAAATGATCTGGGATGAGATTAGATTCACCTGGATAATCTCTTTTGCTGTATAAAGCAATTAACTCATGGGAATGATATCTCATATTTACATGTTCTAGTCACACCAGTTAAAGAGGAGGGGATTATGCAAGGGTGAGGGTCATTTTTAGAATATATAGTGTGCAAATCAGAACACACACACACACACACACACACACACACACACACACACACAGCCCTATACACAGACAGTAAATGTTTCACAAAAGAGTATTTATTCTTTTTTTAATATATTTTATTGATTTCAGAGAGGAATGGAGAGGGAGATAGAAACATCAATTATGAGAGAGAATCATTGATCAGCTGCTTCCTGCATGCCCCCCTACTGGGGTTCGAGCCTGCAACCTGGGCATGTACCCCTGAAGGGAATCAAACTGGGACCCTTCAGTCTGCAGGCTGATGCTCTATCCACTGAGTCAAAGCAGCTAGGGCAAAGAGCATTTATTCTTACTGTGTGCAATAAATTATGGTATTTTCTATTCTCTTCTATTTCATAAAAAGAAAGGATTACTTTAACCTATGAAATTTAGAGCGAAACCTTTTTTTGTTTCAGCAGGTTGGGAGAAGACAGTCACTTTTGTTTCTCTTTTTGGAAATTCATTTGGAAATCTGCAAAATTGATTTATAAAAATTGGGATAAAAATTAGGATAAAATAATATTTGAAATGAGTTATCTGTTATTTTTAATGCTAATTTATCCTAGTCTCCTTTTTACATCAGTGACTCTGCCATGTGCACATAAAATTACTTTTCATGTAAGAAAGAAGTTCAAGAATTCAACATGTAGCTGCATAGACTGCTGCATCTAGGGAAGGGCAGGTTTTTTTCTGTGTAAAAACCACCACACTGACTACCAATATAAATGACCTAATTTAGTAGTCATTGTAGTAGTCACTAGATGGCAGCTCTAAAACATGTATTGCCTAAAATGGAAGGTGCCCATAAAACAGTCTTATTAAGTGTTAGAATTCTACCCCAGGTGTTCTATGGAATCTTGATATTGTTCAACAATAAATCAAGCATTAACATGGTAGAGTTTAATGTCCTCCAGTTTTCTTTTAGAAACATTTATAATAAATACATATGTTTTTAGTTTAAGCTATGACTTTTAATGTACTCATCAGACAACTGTTGCACTATGTCTTTGGATCTGTCAGACATGAGACTGAAATACAATTTTTTAAATATCCTTGTAGCCTTATGAAAAAATTGGCATAGCATGGATCCTTCAGATCTAAGCAAATTGTTATTCTTTAAAAAGCCATACTCGACCAATCAACTTAATTAAACTCCTTAATAGCACCCTATCCTTCCTTCTTAACACTGATCACAACCTCCAAAGATAAGGAATTGTTTATTATTCATATAAGGTCTGTTACATGCAATAGACTTCCTTCTCCATAAAAAATAAAAGACCATGTATATTTTGCCTATTATCATGTCACCAGCACCTAGTACAGAGCCTGACCCATAGAAAGCCCTCAATTAAGGCTTATTCAATAAATTAAGAGTGAATATCAGCATGGATTCTTTTCCTTTTTCCTCATCAATTTTTTTTTGTCAGAGACCCAGTAACACTTAGGTACATATGAACATTTTCTCAGGGAGTACCAAGGCTAAATGAATCACATTTACTGCCATTACAAAAGGATGCAACCACTGTTAAGTGTAGTTTCCATGACTGCCTCTACAACTTATTAATGAAAATATTAATATTGAAAAGTCATTATGCTAAACTTTTCATGAAAGAAGAGAAGAAATACCATGACAATGCATATTTCTTTCAACTGTATATTCTCTGATCCATCTGATTTTACATGTCTGCCAAGTCCCCTGTTAACATCAAAGGTTGTTGCCGCAGATATTGATCTATTGCATTTCTTATGATTGAATTATGAATTTCTTGGCAAGAAAAGCATGAGTCTACAGATTTGAAATAATATATAATATGAGCATAATAGGTGTATTTCTTCATTTCATTCTAGCAGTTTATACTGGCAGGTGATTTTGTACTCATTCATATACTTTTCCTTTTATAATAACACTAGAGGCCTGATGCACGAAATGTGTGCACAGGTAAGGTCCCTAGGCCTGGCTGGCGATCAGGGCCCATCAGGGCCTTCCAGCTGCCAGCAGGACCTTCCTTCATTCTGCGCCGCACCCTGGTGGTCAGTGCACATCATAGCGAGCAATCAAACTCCTGGTCTCCCAGTCGAACTCCAGAGGGAACACTTTGCATATTAGCCTTTTACTACTTGAAGTGGAATATGAATTTTGCTTAAGTGGAAATAGAACTGACATACTACTCTAAATCATTATGAATAGATGTGAAGGTGTGTGATTCTACCTACCTTCATCAATAAAAAAACATTCTATCATGTTCTAAGTTTTATGAACATAATACATCTTCCTTAATTTATCAGCTCTTCATTTTATGGTTGTTTTATTTGAATAACAAATGCTCTTTTGAAATGGAAACTTCAAGAATGTTTTGCTGAAGTGGCTTTGAATCAATATAAAGACTCTAAATAGATTGGACATACTCATTTTTTCTACACCTGCTTGTCCTACTTGTTTTCAACTTAAAAGTGAAAATAACCCAGGTAGTTGACATTTTTATTCTCATCTCAAGATTTAAGAACAAAACAAATTATAATCTATAATTGCAGAAAAACACTGTCAAGTTAGTTTTATCCTTTTTATAATATGCTTAATTTTGATACCATCATAATCTGAAATCTATAGCTTTTGGAAATTTAGTCAAAAGAAAAAAGCAAACAAGCAATCACATGTAATTGACAATTTTATAAAATCAAAAATTAGATGATAGTAAGTTAAAATGTAATCAATAGGTATTTTTTATTGATTAAGGTATTACATATGTGTCCTTATCCCCCTATAGCCCCCCACTCCACTCCCATTCATGCTCTCACCCCCCTGGTGTCTATGTCCATTGGTTATGCTTATATGCATGCATACAAGTCCTTTGGTTGACCTCTACCCCTTACCCCTAACCTCCCCTAATCAATAGGTATTTTTTTGGGGGGGGTGTTTTTTCACTTTTAAAAAATATATATATTTTATTGATTTTTTACAGAGAGGAAGGGAGAGGGATTTTTTACAGAGAGGAAGGGAGAGTTAGAAACATCGATCAGCTGCCTCCTTCACACCCCCTACTGGGGATGTGCCCACAACCAAGGTACATGCTCTTGACTGGAATCGAACCTGGGACCCTTCAGTCCACAGGCCAACTGCTCTATCCACTGAGCAAAACCAATTAGGGCTTTTTCACTTGTTTGATAATGTCCTTTTGTCACACAGATTTTTAAATTATCATAAATTCTAATTTCTCTATTTTTTGTCTGTTTCTGCTTGTGCTTTTGGTGTCATCCAAGATTTCATGCACGAAACCAAGGTCATGAAGATTTCCTTCTTTGTTTTCATTTAAAGTTTTGCAATTTTAAGACTTGAATCAATTTTGAGTTAATTTTTGTATATGGTGTGAAGTAGGAATACATATTCTTTCTTTTGCATGTAGATATCTAATGGTCCCAACATCATTTGTTGAAAAGGCTTCAATAAGTATTTTTTAAAAATTAAGATTTTATTATTTGTCCAGGTTGTATTCTCTAAAGTTTATTAAAAACAACTAAGCAATACAAAAAAAAGATTTCAGTTATTGTTGTATGTTGAAAACAAACACAAAGTGTCAATGACAACCAGACAGCCACCTTAACTCAGAAAAATCCTCTAAGGACTCTTTATCCTCAAAACTTTAATTCAAATAACTCAAAACATTTTTTGTGTCTACTATATTTCTGCTTTAAAAATTATGTAGTGAGAGGTTCTTCTTAAGCAAATTCTTACTCAAAATGCCATTAAGGCATTAAGGACATTTAGATTAAAACCATATATTTATAAAGACTGGTGCAAGTATAGTCAAATTTTTAAAAAGTTAAACCTATTTAGATAAATATATTATGACCATTTCTAACTGGTTTGCGTCCCAATATTAATAGGATATTGTTTCAATAAAACTATGGAACCTAAAGATCTAAACATCACTTTAAAAACCTACAGAAAGAAGCCCTGGCAAGATATCTCAGTTGGTTGAAGCATTACTTCTATATGCCAAGGTTTCCAGTTGCAGATTCAATCCTTGGTTAGGGAACATACAAAGTTTCAACCAGTGAATGCATTGATAACTGGAACAGATCAATCTCTCTCTCTCTCTCTCTCTCTCTCTCTCTCTCTCTCTCTCTCTCATCTCTTAAAAAGAAAAATAAGAGAAAAACCTGCAGAAAAAATGCCTATCAATTTGAAAACATGTGCTTATATAGTAAACCATCATGATTGTTGGGTTATTTCTCTTGACTGGATTGCCAAAAGCTATCAATTTCATTCAGCTCAGAATGGCTCAAAAATCCAGCCTATTATAAAGAGGATGAAGCTGACTGGAGAGTGTATTTATGCTGAACCTACTCCTCAAGAGCTATTTCTTTACTGTCAGAAATAATTTCTCCTTTGGACAGGCAATTTATTCATACTGCAGTCCATGACTTAAGTGAGGGACTTTGTTTTTTTCCCTACATGTGTAAATTCTGAGTAAGTATACTCTTCATTTGAGTATCATGGAAAACCTACTAATTTCAATTCTAGTCTGGTGCAAATATAGTCAAATTTTTAAAAAGTTAAACCTATTTAGATAAGTGTATTATAACCATTTTAACTGGTTTGCTCCCCAATCTTTGAAAACAAACTTAAAGAAAAAAATCAAGATTAAATAATTTTTATTATGAGTTGTTTCATTAAGGTTTTATCAGAGTTGCATATTAGGAAAGTAATTAATATTAACTAAATCATTTGTAACTAATCATATTACTCTGAACATGATTTTAAAATAATCAGATAATTCTATTTACTAATTTTGGAAAATGCATTTAATCATAAATAAAAATACCTCATTATTTTAATATCTATCAACCATTTAGCTTTTCACAGAGAAATTTTTCACTGATCACCTTTTTGGCAACTCGCTAGATTAAATAAAGGCACAGAAGGTTTCAATGAATTGCCTAAATTTATCAAGTTAAGAAGCTCAAGTTGGACTCAACTTTTCACCCTTGGACCCCAAAACTCAATGCTCATTCAAATGCAGCATACTTATGTCTTCTTTTAACAACAGTTAAAGTCAGCTTACCCCAGTATTGTATACACCTTATCCTAAAGGTTTAGACACATAATGCCCTCAAAAGTTTGTTTCTTGACTCAAAAAATTTAGTATTCTTCAGCTTCATGTGATAATGGACAAGACACTTTCTATGTATACTTAAATATGTGACTCAGAGGGAGAAGGAATTATTTGGCAACTCTTAACCTATAATTTAATACTTTATTGCTTCAAAGGAATCTGATTTCAAAACAACTGGCACAATCATATACCTTATAAAGGGTTCTCCCACCCCATATCACAAATAAAAACTTTTAAAGAGTTTTTTTTAAAAAAAAAAATACTGGCACAATTAAACAGTTGTAGGAAAATCAAAGGAAATGTCATTTTGTGCATCACTGGCTCTAATCTTAGTGAACCAAAGCTAAAAGCTACCTTCCATTGTTATTTAAAACCTCCCTAGTGTAGTTTTGTTTTGTCTACAATTGTGTCAATTATGCCCAATTTACAAACTATTAAAAGAATAATCTAAGACTAAACTAGTGTGTTTTCCAACAGAACAAAATTGCCTTCTTACATTTTTGCTCTAGTCATGGAAGTGTTCATTATATCTAAAAATCACTTTGTTCCTCTGCTATTGTTGGGAGTAAACTAAATGAGCAAGAAAGCAACTGTGAGAATTAACAAAGTTTTGTATAAACAACTTATGTTGGAAAATAGTCCCGCCAGCTCTTCCTGCCAGATTTAGTCCCAGGAACAGTATGCAGAACACAACCATGTGGGGCTTCCAGACATCTAGAAATTAATACAGATTTGAACAAACCAATTTTCTTTCCCTTTCTTCCTTCTCCCCCTTCCCTGCCTCCCAAGGCTCCCTTCCTTCCTGCTCTTCCTCTTCTCCTTCCTTCCTTTTCCTTCCTGCCTTTCTGCCTGACTTCTGTTTGTGAATATTTGAAGAGCCAAGTGTTTTGGAGTTCATTGCAAAGGACCTTCCTACTGCATTTAATTGTGTGGTCTATGACATTGCCTTCATTTCTTTCACTTAAAGAGAGGGTATGAGACATCTGCATTGAAAATTATACATAAACTAGAGGCCCAGTGCATGAAATTCGTGTACTGGGGAGGGGAGTGTCCCTCATCCCGAATGGTGAAAAGGTGCAGGCCAGGCCAAAGGACCCCACCAGTGCACAATTGAGGCTGGGGAAGGATGCAGGAGGTTGGCTAGCTGGGGAGGGACAGAGTGAGGGCCCCAGAGTGTGTCCAGCCCATCTCACTCAGTTCCTATCTGCCAGACCCCCTGGTGGTCAGTGCACATCATAGCAAGCAGTTGAGTGCCTTAGCATATCATTAGCATATTATGCTTTGATCGGTTGAATGGCCAACCAGACAACTGGACACTTACATATTAGGCTTATATTATATAGGACTAGTGAGACTGTAATCATATATGACTTAGAGGCCATTTGCTCTTGGTAAGGCTCAGCATCAAAGGACTGGAAAGAGAATAAGAGACTTGGTTATAATCTTGGTATTGACAAAAATAAACATAAATACATTGGATAAGTCATTTATCTCTTCTGGGTCAGTTTTCTCAACTATCAAAACAGGAAGCTGGATGGTCTTCAAGTGCCTCCTTTCAACACCTTCCCTGAGAGTATACTTATTAGAAATTGAGATTGACAGGTACAGTATTCAATCTGGAGAATTTTAGAGTTTCTGATAAGGATCAGAGAATGACTGTAAGCGTTATGGACAAAAAGGAGCCACATACTAAACCTGACAAGCTCAAGGGAGGCCTGCATGGAGGCCTTACAAACTCAGAGACCTCAATAACCACATAGGATGGTCTGAAATGAGAACTTTTTAACTAAAAGCAGTTTATGGCAGATAGTCAAGTCCTAGGCTAGAATCTTCCCTCACAAAAGCCCATCTTTACCTTAACTGAGTCTAACTATTATCTTTTTACATCTACAATAACATATCTTTTGAATGTCAAAGTAATTTCCTTTCTCTGGACAGCTCAAAGCACAGGCAGTGCACCAGAGTGAAGACCATAAATCCCCTCATTTTTATTGCTATCATGTTAATTGTTGACTGTTGTCTATCCTATATCCACCTGTGTAAAAGAAATGTGTCTATCATTTTACTTTTCATCCAATCCCAGAGGTTTCCATGTTTTGCTTTCTCCCACCTCCCTAATTTATCACCAATGCATTTCATGTAGCCCACTTATGTCTTCTCTTTTGATTCTAATGTATAAAATAAGGTGTAAATCTGCCTTTTTTCTGGAGCATTTTCTCAATCTTATGAGATGTTGCTTCCAGGCAACTGTCATCAGTTTGGCTAAAATAAACTCACCAAAATTCTCTATAGGTTTGAATGTTTCTTACATTGACAGGGTTACTGGTAGAGAGGAAAAGAGTGTACAAATTGGAGTGAACTATTCTGAAATTGAATTCTGCTCTATCACTTACTACCTCTATGTGGTATTTTAACATCTCATTGTATTTTTTATTCTGGTATTGTATTGTTGTCATGATAAAGATTAAGTGAAAAAAATATCTGAAGTACTTCTCACAGTGCTTGACATATAATAATAAATTAGTAATAGAAACAATTATTGTGCATCCCCTTTCCATACTCTTTTCATGTTGAGAAATTTCTATAGAGATTGCTTAATCAAGAAGATTTTTTATTCTTCTCTCAACTTATTTTAAGTTGACAGTGACTTCGATAGTAACACTTCCCAGGGTATATACCACAATGACAGATTCAGTGGCGTGAACTTTATATAAAGTCTTATACTAATAGATTCTCTACTGTCAGATGCAAAGAATCAAGCCAAAAGCATGTGGGAAGCTGATGAATAAGTTTCCACAAATATTGGCACGAGCTGGGTACTTGCTTTATGAATGTAACTTCTCAATTTTTGCCAAGTTAATTTCCATGACCATTTAGAATAAATTCTGGCTTTCTCTGAGCAGCAGGTGTTTTGGGAAATCTGTAGAATTTTTTAAACCTATTTATATGTGATGTAATACAATCAGCTATGAAGACACTATATTGCCAACTCTTCTATCTTTGCCTTTCATTTTTTTAGTTGCTTCTCTATATAGATGGCTTTAATTTGGGTCAAAATATTTTAGATATTTAAAAAAAGGTTTTAAAACTCAAGGAGTCCTTTTTACAACAAATGACACAGTAACAACTGATTTTATTTCAGAACTCCAATACCAACAGATGGTTAGATAAAATAAATTTGAATAAAGAACAGTACTGATTATATAATTACAAACCTTAGTTAGTTAGCAACCTTAAGGATAGAGGTAAATTGTCAAAAGTAGCTTGCATAACTTTTGTTCCTTTACCTATAGAAGAGATGAAAACATTTAGAAATTATACAATTTTATTTTACCATAAATTCTCAATTAAGAAATAATTGATAATCAATGGAAAGAATAAGAATGTAATCTCTAGATAGGCAGAGATCTTTGCTTTATTTACTCGTGTATCCCGTGTGTTTAGAATATTGTCAATCACATAGTAGACATTACAATGTGTTGAATAAATGAATAATGCCTTGATAGACACATAAACCCTTTGCTTATATCATCTTACTAAATGTTCTGAGTGGGGTTAAGCCCCCAGATATTATTTTAGAATCTTGAACTTGCAATTTACTAGGAAAAACTGTTTAACCTTTTTAAACCTAGTAGTTTCTTTTTTCTGTAAAATGAGTCATGGAACTTAAATTATGTGAAACTAATTATCATAATGCCTGGCGCATAGTAGGTGGTCATTTAATGTTTGTGTATTTTGTTTTATTAACACTGTACCTGCATTTTGAAAAATTATGGCTTATAAATTTAATTTAGAAATATTATTTATAAAATATAAAAATAGGACTCCTTGTGACAATTTTTAAATGTAACAATAGAAGTAGCAACACTGCCTATGATTTACTACTTAAAGTAGAACAAATGTTCAGGTTGATGCATACAATATATTTTTGTTAAACAAATGCATAATTTAATCAGCATCATATGCCGTTTGGAAAAGTAAAGCATTATTTAGATGCCATTGCTATGCTATCATAAAATATTGAGTCCCTGAATTGAAAGAAAAGGATAATTACTCTCTGGTGGGCACATGCTCCTGTGTGACTGTATTTAATACTCCAATGACCTTGATTTAGATAAAGGCAGATCTGTCTTATTTTTTCAGGCTTCTGTCTTTTAGTCCTTTTCTTCAAGTACTTTTTTTTTGCCAGAAATATGGTTCCTCAAAGGGAGACAGGCTGGATTTCTTCAAGTTTATTCACAATTTAATGGAAAGTCTCTGCCCAGGAGAACAACCTGTGGTGTTTGCCTAGCAACAATTCAGTATGTCTTCAATGGAGGCTTTCTTGTATTAAAAAAAAAAAAAACAAAAAAAAAACAAGAAGAATACTCTCTTATTTCCCAACATAATTTATAAAGTTTATAAAATCACATGTGAGATAAAGTTGTCACACCATACCTCAGTGGTGATTTGTACTGAACACATTTTCCTTTATAAATTTGCTGAATGAACAGAGATTTTCCATGAGAAATGAATACATTTAATCAATGCAAATCTTCAGCCACTGATAGTGTAAATTATGCCCAGTCATACATGATGAAATCAATTTTGAATTTACAGCTACTAGAGAATTCATATCAAATTTAAATATTGTAATAAGCATACTGCATGTGTAGCTGTCAGAAAACCTTATTTACAGTCACCTTTTTTAAATTGATCACATTGTTTTCCTGCAAGATTTTTAAGATCTTTACCAAATTAGAGATGTACTCTGTATTTAGTAAATCACCATTATTACACCTACCTTAATAGCTTAGATGAGCAAACTCAAGTTGTAAGCTGTTGTTAAGTGGACAAGGTGGCACTGATGAAAATACTTTAGTGAATTGATATTGGAAATATGGTTTGCCCAAGGACTACTTTTATCAAAATCCTGTATCATAAGATCCACTGGAAAGAAAGTAATCAAAGAAGAAAGATGCCTATATAATTTTATAGTATCTAGAAAAAAAACATTTTTTTTCTACAGAAAATGCATCATCCTCATAATTTTAGGAGGTAGTTAAAATAATGTTTTGTGTTTTGTCTGGTTTTGTTTCTAACAACTTAACTGGTGACATATTAAGTTGCTAAAAATCAAAACTAGATTGGGTATAAAATAACAAAGTCTGCCATCTTTGAGAAAACTAAATATTTTCAATGCTGTATAACCTCAGAACATATCTCATTTGTAGTCATAACTTCTTTTAAAAAACTTTCAATCATACATAGTAGTAGAGATGATAATACAATGATCCTTCATATAATCAACCAGATTTTATTACTATTAAGATTTTGCAATGCTTGGCTCATCTATCTCTTTCTCTCTCTCTCTCTCCCACTCTTTTTGTTGAATTACTTTAAATCATTTTGTTTGACTGTAGTATGCATTTTTAAAATTGTGGGTCTAATGTGTGACCTAAAAATAAAAAGCCAAAGTGAGAATCAACAAGATTTTGACATCAAAGAATAGATGTTTCAGAAGCAGTGATTAAGGCAGAAACCCAAATAGTGTTCCAATTATGAGGCAAGGGCAAGGGGTTTTATCTGAAAAAGAAAGGGGAACAATTACATGAACAGAAGGAAGGAATATCTATTGGTGCTAGTAAGCTAACTTTTTCTTTAGCTATACATGTGGTGCTAATACTAAGCAATGTTCATAATCATCAGTCCTTATGGTCAGGATGTCTGCTTTCCTGTTAGCTTTACAAACAGTTTTTAAAATACAATGTTGGCTCAGTCCAAAGGTTATTTTGCCCAAGTCAAACATTCCAAAGGTTTGAGGAATAAGACATGCAAAGCTTCCTCTGGAATGGCTGTCATAGCTTTATTTTAAAATGGCTCTATTTTCATTTTTAATTTTTTGAGGTAACTCCATACTACTTTCCACAGTGGCTGCACCAATCTGCATTCCCACCAACAGTGTATGAGGATATGATTTTACTCATATGTGGAACCTAATGAACAATATAGACTTACAAACAAAATAGAGACAGACTCATAACGAGCATAGTGACAGTTGTCATAGGGGAAGGGGGTTGTTGGGCTGGGTGAAAAAGGTGAAGGGGTTAAGCAAACAAACAAACAAACAAACAAAAAACAATAAAAAATAAACAAACACAGACACAAAAACACTCATAGACACAGACTACAGTATGGTGATTACCAGAGGGAAAAGGGGATGGGGAGTGGTAGAAGAGGGCATAGGGGGGATAAATGGTGATGGAAGGAGATTTGACATTGGGTGGTGAACACACAATACAATACACAGATGTTGTGCTATAGAATGGTACTCGTGAAACCTATATAATTGTATTAACCAATGTCATCCCAATAAATTCAATAAAAAATAAATGGCTCCACTTATGCCAAATTTTTACAATTCTTACATAACCATGATGCAGTTACCACACCTAACAATTTTAATAGAGAACCCAGAAATCGATCCAAATCGCTATGCTCAATTAATATTTGACAAAGGAGGCATGAACATACAATGGAGTCAAGACAGTCTCTTTAATAAATGATGTTGGGAAAATTGGACAGAAACATGCAAAAAAAATGAAACTAGACCACCATACACAAAAATAAACTCAAAATGGATCAAGGACTTAAACATAAGATGGAAAACCATAAAAATACTACAGGAATATATAGGCAGAAAAATCTCTGACATATGCCAAAAGAACTTCTTCACTGATACTATTCCAAGGCAATGGAAGCTAAAGAGAAAATAAACAAATGGGACTACATCAAAATAAAAAGCTTTTGTTCAGCAAAGGAAACCATCAATAAAACAACAAGAAAGCCCACTGCATGGGAGAACATATTTGCCAATGATATCAACGATAAGGGTTTAATCTCCAACATTTACAGGGAACTCATACAGCTTAACAAAAAGAAGATAAACAACCCAATCAAAAAATGGGCAACTGATCTAAATAAACACTTTTCTAAAAAATACAGAAGGAACACCAAGAGACCTGCTCAAAGTCACTAATAATCAAAGAGATGCAAATCAAAACAACAACGCGGTACCATCTCACACCTGTCAGAATGGCTATTATCAACAAATCTACAAATGAGAAGTGCTGGCGAGGATGCACTGCTGGTGGGAATGCAGACTGGTGCAGCCACTGTGGAGAACAGTATGGAGTTTCCTTAAAAAACTAAAAACGAAACTCCCATTTGACCCAGTGATTCCACTTCTAGGAATATAACCCAAGAAACTAGAAACATCAATCAGAAAGGATATATGCACTCCTATGTTCATAGCAGCACAATTCACCATAGCTAAGATTTGGAAACAGCCTAAGTGCCCATCAGCAGATGAGTGGATTAAAAAACTGTGGTACATCTACACAATGGAACACTACGCTGCGGTAAAAAAGAAGGAGCTCATACCATTTGCAACAACATGGATGGAGATGGAGAACATTATGCTTAGTGAAATAAGCCAGGCAGAGAAAGATAAATATCACATGATCTCACTCATTTGTGGAATATAGTGAACAACATAAACTGATAGGAAAAAAAATAGATCCAAAGACAGAGAAACATCAATCAGAACGTCAAACCTCAGGAAAGAAATTGTGAGGTAACCAGAAACCCAAGAATGCCTGAGAACGCCTTTCTAACCATGTTAGCAATCATCAGATGTACGGTAATATTACCTGGGGAAAAAGGGGAAGTATTTTGGACTTATGCTCCTGACCCTTCATGGGTAAGACCCCTTACGTGGGATGAGCCCCTGACTAATGTAGTCACCAATAATACCAAACACCTTGGTCATCCAGGAGGACCATGGGTGGGGCAAGAAAGTATAATTACACAGGGGTCTCCACCCAGCTTCCCTTTTGTATGACACAAAATCAAATCACTGCCCTTTTGTGTGTAAAATTAAAGAGAGGTTTCTGGCTTGTGTGGACACCAAAGAAAGGGTGTCACTACTATCACTACTTGCTCCTGGGAGAGGTGCAGAAAATGTAACTAAGACCTTGTGTGTACAAAAAGGAATGGACAGCCACTTTGAAAGGGAATTGCCATGGCCTAGAGCAAAGAATATCCTTACATGATATTATTCTACAATGTCATTAAAATTTTTCCCAGATTTGGATTACCCCCATTACTTAAGAATAATTCCTTGATACAATTTAATATCCCAATCCATATTCAAATTTTCTCAATTGTATCATAAATACCATTTTATTTTTTTCTTTTCAAATTTACTTTAACTCTGGATGAAACTATGTAATAACATGTTGATATTTTAGAAATTGTCTACAGTTTATCTATATTATATCTAGAGTCTGTGATAGAAAGCTGTTGTTGCTACTGCACATGAGTGAGTAGAACAGTGGTGATTGCCTATATGTAGAATGATCTTCAGTGAGATGTAAAAATAGGTGTGGCGGTCATGAAGCATCTGCTATTTCACAAATGGCTTATTTTATTCAACTTTGCAGTGATCAATATTTCAGAATTTTAATATTAGGTAACTTAATTTTCCTGCCTGAAAATTATGAGAGAAAATATTTAAGCACTCAAAAGGGCTTGGAATCATTATGAAATGATTTCAATTTATGAAATTATGGTGCTTTTGAGGATGATAATATATCTCTATATTCATAGCACCTTTCTTTTTATTCCCCACTCCCAGTACACACACACACACACACACACACACACACACACACATTTTGGAATCATGAGCAAAAGGATTTAAGGGTTTATGTTGGCTTGAACTTCTTGACAGATTTTATTTTGTAAATTGAGTTGTACAGGAGGTCCTCTGGGAGGGAAATTAGCAGAATTCTTCTTGCTTCTAGCTAGAAAAAATTGTGAAACATATTACATGTCACTTGTGATATGATATTTTAGCTTTAATCTTACTGTGAAGAGATACCATCCGATATGAAGTTCACAGAAGTGGTGCAAGAAACAGAGTTTGCCTTAACAGGTGTGACTCAGTGGTTGAGTGTGACCTATGAACCAGGAGGTCATGGTTCAATTCCCTATCAGGGCACATGTTTGAGTTGTGGGTTGCGATCTCCAGTGGGGGGTGTGCAGGAGGCAGCCAATCAATGAGTTTCTCTCATCATTGATGTTTCTATCTCTCTCTCCTCCCTTCCTCTCTGAAATCAATAAAAAAATATTTTTAAAACAGTATTTTTGAAGTCCCGAAATTGAAGTACTATTTTTCCTCAATAAATTTTAAAAAAGAAGAAAAGTACACAAAGCAGTGAACAGGTTTTAGTTGAGCATTAAACCTCTAAAGTAAAAAAAAAAAAAAAAAAAAGAAAAAAAAGTCAAATTTTAGATAGCCACAAATCTGGCCATTTTTTCTAATACTTCACTTTTTCTATAAAGTATCCTAGGAGTGAGATTATTTTTAATCAGGAAATTACAATGAAATAATTATATTTTAATTTTTTGTGAGTCTGTATGGTCTAACTCTTTAAGAATGAGACATGTATTTAGGATTCATTAAAGGAAGTAGAGGAGGTAAGATAGAATACATGCACATTAATTTGTAGGATATGCAAGCTGAATTATGAGAATACTCAAGTTAAAAATCACTTTCAGCCCTAGCTGGGTGGCTCAGTTGGTTAGAGCATCATCCCATACACCAAAAAGTTGGTGATTCGGTCCAGGGTCAGGGCACATATATAGGTTGCAGGTTTGATCCACAGCCAGGGTGCTTACGGGAAGCAACTGATTCATGTTTCTCTCACATTGATGTTCCTCTCCCTTCCTCTCTCTCTAAAAATCAATACAAACATATCCTCAAGTGAGGATTTTAAAAAATGATCAAATAACGTACATAAAAATAAAATATGCCAAATGAAAAATGAAAAAAAATCACTTTTACACTCTTGAAATCAAGAGGCTTTCTCGGATGAATGTTATGTTTCACATTTAATTGGCAATAACAAGAAGTAGAATGTAATTATAACCAAACTTAATTATTTAGAAGCATCTTATTTATAAAATAGCATAGAATAAAGGAAAACATTTATGACTATACCTGAATCACAGCATTTCAAAGCCAGAAGGGATAGATATCACAAACCCTTCATGTCATGAATGAAAAAACTGAGGCCAAAATTGGTTTAGTGACTTATGCTAAGTCACACATCAACTAATTGATAGAGTCAGGACTAGAACCCATGTCTCCTACCACCCAACTTAGTCCTTTCTGCTATACTACACATATTTAACATCTAGAGTACTGACCATACTAGAAAGAATTATACATTATGTAAATTATTTATTATTAAATCAGTTTTAATTTAACTCTTTTTATCTGTGATATATTTTAGTTTCTCATTTTTAATCTGTTATTTATAGATATTGCTGAATGTTAGTGATTTATATGCACTGTTCAGTAATGTTGTAAAACAACAGCAGGAATTGCTTTGTGTTTTTTTTTAGATGGGATAGAAGAACCAGGAATAGACTGACCCTTCCACTCCAAAGTAGATTTTTGTTTGTTGGTTTCTTTTCCCTTAATATAGGTGATTCTGAAGCTGTGAAATGAATACCTGTTGGAAAAATGAGGAGTTAAGAGTTCATTCGGATGTCCAGATGTATCCAAGTACTCAGTTATTTGGCAATAAATACATCTGGGCAACTGATTGAACTTTTCGCTTTTCATGACTCTACTGGAACCCTCTACAGCCTGCTGCTACATGGCCTAAAATTTGTGATCTCTTAACCTAATGAAATGGGAAGTTGCTTATGGGGGAGGAGATACCAGTGTAAATGTGAAAACCCATTTTAGTTCATAGCTAACTTGAATTTTAAGTATCTTAACAAATGATGAATTGGGAATTTCTCCCTTAGTTTGCAAAATGTAAATCAAACTAACAGAAAATTTTGAACTATTCCCACCAGTAACACCCAGGTGCTTAACTCACCAGTGTAAAAGAATTGTATTTTTTATTGTGATTGAGAATAAGCATCAAATACTGGCTAATATTATTAGTATATTATAATATTTTTAAAATATGTAAGCTCAAGCTATGATACATACATAGGTCCATCTAAAATATTTCATCTAGTTACTCTTTATCCCATATGCCATTTCATTTGATTTATAGCAATTCTTAATATTTAAAATTATTCTACTTATTTGTTTAAATGCTACTGTCTATATATCCTGCTGTACTGTAAGCTCCATGAGGGCAGAGGTCTTGTCTACATGCCCAGCATCTAGGAGAGTGCCAAGCACACAACAGGCAAGCCATAAATATTTGAATACATGAAAGTGCTATTATGGTGTTCAAAGTTTTGTTTTTCGTCCTGTAAATCAGTCGGAATTGGTCTCCAATGCCGAGATATAGCATATGGTTTGCTCCGTGAGCTCTGCTGTTTAAAAGCCTTCAGTTTACTCTGCTGTGTGGATGCTAATGCTGAGATAATTCAGGGATACTTCTGCTACCACCTATGGAGAAAGCAGCTTCAAATTGCAGGGCACTGTGCCCACTAAAACAGATTCTCTCTGTGTCTGTTACTACTACCATGGAGTGATTTGGGTAACTCTTTTAACTCTATCAATTTTGAAGCTGTTTTGTTTTAAGTGTTTTATGAAAATGGAGTGGGTCTTGCTGTGAAAAACTTAGGGTCATATATGCTGTAGATTTTAGGAGTTAACAATCTTTAAGCCTCACTAAATTTACCAGTCATCACTCATGAAACATGTAAAACACAAACAGAAAGATTTAGTAAATACAAATAAAGAGAAAATACTTTTTAGCTTGAGGCTTTTTGCCTAATATAAAAAAAACAAATTGCTAAACAGTTAAAGATTATGAAATTGGCGCTCATGGAATTTGTTCTAAAGAACATAATTTTTTAAAATAAATCTTTATTGTTCAGATTATTACAGGTGTTCCTCTTCCCCCCCCCATACTTCCCCTCCACCTGATTCCCCACCCCACCCATGCCCTCAACCCCCGCCACTGTCTTTATCCATAGGTGTAAGACCTTTGTCCAATCTCTTCTCACACCCTTCAGACCTCCTTCCCCCTGCGAATTGTCAGTCCACTCCCTTTCTATGTCCCTGATTCCATTATATTCACCAGTCCATTCTGTTCTTCAGACTTTTTATTCACTTGCTTTTTAGATTCACTCATTGGTAGGTATGTATTTGATGTCTTTTTGTTGTTCATAATTTTTATCTTTACCTTTTTCTTCTTCTTCCTCTTCTTAAAGAATACCCTTCAGCATTTCATGTAATCCTGGTTTGGTGGTGATGAACTCCTTTAGCTTTTTCTTATCTGTGAAGCTCTTTATCTGACCTTCAATTCTGAATGATAGCTTTGCTGGGTAGAGTAATCTTGGTTGTAGGTTCTTGCCGTTCATCACTTTGGATATTTCTTGCCACTCCCTTCTGGCCTGCATAGTTTCTGTTGAGAAATCAGCTGACAGTTGTATGGGTACTCCCTGGTAGGTAACTAACTGTTTTTCTCTTGCTGCTTTCAAGATTCTCTCTTTGTCTTTTGCCCTTGGCATTTCAATTATGATGTGTCTTGGTGTGGTCCTCTTTGGATTCCTCTTGTTTGGGGTTCTGTGCGCTTCCTGAACCTGTAAATCTATTTCTTTTACCAGGTGGGGAAAGTTTTCTGTCATTATTTCTTCTAATAGGTTTTCAATATTCTGCTCTCTCTCTTCTTCTGGCACCCCAAAAATTCGGATGTTGGTATGCTTAAAGTTGTCCCAGAGGCTTCTTACATTATCTTCATATTTTTGGATCTTTTTTACTTTTTGGTTGGGTGTTTTTTGTTTCCCCGTATTTTTTGTTTTATTCTGGTTGGGTGTTTTTTTTGTTTCCTCATATTTCAGATCTTTGGTTTGATTCTTGGGGTACGTTGATCTACAGTTGAGTTTCTGTATATTCTTTATTTCAGACAGTGTATGCTTAATTTCTGACTGGTCTTTTTCCATTTTTTTGACATTCTTATTGAGGTCCTTGAAGTCCTCATCAAGTTTCTCCACAGTTTTTAGAAGATTCTTGAGTAACCTTATAAATGTGGTTTTGAACTCTATATCGTCCCGTAGTTTACTTTCCTCCATTTCTTTCATTCGTGACATGTTTCTGTGCCTCCGCATTTTGGCTGCTTCCACGTGTTGATGGAGCGGCTTTGTGTTGTAGGTGACCTATAGGGCCAGTAGCTCAGCCTCCCCAATCACCTGAGGTGGACTGTCTTGGTGCACCACTTTATGAGCTGAGTGCAAAATCTTGGTGTAGTTAAGCCTTGATTGCTGTTGGTACACTGGGAGGAATTGTCCTCCAGGCCAATTGGCTGTGGGGACCTGCTGTGTTTATAACTGCTGCGCTGGAGACACGCTTCTGGTGCAGGACTTGTTTCAGTGGGGCTTTGGTGCTCTCTGAGTCCGCCTCCTGAATGTGTCACCTATGGATGTAAGGAGTTGAAGTCTGTGTCTCACACTGACCTCTAGGTTCACTGGCTTCTGGATCTCCAATGGGGTGCAGGTCAGCTACTATCTGAGGCCACTCTGCAGGAGCTACAGGAGAATTCCAGTCCTCTCCTCCCTGATTGGGATTTGGAGATTTTGGAGCTGTCTGAACTGGTTGCTAGGTTAAGCGGCAATCCATTCATATGCAAAAGCCGCTGCTTGGAGCTTGGGTGAGTTTGTAGGTTGTGCGGGGCGGGGTCTCAGGGCATCACTAGGCTAAAGCGTGGCAAACAGCAATGGCTGGGAGCCAGCCTTCCCACCGCCGAGTGCGACCCCGCGTCTTGCGCCCCAGCGCAGCCTACAATTATTCCTCTGCTCAGCTCTGCAAGCAAGCCACCCTCACTTTCCGACCCGATGGCAAACAGTCCAGAGACAGAGAAGCATCGAGGGTGCTTCTCCCCGTAGGAGTTTGGGTCCCACGCGTTTCCCCTTCAGGTTGAAGAAAGCAACGCCCGCTGCCAGCTGGGATCCACCACCAGCCGTATCACGGGTGTGCCCTGGTACCTCAGCTTTGCAGCATTTGTGTCCTGAACACTCCTCTCTCTTTCCGTCTAGTTGTGGGGCTTCTGTTCAGCCAGCCCTCCTGTCGCTCTGGGTGATAGAGGTTTTGTCTTTTAGTTGTAGTTTTTGAAATTGTTGTGCACGGCCGCCATTTAGGTGTTTACCTAGGCCGCCATCTTGGGTTCCCCATGATGCATTTTTCTAAAGAACATAAATTATTATATTTATTGAAGTGGGTTAAATATAGAGCTGTGTGAAGACAAAGGACTGGATTATTTGATCACTCATAATTTTTCCAGCCTAGGAGTTCTGTGAATTTGTAATTGTAGGAAAAATTAGGACTTGACATTTGAAGATTTGAATTTATTTAACTTCATCAAATAAGTTCCTAAGTAAGCTTTATTTACATGTTTACAGATCTTGTGTTGACCAGTCAAAGAGCAGTCTTTAATTACATTGATTGTAATAAATGGATAACTTAGTAACTTTCTGTAAAAAAATCATAGTTATTATTTTATTTGATTATAATTAAAATGAATTTTAGTATAATTGTTTATTTTATTAGAAAATTATTACAATGCATTTGAAGTTGAAAGGAAAATTTCTACAATACTCATTAGTCCTGAGGATAATTTTTGAATTACATATTCTCCCCCAAATTTTATAAATCGTGCCACATTAACACAATCTTCCCAGGACTAATCTGAACATTTGTTACTAATTCACATTTGATGAAGCCATCTGCTGAAAACTCAGTGACTCTAGTAACCAAAGGGATGATTTTTGACTTATGAGTCCATAATTTCTGAACAGTGAAAACTGACAAAAACAAAACTTCTGAATGTTTTATTATTTATTCAATTCTTAAATACTTTATTATAAAAAGTCAGACAAAAATTATCTCATTTAACTGCCTATTATATGATTTTTAAAAAACATTCAGCGTCAGATTTATTCTCTTCAGTATGAGAGAAAATAATCTGCAGCATCACCATGATGAGCTCATAGAATCTCTAGAAATCTAATATAAACTATATCTTTTTATGGGTTAATCTGTACCCCCCAAATTTTGTAAAAAGGTGAAGGTATTAGCAAAGAAAAGAAAACCTCATAGACACACAACAGTATGGTGATTACCAGAGGAAAATGGGGCAGGGGAAATAGAAGAAAGTAATGGGGGGGGGGCATAAATGGTGATAAAAGGAGACTTCACTTTGGGTGGTGAACACACAATACCATATACAAATGATGTATTATAGAATTGTATACCTGAAACCTATGTAATTGTATTAACCAATGTCACACCAATGAATTCAATAACAATTAAAAAAAAACATCAAGTGGAAATGCTGGCATTTCATTGATATCACATTTGACCAGGTCTGGGAAAGAAAGTATAAGAAACTGTTTGAGGATAGAAAATGTGGTTGAAACGTGACCAATCTTCCTTCAGTGTCAAAGGGTGGAAAAGGTAATAGTAAACATGAATGATAAATGCTTAGTTTTAAAAGATGCAAGGAAATGTCCAGGTTTTCAATAAAGTTGTAGACTTCTATCATCTCCAAGCACAATTTGGACAAGACCAGAGCTTGTCCTTCATTCTTAAATAGAATCTTTTGCCTTCACATCTTAAATCTCTCCAAATCTCTCCTTTCCCTTCTTTCAATTAACCAATTACTTTGTACCCAGCACGTGGCTAAGGAATATGGGAGTTATGTGGAAAGCATAGCTATATGTCTCCTCTCAAAAATTTGTCTTTAGTACATGTTTATTACGCATCTGCTTCTGCTGCATTGGACAAAACCTTTTGAATGTTTTCCATTTCCTCTCCAACCACCTCCTTAATCTGCCAAGTCCTCTTCTCTCCCCCTCTATCCAACTACATTCTAGACTCTTTCTACATTACATAATGAAATGGTGCTAAGAACACCGGCCATCACCTTTTAGACAAATCACACAGTATAAACTCTGTTCCTTCTCAAAACACACTCCCTTGACATTTTCCTTTTCCTTATCCTTTCCACTTTATTCATTGCCATCCCCCTTACTTTTTTCCCTTTCTCTAATTTAATATTTACTCTCTATTTGTTTAACAGTTGATTTGTAAACTTAATCCCCAAATATGACTTTACTGGAGTCCAAACTGTGTTGTTTTTTCCCCCTTGTTGTTTTGCTTATGTTTTTGCCTTCATCTCTCCCAATATATAACAATGTAGGAGCTCTTTCATACCTAAATTTAATATGTGTAAAACTGACATGATGTGCAAAACTGATTTCCCTTTCTCATTCTTGTAGTTTCCACAAATGAATTCAACATACAGTATTCTATAGACAACAAAGATGGCCACACATCTCTCACCACTTGGTTGGCAAACTGACATGGAAAACTAGGTATCCTTTATGGAGAGCATAGCCCTAAGTGAATCATCACATTATTGTCCAAAAGGTGTAGCACGTTTAAACTCATGCCGATGTAAAACCCAGAAAAGAACACTGCAAGAAGTCAAAATAGAAATTGTGTAATTAAAAAGCTTTGATCCCATCACAGCCATGTTCAATTTAGAGCTAAAAAGGAATCACTCCAATTAGCGGTGAAATGAAAAACTTCCCAAGCCTAGCCTGAGGGCATGTTGCAAGAGTCAAAAGTAGCTTTTGGTCTTTTTAACTCATGCCAGCCCTTCTTCACCAAGGTGCTTTTGCTTTTTAAAATTGTTTTCAACTCCGGAATGATTACATAATGACCTTTAAGTATTTATGTGAGTGACACTGATAGTTTGAAATTTATTTCTGAATATACAATGGAGATCTTATTTTTGTTCAATTGTTTTCAAATGTTCTCACTATGATGATATATGCTTTATGACACATGACATATAAGCATAGATTCATAGGCCTCAATTAAATATACTGTTCAGGGTATAAGTTTTGCTTAATTAAAATTTCATATTAATTGAGGTTACTCTGCAACAAATTTGTGTAAAATTGTATAATTGAGAAATATATGAAAACTAATATTTGTCCCCCTTTTTGCCTTAGCAAATGTAGTTACTGTTATTGATGCCTGAAGATCTTACAGTGCTTTAGAGAGATCATGAAAAGGTTTGTAATTTATGCTGCAGAAAGAAATGGGATTGGTTTAAATGTATACTGATTCTAAACTTATTCAGGGTTGCTTTAATTTGTGTTTTTCTCTTCATGTTTGAGACAGTTAATTGATTTCAGGTTAATCAATAATTTTCTGTACACAGAATTATATATGTATATATATCTGTGTGTGTGTGTGTATTGGTGGAGTCAGAGGGGTATGCAGATAAGAGCATTTAATTAGAGTTGACTTATTATTTTTTGTTTCTCTTAATTTATCTTATCCAAGATTTTAAGAGGTTTTGCATTTCCTCTCCTTTTTGTAAAATTACAGAACATTTCTCATTGCAAAATGTCATCACAGTGATCTGACCTTTTGGTAAACCATGTAATGTAACATTACTTACTTTACATAATTTGTATAATTTATGCCTGTCTAGCATATCATACCGCTAACCTTACCACTAATTTTCTATAGGTTTAGTCAACTTTAAAAGGGTGTAAATTTTAACAGCACAGAAAAATATTATTTTGTTCTCAAGGTATTTTAGTTAATAAATTGGAGAAATATCTATATGTAATATAGTACTTTTATGATTATTTGGCTCTTCTCAATTAATGAGATTGGAATTTTGAAAATAAATATTTGTTGTTTAATTTTTCTATTTAAATTTATCAGAAAAACATACATGTAAAAATGATGACACAGTTGATTAACTTTTAATGGAATATAACATTTTGAGTAACAATAATGGGATTCCAGCATGGCTGCAAATATGGATTATACAGTCTTTATGACATGATTATCATGTTGAGCTATGGCAAAAACAATTTCAATTGAGTTGTTATGTATTAGAATGAAACATATTTTACTTGAAAGTTTTAAATTATATTACTTTTTGGATACTTGAAAAATAAAAATTGAAAATAATTTTTATATTTTATTATTAAAAACAAAAGTATTTTCATATTTACTGAGGGCTAAGAAGCAAAATACGACCACTTTATCTCCCTTTACCATTTCTTTCTGTCACTTATTTTCAGACCTCCTAGAAAAAAAGGATTTATGCATGTCTGGCAAAATTTTAGGGACAGAAATGGTCTGGCTAATGATGATCTGGCTAATGTCAATCTATCTCTCCAACAGGATATTTAGGGTTCCTGGATACTGGAGGCCATATTTTAAGTATTATTATAGTATAGTTAAATTATATATAATTTTGAGATAGATTTTTGTGTTAGCAACACTGTTAGAACTTACAAGTGAAAGATGAGAAATAAGTGAAAATAAAGAAGACAAATAATACTGCCATTAAATGAGATGGAAAATATAGGGAGGTGCATATTGTTCTAGTAAAATTTTATTTCCAAATTTCTAAGAAACACTAGAAAACATTTCAAATGTTTACCAACATATTTATCATATTTCTTAAAAATATTTACAAATTAGACAAAATAGATATTTCATGTTATTCCATGTTTTCAAGCTATTCAATTCTCTCTCATTCTCTCTCTCTCTCTCTCTCTCTCTCTCTCTCTCTCTCTCTCTCACACACACACACACACACACACACACACACACACACACACATACACACACACACAATTTTTTCTCAAGGACAGCCCACTGTTGGCAAGGTTAATATCACAATCCTGACTCTTATAATAGTTTGCAATCCCAGAAATGAATACAGTTGGATGTTTGGTGTGGGAAGAGAGTATAATCAAAATCATAAAGTAGAAGTTATAGAAAAAACAAGATGGAGAACAGAGTTGTTTACCAATTCTACTCCCAGTTAGGAATCACTGAACAAAAAAAACCAAAGGATTCTCTATGTTAATCATTAGAACTCACACTGAGTGTTTCTTCAATGTCAATGTAAAGGTTGCTAGTGACATGTTCTACTTGGTAAGGTGTTTTTTCCACAAGAAGTGCAGCAGAGATTCTCAGCAAATTTGGCCAACATTTTAGCATACTGAGTATAGTGCATGCTAAGTGGTAAATAATCTGCTATGTAAATATTTGGGGCTTTTCAATGAAACAAATAACTCCTTTTAAAAATAGCCTACAGAAATCAAAGCTGCTCACTCTGAAATTCTTTAATAAATTGTTTGGAGAGTTTTCATGTTTCATTCCTAGTACCTTTGAAGATACATAGTCACCTCCTAATAAAAGAAACTACAAATGTTTGTTTCAGTCATCTAATGCAACTCAACTTTTGTTTGCATTATTTGAATAATTTTCAGCATTATTCCATGGGTCTGACTGTAACATACTGTCTGTTGGATACTAATTAGTTGATACATGAGGGTGGTTGTTATATATAATATAATAAACATGACCAACTCACTTATTTTGGTATAAACCTTTTTCTGTACTCTAGAGAATATTGTTGGTTAAAACCAAAGTATTAGTAAAGCTATCTATGTAAATGCAGATGGCTTCACTCTGAAGCAAAAATGTTAGAAAAGTTGTACAAAGTATGTTCACTTTATAAAAACACTTAAAACTTGTTTTAGTTTTCTATTTCTTATAAGACGAAAACTTTTTACTTTATAGATGTTACCTAATTATTAGATCACAAATTTTGCCCTAATGGTTTGCAAATTAAAGAAACATGTATTCTTCATTTCTTTTTCAAAACACCGATTCGAAGCTCTCTGTCCTCTAACAGGGGTAGATTTAGTGGAGTCCCCATATAAATAAAGTGTGTACAAGTATGTTTAGAAAAACTATGATAATTGTATATTGGTAAATAACAAAAAATCTATTCTCTTTGTCATTTTTACCACTTATATGATATAACATGCTGACCTACTTGCAATAAATTTAGTATTGATTGTTTCTTATCCCTTAATAAGTATATTTAAGTTTATTTAATTGGTTGTTATGTAAATTATTTTTACCTTTAACTAATTTTCTTTTTCTTTTCTCTCCCCAGAAAGGATGGAATTATGAACCCAATCCAAACTTCCTTTCCTCAGTTTTAAACTTTGGTTGCTTAACACTGAAGCAATCATGGTGAACTTAAGGAAAGCGGTGCACTCGTTCCTGTAAGTATGCTATTATTTTTTTCCAAAAGATAACTATTTTATGGTAGCTGGCTCAAAAATGTTAAACAGGCCATATTTACCTCAATCTTCATAAATGACTTTTGTTTCAATAGACTAATTGTATATGTGTTTCCTATTCAAAAGCAATAAATGGAGAAAAACCCTGTAATTTGAACTCCAAATAAACACAACCATTCATGCATTCAAACAAGTAATATGGTAATTATATCTTAAATTCAAAAATAATCCCAATGCTCATAATTGCCTTCTCCATGATTAAAACATAGAAGTGAGAAGATACTTTCCTTCTTCTTTCATCATGAACTGAACCAAGAAAATAAAATGTCTTTATAAGTCTCTGGTTTTATAAAGAATATTTGAGGTTGCAAAAGAATGCATCAGAAGTCAGGGAGTTGGGGTGGGAGATGTAGCTAGACAGAGGAAAACAATGCCATTTTTGGAAGTCTTGATGCAATGACCCAGTAGTTAAAACTAATACAATCTAACATAAAGGGTATAAATAAAGAGTTGGATTCAAATACTGGCCAATTCTAAACATGATGTAACCCAGTCATATCTGCTTTTTAACTTAACAAAATGTAGGGTTTGTTTCTTCTAAACCTACTCTTTGAGGAATTGGGCACTGGGGGAAAAAAAAGATCCAGGGCTCTGTAAACTGACTGGTACAGTGGAGAAACCTTGAATCGCCTTGCTTTACAGTCTCCTCTATAATTTCTGTAAAAGAGCTCACTCAGGAACAAAGTTTACAGAGCAGTGTCGGTATAAAGTACATCAACGTTGGATCATCTCCAATATGCACCATTATAGCCCATCTTAGATGTTACTACTTATTGTAGGAATGATAGTCTCAAGGATGTGTGGCTCCAAGAGAACTAGAGCAGACGGGAAAAGGAAATGGGTAGGTAGTGATAACAGAGTCAGATCAGACAGATCAGCAGAGTCAGGTGTAAGAAAATGAAAGGACAAATGTTCCATGCGCCTGTGCCAACTCTATTTGGCCATTGGTCTATATACCAGAATGTAGGGCTACTTTAAAGTGTGCCGAATTATTCTAGTATGAAATTAAGAAATCCATATCACCCTTTTTCCATCCTATTAAGAGAAACAAGGAGCATTCATCTCTTCTAATTATGTTCATTGTCATATGCCATGGAAAAACTCAGTAGGTTTAAAATATACTCAGACTTTTAAATTAAATTATCATTTTGTTTAGCTACTATGCATGTAAAATTATATTTCATTACAACTTTAGTAGCAATGAATAAGTTATATGCACTGTTCCAAGAGAACTTGTGATTTTTGTGCACATATTTTATGAGACTTCTGTTGGCTTCATGGCAATTCATATAAGCTTTAAGAACAAGACCTAAATTACTCCTCTTTTGTAAAAAGACTGTATATATTTCACTGAGGATGTAAATATTTGAAATTAGATTTAATTATAATATAGCCAATTTTTTTATTACAAAACTATAGAAAATCATATTGGACTACAATAAAACTCATAATACTTTGCCCATAAATAGTACTCACTAATAATTTATTAAATTGAATTGAAACCAGGGACCTAAAGTAAATACTCTTTCAGGATCTTTCCCAGCACCATCACTTTATTTTATAATTCACAATAGATTTCTTTATTTATTTTCACAATAGATATATTTACATTCTACAAGCTTTCTTAGTAATTCAGTATTTTTAAAATATATTTTATTGGTTTCAGAGAGGAAGGGAGAGGGAGAGAGAGATTACTTTTTAATATTTGATAAAAATTACTATGTATGTCTCTCCTCACCATGTTGCTTAGAATATGTTACCTTTGACTAATGAGAAGCTTATTTTTAAGTTAAAGGTCTGAAGTATTAGATTTCTATCCTTTGTAGAATGATATGTCAAAAATTTTTGACTTCTTCATTATCTTAAAATACATAGTATAGTAACAAGATATTAGAGAGATAATTTTTAAATGTGCTATAAAATTATTATAATATTTTATTTACTTTAAATAATGCCAATACTTTTTCAGACTGCTACAGTTTTGGTTCACAAAGTATGGTGTGTGTGCATGTGTGTATGAATAATTGCATAGATATGATATGATTATTATAATCATAAAATAATAGCAACCACTACATATAGTCTAATTGCTGCTTAATATTCATTAAAAAGCTGTTATTGAACATAAAACACATGTAAGACAGTCATGTACAGATAACTCTTGATTTTAAGCAGGAAAATTTTAATATGCTTGTTTGCTTTGTCTATTTTATTAAAATAAATGTTTTATTAGACACATTAAGAACTTACACTTTGAGAGGACACTTAATGAATGTAATTTGAATAAATCATTACAGCAAATGAAGCAATACCATGGTTTCAGATTACTTGCATAGAGTAAAAGTTTAAAACACAGGTTTTGAAATCAGTGAAACCTGAGTATGGACCCTTCCCTGCCACTTACTGGCTATATTGCCTTGATAAAGTTACTTAACCTCTCTGAACCTCAGTCTCCTCATCTACATAATGGATATAAATCAGTACTGACTTCATGAGGTTGTTTTATGAGATCAAATGAGATTATAGCTATATTAGAGGCCTGACACACAAAATTTGTGCAAGGGGCTTGGCCTTGAAGCCCCAGTTTTGTCTGGAAGGTCATCCAGAGAGTTGTTTGGCCTCATTAGCATATTAGCTCTTTATTATATAGGATATTTCAGTAAGCTAAGTGCCTAACTCATAATAAACACTCAATAAAGAGTATTCTTTGGATAGAAAATATACTGAGGTTTAATTAAAAAAGTAGGTATGATAATGATGATGATGATGATGTCTGTTAAAGGAAAAGCAATTGTTTTGTATAAGCCATTTATTGTGTTTAAGCAAAATGGGGGGGGGGCAAAAGTAAGTTTACAGTTGTTCGTATGGAAAATAATTAATAAATAATAATACAAGAACTCTTGAATGTGCTTTGCATATTCACAACTATAAACCTACTTTTGACCCACCCACCTTATATAATAAGTATCTGATTTTTTTCTTCTTAATTTTCAGTGTGCACCTAATCGGCCTATTGGTTTGGCAATGCGATATTTCTGTGAGCCCAGTTGCAGCCATAGTAACTGACATTTTTAATGCCTCCGATGATGGACGCGTCAGAGTTCCAGACGGGGTACAAAACTGGCCAGCACTTGCAATCGTCATAATAATAATATTGACGATAGGTGGCAACATTCTCGTCATCATGGCAGTAAGCTTTGAAAAGAAATTGCACAATGCCACCAATTACTTCTTAATGTCCCTAGCCATTGCTGATATGCTAGTGGGACTACTTGTCATGCCAACTTCTCTGCTGGCAATCCTTTATGGTAAGTACAATTTTATTAGTTTTTCAATCTCAGATTATGTCATGAATTTGTGTCAGGTATCACAGTAAACATTCATAAAGTTAATTGTTTTGCTCGTATCATTTGAAAAGTGAAGAAAAAACAAATTGTGGCAGATGGAATTGGATGTGTATGTAATATTTATTAAATAAATCAGTAACAGTCTTCAAAAAGCAAAACAGACATTTTATAATATACTAAAATTATAGATAGATACTCTATTGTTCAGTGTTATCTACAATGACAGTTGCCTTACTATGGGACAGAGTCAGAAACACACCACCACCCCTATATTCTGTTTTATATACATAGTACCATCTCTTATACAAAGAAGGTGAAAGAGGCTCACATCTTTAATAAATATATTTTAAGTAACCTTTTTTAATGTTGGCAAACAAAGTGATTGTCACATAATAAGCTCTCAATAATAGCTATTCTTCATGGGGTTTACATTTTATGTTTTTATGAAGAGACAGGGGATAACAAATTAATTAGTAATATATGAATGCAAGGTCACATTACCACAATAAAAATTCAGGCAATGAAATTTTTTATATATTTATTTATTGGTATGTAGGAGATATTTTTTACTTACTTATTTTAATTTTATTTTTCCCATCACCATTTATCCCCCCTCTACTGCCCTCTTCTCCCTCATCCCTCCCTCCCCTCACAGTAACCACACTGTTGTTCATGTCCATGAGTTCTTTCTCTCTCTCTTTTTCTCTTTTTTCCCTCTCAATCCCTCCACACCCCCTGAGCTTTGATAACTTTGTTTTAGAGCGGTTTCTAATTTTTATTTTTATTTTCTGCCATCTCTATGTCCTATTTATTTTAACCATAATTTTGCATCTAGCTAATATTTATAATGATCAATCAAAATCACTTCTAGAAAACTATAAAGAATCTGTACTAGGAAACTGGAGAACCCAGTTTGGATTTAATTGCTGATATGCTCATCTCACAAAGGAATGAACTAGACTCCTAGTCCCTGAAGTGTATAATGGAATTAAACTAAGAGGAATGATACTGAAAGTGTACCTTAAGTTCTCAAATCCTAAAATATAATCTCTCATAGAACATAAAAATTATTTACTCTGTTCTAAATACACAGTGATAATAGATTATCTTAATAGACATTTTATAAATAGTATTCTCTGAAAATCTGCTTTTCTTATCTTTATTGTTTTAATGGCACATTAACCTCAAAGCCTAAGTATTTTACCAGCTCAGTGAGCATTTTTCCACTCCATGGCTCCAAAATTATGTAAGAAAAGGTTATTAGAATTAATGTGCAACAGAAGGTATACTTTGTCTTATACTATCTGTTTCATTTTGCCAGTTTGACCCTTAAAAAATATATGGGTGATCAAAAAATGGCATTATCCTAAATCCAAATCTTGCAACACTTCTATACTCCCACCCAACAGGAAAGAACAAGAACAAAAAATATTACACAATACCACCACTAAATTTAGAGAAAACCAAATTCTAAGTTATCTGTAAACAGAAAAATAAACCGGAGATCACAATGAGCTATCAGGCTCCCACCACATGCTGGTGTGTAGAGGAAGAGCACTCCAGGAAAAGCTGCATGAAAGAGAGAGGAGGAAAGTTAGCAGAAAGCTTAAGATGGATGCAAACTCATGCAGAAAAGAAAGTTTACCCTCTGGGGGCTAAAAATAAAATACTTTTTCTCCAACTTTCTAAGTTCTTCTAGCTGGGCTAATAATCAAATTAACAATGACAGATTAGCAGGAGGAAATAAAAATTTTAATATGTACATGCAAAGAATTCACATAACCATGAAAATTCCAAAAACAGTGAGGCAAAATTGGACATACGTATATGTAATTTGGACAAAGGAGAAAAGGAGGGAAATGAGATCTTAGATTTCAAAAATGAGAATGGGCAATTTGCAAGTAGTTAAGGAATTGCAGAACACACATGGCAGGCAAACTCTTGCTTCAGTGGGACACAGGGGGTGATCTAGCTACCAGGTCTCTACTTGGATCCCTTCCATCTACCATACTAAATTCAGTTAGGCTAAGGCAAACATCCTAAGATTTCCTTCCTGAAGCAGGCCTTCTCATCTGAATTTCTTAGGCAAGAAAGCAGGGGATTGGGGGATAAGGAGGAAGGGGGCAAAGGTTCTTCCTGAGTCATTTATTTCTTAATAACCCGAAGGCACAGTTTTGGGAGTGGCAAAACCTTTGTTCCCTTCAACCTCAAGTATGAAAATTCTCAAGTTTTTCTGGAAACTCAGCCTTTAGGGAAGTGACTTACAAGTGTGCATTAAGACTCAAGAAAGTAGTTTTGGAAAAAGAAGTGCTCAATAAATATATACTGAATAAATAAATAAAAATTAATCAAAATAAAAAGTAAAGCAGAACATGAGAATTTCAAAAAGGCATTTGATAAAAATTTTCACTAATAAAAAATAACCAAGAAAAAGAAAATGATTACAAAATACTTCAAAATTAAATTTCCTCAGACAGGCATTTGAAGCTATGAAAAAAAAAAAAAAAACCACCTTGAAGTAGAAATCTAAAAGCTAAGAAATGAAACAGACAAAAAAAATTGGTCAAGCAAAAGTTGAACCCAAGACAATAAAAGAAAAGAAAAAGAATAAAATCACATCAGAAATGAGCATTAAAGTACGTAAAGAACAATAAATTCATATCATAACTGAATAAGAAGCACTGAAGCAATATGAAACAACAGGGAATGAAGGTGAGATAAAGAAAAAGTAAAAGGGGTCAGAATGAAAGTGTTTGAGAAGAAAGACCAGCAAAAAGAAATCCAATGTGCATATAATGAGAATTTTTAAAAAGGAAAAAATAAAAATGGAAGAAAATAATATTTAAAACTATAATTTAAGAAAGATTTTCAGAAATAAAAGAAAGTCTGAATCTATATATTGATAGGGCTGACCCAGTACCAGAAATTTGACCTGGAACAATCAACTCTGAGATATATTTAGACATTAGATTTTAACCTTTTGCACTCGGATGTCGAGTGTGACTCGACATGGTTAGCATCGGTAGCAGCTCATATGTTGAATGTTTCAAAAAATATCACACCATGAAAAATTATAGAGATTAAAATTACTCTTTGAATGTATCAATAATTTGAAATATAAAAAAATCCAAATAAATAAGTTTGTGTGAAAGGAAACTCCAGTTTTTTATTCTACTGCCACGCTTTGTAAAATCTGGGGTATTTAAAAAATTAAATCCTGAGTAGAATAAAGGAATCGAGAAAAAAATCAAGAGAGTGCAAAGGGTTAAATATAAAGGAAAAATCCTCAGGGATTCCAGGCAAAAATAAGGAATAATTTAGAAGAATGATATAATTATACTAGCCTCACAATGAAAAAAATAATAATGAAGCAAAGCAACAGTGAAGCAATATTTTTTAAAAGGCAAAATTTTTTTGAAAGACATTTTAAAGAAAACAAATCTATAAAGACAGAAAAAAGACCTTTAGTTTCCAGAGGCTAAAGACTGACTCTAAATGAGCATTCACTTTGGTAATATGGAAAACTTCTATATCTTGATTATAATGCTGAGATATATATATATTGAGTGGCCAGATTATTATGATCTCTGAAAGCATAATAATCTGGACACTCAGTGTGTATATACTGTATGTATGTTCAAAATGTGAACAACTATAAATTCTATTATGCAGATTTAAAAGGGTGAATTTTATGGTAGTTAAATTTTAAATTAAAATATAGAAAAATTCTCAAAGTTTGAAACCAACATTTTACATCTAAACAAGTTTGCCATCAAGATTAAAAACTTAAAATTTTTTTTAACTTTAAATTTTTTAAACTTAGAGGATTCTGAAGCCATAAGCTCTTCTTAAAAAAATGAATAGTGAATGGATTCATCCACAAGAGAGATTATTGGGGAAACATCAAAAAGGTTGATGATGAATATTTAATATATTTAATTTTAGAGCTAAGACAAAAACAAAAGTGTTATAAAGGCAGAAGATCACTGTTATATGATATATATTATTTGTTACATACTCTATAAAATTAGAAGCACTGTAATTAAAAATTGGCAAAAGAGAAAAGGAAAGAGGAAAAAGTAAGTATAATAATCAAAGGGTGGGAATTAAATAATATCAAAAAACCTGACAAACCAGAAAGTAACATCCTATCTAATAAAAGAGTAATATGCAAATTGACCATCACTCCAACACACAAGATGGCCACCCCCATGTGGTCAAATATGGCTGCCCCATGTGGACACAAGATGGCTGCCACAAGATGGCTGGCAGGGGAGGGCAGTTGTAGGTGATCAGGCCAGCAAGGGAGGGCAGTTAGGGGCAACCAGGCCTGTGGGGGAGGGCAATTGGGGGTGACCAGGCCTGTAGGAGAGGGCAGTTAGGGGCAATTGGGCCAGCAGCGGAGCAGTTAGGTGTCGATCAGGCTGGCAGGGGAGTGGTTAGGGGGTAATCAGGCTGGCAGGCAGAAGCGCTAAGGGGCAATCAGGCAGGCAATCAGGCAGGCAGGCAGGTGAGTGGTTTTCAGCCAGCAGTCCTGGATTGTGAGAGGGATGTCTGACTGCCCATTTAGGCCCGATCCCACAGGATCGGGCCTAAATGGGCAGTCGAACATCCCTTGAGGGGTCCCAGATTGGAGAGGGTGCAGGCTGGGCTGAGGGACACCTCCCCCCCCCTCCGTGCATGAATTTCATGCACCAGGCCTCTAGTGTATATATATGTATATGTGTATGTGTTTATATATATATATATATATATATATATATATATATATATATATATATGGCTAATATGCAAAGTGTCCCCTCAGGAGTTCAACCAGGAGACCGGGAGTTTGACCAGGAGATTGGGAGTTTGATCGCTCTCTATGACATGCCCTGACCACCAGGGGGCAACATGGAACAAAGGAAGGCCCTGGCTGGTAACTGGCAGCCAGCAGCTGGGAAAGGAAGGCCCCAGCCAGCAGCCAGAAGGCCCCGATTGGCCCTGATTGCCAGCCAGGCCTAGGGACCCTACCCATATACAATTTTCATGCACCAGGCTTCTAGTAGATTTAATAAGAAAACATGGGTCTAAGAATATTAAACATTATATAAATAAAATTTAGTGATGGAAAAGGATATAGGGGGGATAAATGCTGATGGAAAAATTTAAATAAAGAGAACATGAAAAAACAAATTAAATAAAATATGAAATAAAGTTAACCACTATCGCAAAATTACAAATCTTCCTAAAATCAAAAGATATGTAATAAACAGAAGACAAAAAAATTATTTCTTCAAACAGGTCTTCTATTCCTTGCTCAGCTTCCTCTCCTTCTGGCACCCCTATTATGCGGATGTTCTTTTATTTCAAGTTGTCTCAAAGCTCCCTTAGACTCTCTTCCCGTTTTTTTAATTTTTTTTTCTAGTTGCTGCTCTGTTTGGGTTTTATTTTTCTACTTTGTCTTCTAACTTGCTGATTTGGTCCTCAGCTTCTTCTAGTCCAGCAGTCGCCAACCTTTGGGACCTCATGGACTACCAGTGGTCTGCTGCTCCAAACGTTTCCTTAAACCAGCAGTCACCAACCTTTCAGACCTCACGGACCACCAGTGGTCTGCAGACCACCGGTTGGTGACCGCTGTTCTAGTCTACTGTTGAAATATTCCATTGAGTTCTTTACTGCAGTTATGTCATTCTTCATTTCCTCTTGATTCTTATTCATGTTGGTGACATTCTTGTTAAGCTTCTTATAATTCTCATTGAGTTGTGTGTATTTGTCATCCAGAAGTTTGAGCATCCTTATAACCATTACTCTGAATTCTTTCTCTGACAAATTACTTGCCTCCATTTCATTTAATTACTTTTCTGGCAATTCCTTTTTCTTTCCTTTGGGTATTGTTTCTTTGTCTCCACATTTTTGCTGTCCCATTGTAATAGTTTCTATGTCTTAGATCCTACTGTTATGCCACCCAAGTACTTTTGGGGGTGGTCTTATGTAGTCAGTAATTTGTGGGACTCATTGGAGCAGTCTCTCACATCTCCTAAGCTAGGTGTTGAAGTGGAGTCCCCTACTTGAGTTATTTGGGTTCTCCTGATGTATTTGGGTCTTGAATGTTAGTTGCTCATTCGTGAATGAAGTCTTCTCACAGGTTGTCTGACAATGTGACTCACCCCCAGCCTCATTGTGCAAGCTGTTGTGGATGTGCTCATAGTTCCAGCTCTTGTGGAAAGTGTTGCCTCCATTCTCACTGGCATGCAGCTCACTGTAGTGTCCCAGAGTCCATGGCCTGGGTGGTGGGGGTCCCAGGGCTGTGGCTGTGGTAGTGTGACTCTGGCTGGTGTGTTTTGACTCTTGGTGGGGTGGTGTCACTCTGTGAAACACGGCAAGGGTCCCAGAGCCCTGAATGGGGGGCAGGAACCCCAGAGTCTGCAGGTGAGGCAGTAGGACTCCATCCAGTGAGGCTTCACTCAAAATCCCAGGAGCTGGCAGCTGAGGGGAGGGGAAGTAGGAGTCTGGGGTCTTCTTTTGAAGCAGCATGCCCTTGGCTGGAGAGGCACACACTCAGCAACTCACCAATGGGCCAAGGACCCAGCAGCCAGGGAGGTGGTAGTTGCGGGGTCTGCAGCTGAAGCAGTATGCCCTTGGCCAGAGAGGCCAGGAGGTGGGAATGAAGACTAGTGCAGCCTCTGTGAAAAACAGTTTGGAGTTTCCTCAAAAAAATTAAAAATGGAACTCCCATTTGACCCAGTGATTCCACTTCTAGGAATATATCCCAAGAATTCAGAAACACCCATCAGAAAGAATGTATGCACCCCTATGTTCATAGCAGCACAATTTCAAATAGCTAAGATCTTGAAACAACCTAGGTGCCCATCAGCAGATGAATAGATTAAAAAGCTGTGGAATCTATACAATGGAATACTATGCAGCTATAAAAAAAGAACTCTTACCATTTGCAACAGCATGGATGGACCAAGAGAGCATTATGCTAAGCAAAATAAGCCAGTCAGAGAAAGATAAGGATCACATGATCTCACTCATATGTGCAATCTAATGAACAACATAAACTGATGAACAAAAATAGATCTAGAGACATAGAAATATGGAACAGACTGTCAAACCTCAGAGAGAAGGCAGGGGACGGTGAAGTGGGAGAAGAGATCAACCAATGAACTCATATATATGCTTATATGCATAACACATAGAAACAGACAATAGGGTTGTGAAGGCTTTGGGAAGGAAGGGGCAATGGGGGGAAAAGGGACATATGTAATACTTTCAATAATAAAGATTTATTTAAAAAGAAAACAAGCAATTTGACAAAGGAGGCAAGAGTATACAATGGAGTCAAGACAGACTCTTCAATAAATGGTGCTAGGAAATTTGGTCAGATACAGGCAAAAAAATGAAATTAGATCACCAAATTACACCATACACAAAAACAAACTCAAAATGGCTAAAGGACTTAAATGTAAGACAGGAAACCATAAAAATCCTACAAGACTCCATAGTCAGCAAAATAGCAGACATATGTCTTAGCAATATCTTTACAGACACAGCTCCTAGGGCAATGGAGACTAAGGAGAAAATAAACAAATGGGACTACATCAAAATAGAAAGCTTCTGCACATCAATAGAAACCATCAACAAGACAAGAAGAAAGCCCACTGCATGGGAGAACATATTTGCCAATAAGGGTTTAATCTCCAAAATTTACAGAGAACTCATACAACTTAGCAAAAGGAAGATAAATGATCCAATAAAAAAATGGGCAAAGGACCTAAATAGACACTTTTCAAAAGAGGACATACAGAAGGCCCAGAGACATATGAAAACATGCTCAAAGTCACTAATTATCTGAGAGATGCAAATCAAAACAACAATGAGATACCACCTCACACCTGCCAGAATGGCTATCATCAACAAAAAACAAGTGCTGGAGAGGATGTGAAGAAAAATGAACCCTCTTACACTGCTGTGGGGAATGCAAACTGGTGCAGCCACTTTGGAAGACAGTAAGGAGTTTCCTCAAAAAGGTAAAAATTGCACTCCCATTTGACCCAGTAATCCCACTTCTAGGACTATATCCCAAGAAACCAGAAACACCATTCAGAAAGGATATATGCACCCCTATGTTCATAGCAGCACAATTTACAATAGCTAAAATTTGGAAACAGCCTAAGTGCCCATCAGCAGATGAGTGGATTTAAAAACTTTGGTACATCTAAACAATGGAATACTATGCTGCTATAAAAAAGAAGGAACATTTACCATTTGCAACATCATGGATGGAACTAGAGAGCATTATGCTAAGCGAAATAAGCCAGTCAGGGAAAAATAAATATCACATGATCTCACTCATATGTGGGATATAATGATCAACATAATTTGATAAACGAGAATAGATCCAGAGACAAATGGCAGGGGAGGGGGGGTTAGAGATCAACCAAAGGAATTGTATGCATGCATATTAGCACAACCAATGGACACAGACACTGGGGTGGTGGGGGCTTGTCCTGGGTGGGAATGAATGTCGGGGGGGGGCGTCAATTGGGGGAAAAGGAGACATATGTAAAACTTTAGACAATATAAAAGAAAACAAGCAGAGGAAGAAACATAATAAAATATGTTCTCAACGTTATAACATGATGTAATATGACAGTTGAAAACAGTAATGGCAATATCAGTAATAGCAATAAACGTGAGTGAATCTAAGTCACTCTTAAAAATAAAATATTTTCAATTTGGCTTACAAAAAAAGATCCAACTATATTTTATATATAAGAACTCATAAAACTGTGACTCATAATGGCTAAAAATAAAGATATGGACAAAAGTACATCAAGTAAATGGAAACAGTAAGAAAACAGTAATTGTGATCTTGATAGGTGACAAAGTAAATTTCAGATGGAAATGGCAGTAAGAGTAAAAAAGAAGGATGCTTTTTTGAAACAAGAACAAAAAAAGGATACTTATTTGTGATTTTTAAAAAGGCGATTAACAACAAAGCTATAGCAATTAAGAATATCTAAGCCCCCAAAACACAGCATGGCCTTATTAATCAAAACTGAAGATCATGGGAGGATACATTTATGTGGATACACAGTATTCTACTACTGTGAGATCTTGACACTTCATAGTCAGCATATGTGATTTGTATTATTTATATATATATATATATATATATATATATATATATATATATATATACTAGAAGCCCGGTGCACGAAATTCGTGCATGGCGGGGGGTTGTCCCTCAGCCCAGCCTGTACCCTCTCCAATCTGGGACTCCTGGAGGGATGTCCGACTGCCCATTTAGGCCCGATCCTGATGGGATCGGGCCTAAACGGGCAGTCGGACATCCCTCTCACAATCCAGGACTGCTGGCTTCCAACTGCTTACCTGCCTGACTTCCTGATTGCCCCTAACCGCTCTTGCCTGCCAGCCTGATCACCCCCTAACCACTCTGCTGCCAGCCTGGTTGATGCTTAACTGCTCCCCTGCCAGCCTGTTTGCCCCCAACTTCCCTCCTCTGCCAGCCTGGTCACCCCTAACTGCCCTCTCCTGCAGGGTTGATCACCTCCAACTGCCCTCCCTTGCAAGCCTGGTCCCTCTCAACTGCCCTCCCTTGCAGGCCTGGTCCCTCACAACTGCCCTCCCTTGCAGGCCAGGTGCTTCCCAAGTACCCTCTCCTGCTGGCCATCTTGTGGTGGCCATCTTGTGTCCACATGGGGGCAGGATCTTTGACCACATGGGGGCAGCTATATTGTGTGTTGCAGTGATGATCAATCTGTATATTACTCTTTTATTAGATAGGATAGAGGCCTGGTGCACGGGTGGGGGCCAGCTGGTTTGCCCTGAAGGGTGTCAGATAAGGGTGGGGGTTCCCTTGGGGTGTGGGGCGGCCTGAGCGAGGGGCCTGTGGTGGTTTGCAGGCCGGCCACGCCCCCTGGCAACCCAAGGGGAGGCCCTGGTATCTGGAATTTATTTTCCTTCTACAATTGAAACTTTGTAGCCTGGAGCAGAGCCAAGGCTGGGGCTCCGGCAGCCATTTCTGTGGCAGTTAATTCACCTTCTACAATTGAAACTTTGTAGCCTTAAGCGGGTGAGCCCAGCCAGGGTGTGCAGAAAGCTTTGCTTCCCCTGTTGCCGCCGGCAACCCTGGCCTGCTCTCTCAAGCTCCATTCTGCTGCCATTTGTTTGAATTTGTTTACCTTCTATAATTGAAACTTTGTAGCTTGAGTGGAGGCTTAGGCCTGCAATGGCTATGGAAAGCTTGGCTTCCTCTGTTACCTGGGAAACCTTGCTCTCTGTGGCTGTAGCCATCTTGGATTGGGGTTAATTTGCATACTCGCCCTGATTGGCTGGTGGGCGTGGCTTGGCTGGTGGGAGTGGCTTATGTAGCGGTGTGATGGTTAATTTGCATATTACCGTTTTGTTAGAGAGGATATACATACATATATATACATATATATATATATATATATATATATATATATATCCATTCATCTGTCTATGGACATTTAGGGAGTTTCCACATCTTGGTTATTGTGAATAGTGCTGCAAGGAACATAGACTTGCTAATATCTCTTCAAGATTCTGATTTCAATTCTTTTGGATAAATACCCAGAAGTGAGATCACTAGATCATATGCTAGTTCTACTTTTAATTTTTGAAGACGTTCCATACTACTTTCCATTGCAGCATCACCATACTATATTCCCACCCACAGAATACAAGGGTGCTCTTTTTCTATATCCGCGCCAACACATGTTTGTTCATTTATTGATGATAGCCACCCTGACAGGTGTGAGGTGATATCTCACTGTGATTTTGATGTATATTTCCCTGATGATTAGTGATGTTGTGCACCTTTTTCTATGCTTATTGGCCATTTTTATACATCTTTGCAGAAATGTCTATTTAAGTGCATTGTCCATTTTAAAATTAGGTTATTCATGTTGGGCCATTGGTGGGTCCCAGGATGGAGGGGTGTATGGGTGGGGCTCTCCATTGCACGCCACCTGCATCCCGCTCCTCTCCAGACACACCTGCTCCAGGGCCCCACCCCCCCATGGTTGCCACCCCCTCCTGCGTGCAGCCCCGCATTTCCTTCCCTTTTCCATTCCTGCGTCTTTTTCTTGTTCCCTTCCTGTATTTCTGTTTCTCCTCTCAGCCTGTCTGCATGCAGGACTGCCTTCCTCTCTCTCTCCTTTCTTATCCCTCCTATCATATCCTATCCTACCCCAGACCTTGCAGCTGCCTGAGCAGAGGGTTGGGAAGCAGCCTGCTGATCCGGTCATGACGTTACAGTGTAATGGACAATTTGCATATTCCTCTATTAATATATAGGATATGGTTTGCAAATATTTTCTCCCATTGCCTTTTTGCTCTGTTGATGGCTTCCTTTGTTGTGTAGAAGCTTTTTGGTTACTTTGATATAGTCCCACTATTTTTGTGTCATACCCATGAAATCATTGCCAAGACCAGTGCCATAAGGATTTTCCTCTATTATTATTATTAGTTATTAGTGTTAATTATTATTATTTTATTTTTGTATATTTTTATTGATTTCAGAGAGGAAGGGAGAAGGAAGAGAGGGATAAAAACAATGATGAGAATCATTGACTGGCTGCCTTCTGCACACTCCTTACTGGGGATTAAGCCCGCAACCCAGGCATGTGCCCTTGACCAGAGTTGAATCTGGGACCAGTCAGTCCACAGGCCGATGCTCTATCCACTGAGCCAAACCGACTAGGGCTTCCCTATTATTTCTTATAGATGTTTTACTGTTTTAGGTCATATATTTAAGTATGTTGGACATTTAGCTTACAAGATGTTTTATGGAGTTAGATGTGTTGCTATTAAAGTTAATTTAGAAAATTAATCATGCAAGGATAGCTTGAAAAATAAAAGTTTTGAAAAGGGACTAGCCCGATGAGATATTGAAACATGTTAGAAAGTATAATTAAAATAGTGGATCATCGGCCCTTACATAGAAAAACCAGAGAGTAGGATAAAAAAATCTGAAATAGATTCAAATACAAATGGATATTTAATATATGATAAAAGTGTCATTTCAACTCACTGGGAAATGTTGGCAAACAACTATATAGTCATTTTATGAAAGATGAAATTAAATTTTACCATATATCAAATACAAAATCTCTAAATGGATCATAGATCTAATTTTAAAAATAAAACCACACAAATACCAAAGGAAAAGAAAAGTTAATTCATCTGTAACCTAGCTTTATGGAAAGGGTTTTTAACAATGACTCAAAATTCAGATGTAATAAAGTAAAAGATTGACATCTTTGGCATTGGAATAATAATTACAAAAATACATGGCAAAAATACCAAAAACCAAGTTCAAAAATAAATAAATTCATTGAAAATATTTGCAACATATATTATAGGTAAAGGGTTAATATCTATAATATATAGAGTTCTTTCAAACTGAGGAAAAAATACAACACTCAAAAATTTTTTTAAATGAGCTAAAGATATGAGTAGGCAATTTGTGAATTTTATATATTTTAAAATATTTGTGAATATTTAAATTATGCATACACATTTATATATACAGTCCTTAAATATATAACTGCTTACCCTCACCCCCCTGTTGTCTGTGAGGGCATGAGTTTGGGGTGGGGGAGCAATGGGGGGATAAGGACACATATGTAATACCTTAATCAATAAAAAATATATACTGTTTAATTTTAATCATTTGAGAAATACAAGATAAATTACACTGTGATACCATTTTTTATCTCTCAGATTGGCAAAATTTTAAAAGCTAGAACTGATAAATTATTTTAGCAAGATTGCATGATACAAGATCAACACACAGAAGTCAATCACATTTTTAGACTAACAATGACCACATGAAAGCTAAAATTAAAATTCAGTGTCACTTACAATTGCTCAAAATAAAATAAAATACTCAGGTCTTAATTAATAAAACATGTACTGTATTTGTACACCTAACATTACAAAGTGTGATGATAGAAATCAAAGACCCAAGTAAATCAGGAGACACTGTGTTCATAGATTAGAAGATTCATCCTAGTAAAATGTCAGTTATTCCTATATTAGTTTGCTAGAGCTGCCATAACAAAGAACCATAGACTGGGTGGCTAAAACAACAAGAATTTATTGTCTCATAGTTGTGGAGGTTAGAAATTGGAGGACAAGGAATTAGCAGGGTTGGTTTCTTCTAAGGCCTCTCTTCTTGGCTTGCAGATGGCTGCCTTCTAGCTGTGTCCTCACCAGGTCTTTTCATTTACTATCAGTATTGAGGTCTCCTCTTCTCAAGGATACCAGTTATATTGGATTAGGGCCCAGCCGAAAAACCTCATTTTAACTTAATTACATACATATACACATAAACCTGTACACTGATGTTTATAGCAGCTTCACTCATAACAACCCCAAACAGAAAACCACATTCAATGGGTAAATGGCTAAACAAACTGATACATCCGTATCATGGAATACTACTAAGCAAAAAAAAAAAAAAAAAAAAAAAAAAAAAAAAAGAATGGCTATTGATTCACACAACACCCTAGATGATTCTCCAGAGAATTATTCTGAGGGAAAAATGCCAGTCCCAAAAGATCACATGCTGCATGCTTCCATTTATATAGCATTCTTTACCTGAAAAATTATATAGAGAACATATTAATGGTTTTAAAGGTTTAAGATTGGGGTGCCATGGGAGGAAGGTGGATGTGGTTATAAAAGGGGAAACAAGAGGAATCCATGCAGTGATGGAAATGTTCTATATCTTAATTAGGTCAATGTTAATATCCTGGTTGTGATATTTTACTATAGTTTTGTAACATGGTACCATTGGAAAAAAACTGGGTAAAGGACACTTCTGATCTCCATGCATTATTTCTTACAACTAACCGCATGTGAAAATATAGTTATCTCAAAATTAAAAGTTTAATTTTAAAATTTATATGTAAGGCATACATAAGTTTTGAAGCATTCCAGACTTATTTCACAGTAAGACCTAGAACTATTCATCTCTCAGGTGACCTTGATCTCGCTAGTGAGGAACAACATATATAAAATATAAATGTATATAATAACACGTATAATATTTAAGGTATAAAACATAAATGTAGGTTACAGAAAGTGGATAGCTATACAAAATTGATACTATTTTAGAAATTAGATACTTCAGTGAGTAATTAGATACATTTATCCTTAAGGTCATAGAAAATTAAAAACAATTGAACTATCTTGGCTGGTGTGGCTCAACCCTTGAACCAAGAGATCACTGGCTCAGTCCTGGTCAGGGCACATGCCTGTGTTGCTGGTTCAATCCCTAGTAGGGGGCATGCAGGAGGCAGCCAATCAATGAGTCTCTCTCATCATAGATGTTTCTATCTTTCTATACTTCTCACTTCCTCTCTCCATAAAAAATCAAAAAAAACATATTTTTAAAAAGATAGTGGCTGGCTACAAACTCAATTTGATAGTCCATGGTAATGACACTAAAAAAATTGCCTAATTAAAAAAATATCTCAATATTTATATTCACCAGCAGAAATTTGTTTTTCCTCACCTGCTTAAAATCACCAATGTATTGGTATCAAATAGTTAAAATTTGTCTAGTTAAAATTTTGCAACAGAATAATTTTATATTCTACAATTTTAATTTGCAGTCATAATTTTATAATTTATCAGTAAATGATACCCAGCCTTAACATTTCCATTAGCATGTATTAGAAAACCAGTTGTCCTTGCCCTTCCTATTTTCCTGCCAGCTTGACAAGATTCCTGCAAATGAGTAGATGTGTGCTACCAACAATGTAGAAATATACCAACTCAAATATTCCTTCTGATAGCCATGATTTCTTTCCAGACAAGAACATATTTATAATTCATTTGCAGTCTATGCAGTCAATAATCTGTATAAAATTGAATTCTAAGTTATTTGTTAAGGAAATACATTATCTATTTTAGTGGCCTTTATTTTTATTTAGAGGAAATACTTTTCAGAAATCAAAAACCATACAAATTATATGCAACCATATTAATAGACTAAAGCAAGCAAGTAAACATCAAATATTTTTTAAGATTTTAAAAATTCTCTATAATATTTTGCTTATCTTCCTAAAGTAGGAATGTGTGCAATAATTACCTAAATAGTCAATGTGGATCCTTTGAGAAGGTAAGTGTATTTGGGTTTGTTCCTCTGCTCACTTGAGTCAAGTAATCTGTTCATTAGAAATAAGTCTGGCAGCTAAAAGTCCTGTGGAAGTTATAAAAGGATTAGTTGTTATAAAAATATATCATATGATTGTTTATGTACAAAGGATATTAACCAACTGCTTAAGTATATTCATGAGTATTTAAAAGGATTTGAGGACTGGAGGTAAAAAGAAATAACATTGTTGATGAGTAACTCCATAAGGCACTAGGGTACAGTCACTGCATTTCATCTTCACATTCATAAAAAATATATCATTAATTGAAAACATACTATTTTCCAGGTATTCTGTGAAGAATTTTGTGTGTATTAACTCATTAAATCCTCATAAAACAATAGATATGATTACTTTTGTATTTTGTAGATGAAGAAACAAATGTTTAGAGAAGTTAAGTAATCTATTTAAGGCTTCAGATTTGATCAGTGATATACCCAACCATTAAACACAGGCCAAGCAAACACCAATGCCCTCTTCTCTTTTTTTTTCTTTTCTTCTTTTTATTGTATAATTGACATGTAAAAAATTACCCGTTTAAAGTTACAAATTGATATATGTCAACAACCCTGAAACCATTACCACAATCAAGATAACATAGCTTCACCCTCAAAAGCTTCTTGTGGTGCCTTTGTCCTCTTATCCCCTGTCTGTCACTGTCACCTCATTCTTAATTGCTGTTTGATGCTACATGTCACTTAGAACATTTTTTTCCAAGAAGAACTGTACTCAAAGCATAGAGTTGCTAAAATTAGCTGCCTATGTATTTTATAAGATTAATATATATGATGGTGAATGCTCTTTTGAAATTAATTATTCCATTAAAATGTAATATACTAGTATGATTATAAGCTAAGTCTTCCTCCATTTTATCTTCATTTATTTTGAAGAATTCCTTAAACCAACTCCCTTTTACTAGAGATGTACACCTTTGAGTGAAAAACAAATATTGTCCAACTCAAAATCCAGAAATACATTTGGGATAGAGTGTTTGGGAATACATAGAGAAAATATAGACCCATCCTTATATTTACCACTGACAACATGAGCATTTTCAGGGGTTCCATTAAAAGTCATTCAGTAGACTCCAGGTTATCCTAAATATTCTGGAAAAGCTTGTAGTTTTCAGAAATAAACATGTGATAAATAGAATCTCTGATTTCTTTGAATTGTTTAACAAATAGCAGAAGGCAATCTTCTCGCATATATAAAGCATCTCTAAAATTGATATACCTAGAGTTTATTCTCAAAATAAAATAAATTTCTTATTTGTATAAATATGTAAATTTGTGTAAATTCCCAAATAAATGATATATTAAGTTCTAGGGCAGTGGTTCTCAACCTTTCGAATGCCGCAACCCTTTAATACAGTTCCTCATGTTGTGGTGACCCCCAACCATAAAATTATTTTTGTTGCTACTTTATAACTGTAATTTTGCCACAGGTTGAGAACCGCTAGCAGGGTTGCCTAAGACCATTGGAAAACACAGATATTTACATTACGATTCATTAACAGTAGCAAAATTACAGTTGTGAAGTGGCAACGAAAATAATTTTATGGTTGGGGGTCACCACAACATGAGGAACTGTATTAAAGGGTCGTGACATTAAAAAGGTTGAGAACCACTGATCTAGGGCATTGACACTTAGTGTTCACCTAAACCAGAGGTCAGGATATGGCAGCTCTTTATTTGACTCTGCCAACGGGTGAGTTTTGTTTTAGCCTAGCCAATGATTTTTAAACTTTGTAACTTGAATACCTTTTAAAGTGCGTAGGTTCCATCTTTGCTATGTTTTCTACCACTCCCCCCCCCTTTTTTCACAACCTTTTTGCCTTACTCACTGATATTACCTGCATTGTCCTTAAAAGGTCTCACAGCTTGTGTGCACAAAAGAGACAACCTTGATATTGACATGGTCAAGTCACTAGCTTATTATCCCCATGTTTCTACAGAGTTACTCCAGTCCCCTAGAAAAATACACAACCCCAGGACTTGTATCCCATGTGATCATGAATAAATCTGTTTGCCTCATGCACTGCTGCAACTTTTCTGGGATTTCGTCAAGCACGGATGTATCCACCATTACCTGCCACCATTCACTGTATCTGTTAGTTATCTATCATTTCCCACTGGTCATCCATCATTTCCCATTGGGCACTCATCATCTGCCACTGGGCATCCATCTTGTGCCACTGGGTATACATCATCATTTGCTGGGCATCTGCTGAGTACCGCTATGTCTGTTGGGCATCCACAATCTTCCACCAGGCATTGTGGTCTCTACTGAAGCTCTGCCATTTCACCATGAGTGCCTTTCATGAGCATGCTGCTTACCTGTTTTGGATGTTGTTACTGGTGCTGCCAAAGCTATAATCCCTCAAGATATCACAGGGTGCTATATTTGCTCCAGTCTTTATTGTACTTACGTTCCTTGTAAAAATTAGGAACATATACCTCCATAACTATGGCATGTTTTGTTATTTAAAGGTTGAAAAGCAATGCTTGTCCCTGTTCCCTTCACAAAATCCCTCTATAAAACAGGCAGCTTTTGATTTTGTTTTCCTTTTTTACTTATCCTTGTCTACCCAGGGTTTACACATGCTATAGGGCTGATTTAGAGTCTCTTTACTGATACCTTAATTCTTGCCCTCAGCCCCCCAAGACAAAGGAAAAGGGGTTTGGGCTTCAAGGGGTGGTAAATTGCAGAAGGGTAAATATATGGGGGAAATAACCAGAAGATAAAGGTCTGTTATGCAGGCTCAATCATGTGTGGTCTTTGGGTGATAAGTGTGTCTCCAAAGATTAAGAGTCATTCTTTTCTTCCTGGTATTGAGGGAGAGACATTTTCACAAAAGGATATATGTACCTTGCCTTTAAACAGAAAGGGGGAGAGTTAGAGAGCTTTTGTAATATCTGCTGTTTCTCAATTGGTTTCAGCTAAAAATAATTCTTATGCCAAAGTGGCATATTGTGGGGTGGCATACTCTGATCCCCATCAGCACTTACTCTTTGTCTGTTATCTCATTTAATCCTCATAACCAACATGCAGGGAGAACTTTATTTTACTTTAGAGATGAAGAAAAGTGAAGCACAACATTTTACCTAATTTAGAGCCATAAAGCATCTACTTAGGATATTGGAACATATCCCCCACAGATAAGCAGGGACAAGTATATAGTGTCTTTGTGAATGATAGGTAGAAGAAAAGAAAAATTACTATTTTATACAACAGGGTTACATTTCACATATGCTTTTGTGTGCCTATGATCTTATAATCAATTTGATTAGCCCCAGTAAGAGACCCTTAGATAAAAAAAACTTACTCATTAATTATATATTATTTTAATACTCAAAAGACCTTTTAGCTCTTGTTGCCACCTTAGTGAACATAAAAGAAAAATTGTGTAGAATTAATGGGCTATATATACATAACAATCACTCTTAGACATTATAAAATGAATAAGAATAGCCTACTTAGCCCTTATTTCTAAAGGCAGTAATTCAATCTTGAAAGCTCTCATATGCTAAGTAGAATATCTTGCTACTATGAATCCTAACTGTCCTCATTTATCTCTATGTACTCCCAACAGAGTGCTTGATCCGCGTATTATATGGGTCCTTGGACTAATTGTTAAACATTTCTTTCTTTCTTTTCCTCTGTAGTCAAATTTCTATATTACAAGTGCTGAAATTTGTGTTCCAAATAAAAGATAAAAAATCTAAAATCTTTACACTCTATTTTTTATGTGTTCAAAATATAGCCATGGCAAGCTGTGCACCCTAAGTCAACATGCAATCCAGGTTGAATAAGGGTTTTTTCAATGTGAATTTTTTCACTGAAAAACATTTTAAAAAATAAGTGGAGATAGAATTTTAATTTATTCTTTAATTACACATTAAGGGTCTTTATGGAAGTGTGTACAATTGCAAATTAGCCCAAGCCACTGGAGTTTATTTATTGTTGTCTTCTATATAATTATAGAATCACATCATCTGTGGATCTTAACCCTATTCAGAATGAAGTAGAGAAGGAAGATTTCTGAATTAGTACTTGGAATACACATAGAAGAACTAAGTCAGGCCATATTTTTAGAGGAAAAGCTTTCCTTATTCTAGATCAAGATAATTTTTGGAACCCAAAAGAATTTTACTAGTAACAAAAAACATATTTTCTCCTAAGAATTATGTAGGGGAAAAAACCTTGAAGTGGAACTCAAAGAAAGACATTTAATTTTTACTAAGCACTTACTTATTTTTCTATTTTACTCTCATATACTCTTAGCTTAATATCTCCTTCATATTTGTAGGAAGAAAATACTTTTTGGTTTTCCTATTTTAGGAACAAGTACAGAGAAGGAAGCTAAATATTGGGTGTCCAAAAAAATGTATACACACACTTTGAATAATTATAAAAGCAGTGTTTATTAAAATCCATTTCATTTTCAAAATTGAGCTATCACCTATTAAAGTGTGTATACATTTTTTGGAGGACACCCTGTATGTACTATTGCACTAACAGCTGAAGCTAACTCATGTATTTAATTTCAAGTAGAAAATATATTCAAAATAGAGCATAGGTGACTAATTAAAAGTAAATTCCATGTGTTCTTAAAAATATTTCTCATGAGGAGAGAGAGTTAAGTCTCTAATTTTCAATTCTTCAAAAACCTAAGATTGTAATCTCTGTCTATACGTGAATTTTACCAGGGAGTGGCACAAAAAAACCATTGTAATTAACCCCATGTTCTCTAAAAGAGAAAATGGAGTGAAAAATATAAATAACAAATTATTTCCATTAAACATTGCAATATAGTTGCTTAGTTACCAATAAAAAGAAAATTGTTTAATAGAAAAATATATTTAAAGCTAAATATATATCAGTTAATTCTATACATATTTAAATTTTTACACTTTCACTAAAGGCCTGTTGCATGAAGATTCGTGCAAGAATAGGCCTTCCTTCCCCTAGCTTCGCTCCCAGCCACCTGGGAACCTTCAGTCCTCGCTCCTGGCTACCCAGAAGCCTGCAAGTCTTTGCTCCCGGCCAAAGCGCCGCTCCTGTAGCTCCCTCTGCCCCCTGCCCTCCCCCTCATAGCAGGCGTCCTGCTCCGCCTGGCTGTCCGTGCCTGTGTATGAAAATTAACCTGCCAGCTTTGTTGGGTTAATTTGCATACTCACTCCTAATTGGCTGATGTGTGTCACGGAGGTATGGTCAATTTGCATCTTTCTCTTTTATTAGCGTAGATGCCCTTAGCTCCAATTCTGGCTAAGAAATCCTATGTTTTAACCAGATCTTTTTAATCAAATGATGCTTAAGTAATTCCATATTAACATTGTTATCTTGGGCAAGTTAAAGGATATCTCTAAGAATTAGATTCTCCTTTATGAATGACTAGCTTTCATTGTGTAAATATCATGCTAAGTACTTTAACCTACATTATCTCACTTAGCATCTACTTTATTGGTATTTGTGATTATTAATGAATGAAATGGAAATATTTTGTAAAATGTAAATCTCTATACAATTTTAAGGTATTATTTTTAGTATTACATTGAACCAAGCATATGAAAACATAAACTATATTTCCATATCTACTAAAATAAATCTTTTAGAAGTATTTTATTGGTTATAATATAATGTATTTTTTTTTCAGTTTAATTATAATAAAGTAAGGTAAACGTCTTGTAGTTTAAGTAAGCTAGGAAAATTAAATGAACACTTCGCCAAAGCTTATTTCATTTCAAAATATAAAGACAATTTTGGCCTGACTGGTGTCACTCAGTGGTTGAGCATTGACCATGAACCAGGAGGTCACAGTTCAATTCCAGATCAGGGCAGATGCCTGGGTTGCGGGTTTGGTCCCCAGTGGAGGGCATGCAGGAGGCGACTGATCCATGATTCTCTCTCATCATTGACATTGCTCTCTCTCTCTCTCCCTCTCCCTTCTTCTCTCTTAAAATCAATAATATATATATCCTATGTAATAAAAGAGTAATATGCAAATTGACCATCACTCCAACACAAGATGGCTGTCCCCATGTGGTCAAAGATGGCTGCCCCCATGTGGACACAAGATGGCAGCCATAAGATGGCCAGCAGGGGAGGGCAGTTGGGAGGAACCAGGCCTGCAAGGGAGGGCAGTTGTGGGCAATCAGGAAAGCAGGGGAGGGCAGTTGGGAGGGACCAGGCCTGCAAGGGAGGGCAGTTGGGGGTGACCAAGCCAGCAGAGGAGGGAAGTTGGAGGTGACCAGGCCTGCAGGGAAGGGCAGTTGGGGGGTACCCAGGCCTGCAAGGGAGAGCAGTTAGGGGGGGACAGGTCTTCAGGGGAGGGCACTTAGAGGTGACCAGACCTGCAGGGGAGGGCAGTTAGGGGTGACCAGTTCTGCAGGGGAGAGCAGTTAGGGGCAAACAGGCTGGCAGGGGAGCAGTTAGTCATCAATCAGGCTGGCAGGGGAGTGGTTAGGGGTGATCAGGCTCGCAGGCAGAAGCGGTTAGGGGCAATCAGGAAGGCAGGCAGGCAAGCAGTTGGGAGCCAGCAGTCCTGGATTGTGAGAGCGTTGTCCGACTGCCTGTTTAGGCCTAATCCTACCAGGATCGGGCCTAAACGGGCAGTTGGATATCCCTCGAGGGGTCCCAGATTGGAGAGGGTGCAGGCTGGGCTGAGGGACATACGCCCCCGTGCACGAATTTCGTGCACCAGGCCTCTAGTATATATATAAAGTATATATATACAAAGACAGTATATATATATATATATATATATATATATATATATATATATATATACACACACACACACACATATATAAAGACCTATAGTGTGTGTGTGTGTGTATATATATATATATATATATATATATATATATATATAAAGACAATTTTAAAGACAACATTTCACAAATATTTTTAACATGCAATACTTTGACAAATTACTCAATTAACTTTTTACTATGTCTTATTCTTGTAAAAGTTTTCTTTTTAGTCATAATGTTATTTTACACAATTAGTAAAATCTAATTAAATTAGTTATATAAATGAGTGAATGAAAGAAGAGAAATGTAGTTAGGGAATCTAAGACTATATTTATTTCTGATGTTAAATATTATGGCAATGTAATTAAGAATTATCCATTTTTTACTGTGAAGTAAACCAAAAAACACAAAATATATTGCACATGTCATTAATATGACACTTGTAGCCCTACTTAATGTTCTCTTGCATTTTTTTTTCAGACATGTGTTAGGATTCCTTGAGGGGGAGAAGACAATTTAACAGTTCACAATGGTGATAATTAATAAAAAAAAGTAAGAGTACAGAAAGGAAAATTAGAACAACAATATTAAACCTAAATTCACCTTACCTTTTTACCTATTGCTTTTTAAAATTCATTTGTGCTTACTGGGGCAGAGTTATGGCCTTAAGGAAATTATTATATGCTATAGAAACAATTACAAAAATAAAACTAATAAATAGTGATAGCTATGATATATATTGGGATCCAGCTACATTCCAAGTACTTTGCTTAAATCTTATGACTTAACCTCACATTACAGATGGCAGGTATTGTTATTATTTACCTTTTACAGATCAGGAAATCTAGGGTCAGGTTGTACAATGGAGAGAGTATGGATTCAACCTCAAAGCCAATGCTCTTTCCAGTCTGCTTTGCTGTATCACACAAATATAGTATTTTTCATATTTAATCATCCTATATAATAAAAGGGTAATATGCAAATTGACCAAACCTATAAACAAATAGTCGCTATGACCCACACTCACCACCAAGGGGTAGACGCTCAATGCAGGAGCTGCCCCCTGGTGGTCAGTGCGCTCCCACAAGGGGAGCACCAGTCAGCCACAACCCGGGCTGATGGCTGGCAAGCACAGCAGTGCTAAGGATGTCCCCCCAAGGGCTCCCGGACTGCTAAAGGGTGCAGGCCAGGCTGAGGGACAACCCCCCCACCCGAGTGCATGAATGCCATGCACTGAGCCTCTAGTTTTACTTATATATTCCATCAAAACCTCAGCGCAGTCCTTTGTTACAGGTATTATCTATACTTAATAAATCTGGCAGGGGAAAAATACAATATATGTGTGTTAACTTGAAAAAATATGCTAACAAGTAAAAATTATACAAAAGGTTTAAACATATTTTCCCTAAAGGAGAAGCCAACCCCCTCATGTATACCTCATAAAGAATGACACATTCAGATAGGAAATGTAGTCAATAATATTGTGATAACTATGTATGGTACCAGGTGGGTACTGAAAATATTGGGGACAACACTGTGTAAAGTATATGATTATCTAACCACTAAGCTGTAAACTCAAAACCAATATATATATATATATATATATATATATATATATATATATATATATATATATATATATTTAAAAGAAGCCCTGGCCAGATAGATCAGTTGGTAATAGCATCATTCCAATACACCAAGGTTGTGTGTGGGTTTGAACCCTGGTCAGGGCACATATAAGAATCAACCAATGAATGCATAAATAAGTAGAACAAAATCTATGTTTCTCTCTCCCCCCTCCCTCCTTCGCTCTCTCAAAAATCAATCAATAAAAGAAAAATGCAAAAATATTTTTAAAGTATTAAAAAGAATGACACATTCAGAAGACAAAATCAAGATCATTATTTTTCTGCACAATATCATAGTATCATGACAATACTTTTCTGGATTTTGAAAGGCCAGTTGCTACTACTCACAGAAGATTCTTAATATATTTTTTTGAAACCCTGTTAAAACTAAATGAAGATGATAATTATTTTTCATTGTGCCATTTTAATTCCTCTGTTGAATTTTTTACTCTGTTATTTAAATGTTCTTAATGGTGGCTCTAAGGCTTATAATATGCATCTTTTAAATTTTTATTCCCTTTTAAACATTGAGATATGATTCATAGACTATAAAATTCATTCTTTTAAAATATAAAATTCAGTGTTTTGTTTTATTTAATTCAGTAGCTTTTAATACATTCACATAATTGGTCAATCATCGGTATATAATTCCAGAATATTTTCATCATTGCAAAAAGAAATACCATACAAAGTTGAAGTCACTCCTTATAGTATGCATCTTAAAGTAAAATAATTTTTAAGATTAATATTATATTTCAATAGTATATAGAAACTTTGCTCCGATACATTTCAATTTTTGTCATCCTCCTTTGTGTTATTATTCTCATGCAAATTCCATCTTTATACATTATAGCACATCAAAGTAGATTTGTATTATTCTTATGTAGGTGTCCTCTAAACCATTTAAGAGAAAGGTGTTTTCATTCATATAGATTCAAATTACCATCTAGCCTTTCATTTCAGCTGAAGATTTTCTTATAGTAGATATTATAGGTCAACTATGTTGATGATAAATTCTCTCAGTTTTTGTTTACCTGGAAATGTCTTTGTTTCTTCTTCATAGTTACAGAATGGTTTTGCTGGATATAGAATTTTTTTTGTTGACAGTCTTTTTCTGTCAGTACTTTGAACATCATTCCAATGTCTTCTGACCTTCATGGTTTTATCTGATGAGAACTCATATAGCAATATGAATACTTTTATTTTTATCTCCTTTTAAACATTGAGATATATATAATTCATAGACTATAAAATTCACCCTTTTAAAATATAAAATTCAGTGTGTGTTTTTTTTAATTCAGTAGTTTTTTATTACATTCACACAGTTGGTCAATCATCAATATCTAAAAAAGTTTGGATCATCTTGTACATGTTGTCTTTCTTCTTCAACTGTTTTTCTATGAAATTTCTAGGTATCTTTCTCAAATTTTATCCTAATTGGTATTCCTCAAGCTTCTTAGATGTGTAAGTTATTTTCTACCAACTTTGAGAAACTTCCAACTTTGAGAAACTTCCAGCCATTGTTTCTTAAAAATATTAAAAGAGCCCTTAAAAATCCTCCCCCCCTCTCCTCCCTTTTTGGGACCATTATATATGCATCTGATGGTGTCTAATAGGCTGGGTTTATTTTTCTTCTTTTTCTTTCTGTTTTTCAGACTTACCTTCAAGTTCACTGATTCTTCCTTTTGCCTGACAAAGTCTACTGTTAAGCCCATCCAATGAATTTCCAATATCAGTTATTATACTTTTCAACTCCATACTTTCTATTTGCTTTTAATATTAGATTTATATCTCATTATTGTGTTTATCTATTTGGTGAGATATCATCAAAATATTTATTTTAATGCTTCATATTTAGTCTCTTTTACTTCCTTAAATATATTTTTGTAACTAACTAAAACTCTTTGTCTAATAAAGACAAAGTGTCTCCTCCAGGACACTGGAAAGTGACTGCTTTTATTCCTGCCTAAGGGCCATACTTTCCTGTTTCTTTAATGTCTTGTATTTTGTTGTTGAAAAGTGGACATTTTAAATAATATATTGGAGCAACTTTGGAATCAGATCCCTTGCCTTTCACTATTTTGTTGTTGCAGTAAATTCAACATCATAATTAAGTCCAACCTTATCTTTCAACATCGCAAACAAACTTTTTGTTTATAATCCATTATAAACTGTGGGTCCACCATTATATATGTGTTCTATCTCTGCATGAAACACTGTTATGTGGCACATGAATGTAATTTGAAATTAGAGAGCATGATGCCTCCAGCTTTGTTCACCTTTCTCAAGATTTGCTTTAGCTATTCTGGCTCTTTTTGTGTTTCCCTACACATTTTAGGATTGTATGTTCTATTTCTGTGAAAAATGCCATTGGAACTTTGATAAGAATTGCATTGAATCTGTAGTTTTCTTTGGGTATATAAACATTTTAACAATGTTCATTCTTCTAATCCATGAAAATGGAATGCCTTTCCATTTATTTGTGTCTTCAATTTTTTTCATCAATGTTGTATAGTTTTGAGTGTACAGGCTTTTCATCTCCTTCATTAAATTTATTCCTAGGTATTTTATCCTTTCTGATGCAGTTTTAATGGTATTATTTTCTTAATTTATCTTTCTGGTATTTTATTGTTAGTATATAGAAACTCAACACATTTTTATGTATTGATTTTGTATCCTGTAACTTTATTAATTTTTTTATTAGTTCTAATATTTTTGGTGAATATCTTAGGATTTTCTATACATAATATCATTTCATTTGCAACTAGTGATAGTTTTACATCTTCTTTTCCAATTTGAATGTATTTTATTTGTTTTTCTTCTCTGATTGCTGTGGCTAGGACTTCCAACACTATGATGAATAAAAGTGGTGAGAGGGGGCATTCTTATCTTGTTCTTCATCTTAAAGGAAAAGCATTCAACTTTTCACCAACCTATATAATAAAAGCCTAATATGCTAAGTGTCTGGTCGTCCGGTCAACCAATTAAAGCATAATATGCTAATGATATGCTAAGGCCACTAAACCACTCGCTATGAAATGCACTGACCACCAGGGGACAGACAGTTGACTGGTCGAACAGTGACTATGACATGCACTGACTACCAGGGAGCAGGCGCTCCGACTGGTAGGTTAGCTTGCTGCTGGGGTCCAGCCAATCGGGATTGATTGAGCAAGACAGGCCAGACACACCCTGGAGCCCTCCCGCAGTCCCTTCCTGGCTGGCCTGGCCAAATCCCACATCCATCCCTGGCCCTGATCGTGCAACGGTGGGGTCCCTCGGCCTGGCCTGCGCCCTCTCACAATCCAGGACCCCTTGGGGAATGTTGGAGAGCCAGTTTCAGCCCAATCCTGCAGGCCAGGCTGAGGGACCCCACTGGTGCACGAATTCATGCACCAGGCCTCTAGTCAAATATAATTTTAGCTGTGCATTTGTCATATATGGCCTTTATTATATTGAGGTATGTTTCCTCTATCTCATTTTGGTGACAGTTTTTAATCAGAAATGGATGTTGAATTTTGTCAAATCCTTTTTCAATATTCACAGGAATGATTAAATTAGTTTTAGCCTTCATTCTCTTACTGTGGCTTATCACATTGACTAATTTGTGAATGCTGAACCATCTTTCCACCTCTGGAATAAATCCCACCTGATCATGGTGTATGACCCCTTTAATGTATTGTTGAATTTGGTTTGCTTATGTTTTTAAGGAATTTTACATCTCTGTTCATCAGAAATATTGGCCTCTTTTTTGAGTAATGTCTTTGTTGGTTCTGGAATCAGGTTAATGCTGGCATCATCATATAAGTTTGGAAGCATTCTCTCCTCTGATATTTCTTGGAAGAGTTTGAAAAGTATTGGTATTAATTTTCTTTAAGTTTGGTAAAATTCACCAGTGAAGCTGCCTGGTCTTAGACTAGCAAGTATTTTTATTGCATTTGTGAAAAAGAATTCATCAAGGACCACATTTTGCCATTCTGGAATTCCTACCCTTGTAAATAATTATTTATTCATCTTTAATTATCATGGCATTTTAAATATAACACCAGAATATTTTTCTACCTAATAAAATTAAAATGGTTACTTAATATTATCTACTACTCAATTTATATCTAGTTTTCCCAATTAATTCAAATTAGGGTTTAAGAAAGTTACTCCCTTTAATTTAGGGTCCAAATAAATCCCATACATTACATTTGGTTTTTATGAAACCATTTTTTACAGAGGTTTTGTTCTGACACTCAGGAGAGGGAACATATATTAGTAGACACAAAGTCTAGGAGGTACTTTAATTCCAAATGGGAGACTTGCACATGTTTATAAGCTCAAGGGAAACCATTATACATTCTGGCTTACCAAACAATCCTCCTCATGTCCCAAGAACTTGTCCAACAATGGCTATTAATTCCAATTTAGTCTGGGGTCTAAGAGAAGAAGCAAAATATGAAACTTGGAAGAAGACTTTATAAAGGTACCAGATCAAAGAGGAAAACTGGTGGAGAGGGGAAGTCAAAGTTCTTGGGAAAACAATTAATAATATAACTAAGGTTTATTTTGGGATGTCAGACCTTTGGTGAATTACTCTTATTTGTGAACTATATCATTATTCTGAATTTTTATATTCTCTGTCCACCTGTTAATACTAAGGGATAATAGAAAGATCATTGAAGGCTCATTCTCTATTTTCAGTTTTGCTAATAACTGTGTAATCTAGGTGAAGCTACTTGTCTTCTTTAAGCCTCCTTGTCTTGACTTGTAAAATAAGAAGATTGGGTTAGATGTACCTAAAATTGTTTTTTTTATAGAAAGAATGTAAATCAGAATTAAAGTCTGATATCGACTATATTAGTAAAAAAGCAATATTACCCTTTTCCTCACTTAAACATCACAAAAAACAATAGTACTGTGACTGGTTATAGTTGGTTTTTATAATAAAACTAGAGGCATGGTGCACGAAATTCGTGCATGGGGGCGGGGGGTGTCCCTCAGCCCACCTTGCACCCTCTCCAATCTGAGACCCCTCGAGGGATGTCCAACTGCCTGTTTAGGCCCGATCCCACCGGACATCCCTCTGACAATCCAGGACTGCTGGCTCCCAACTGCTCTCCTGCCTGCCTTTCTGATTTCCCCTAACTGCTTCTGCCTGCCAGCCTGATCACCCCCTAACCACTCCCCTGCCAGCCTGTTTGCCCCCAACTTCCCTCCTCTGCTGGCCTGGTCACCCCTAACTGCCCTCCTCTGCAGGGTTGATCACCTCCAACTGCCCTCCCTTGCAGGCCTGGTCCCTCCCAACTGCCCGCCCCTGCTGGCCTGATTGCCCACAACTGCCCTCCCTTGCAAGCCTGGTCCCTCCCAACTGTCATCCCCTGCTGGCTATCTTGTGTCCACATGGGGGCAGGATCTTTGACCACATAGGGGCAGCTATCTTGATCTTGTGTGTTGGAGTGATGGCCAATTTGCATATTACTCTTTTATTAGATAAGATAGAAGCCTGGTGCACAGGTGGGGACCAGCTGGTTTGCCCTGAAGGGTGTCCTGGATCAGGGTGGGGTTCCCTTGGGGTGTGGAGAGTCCTGGGTGAGGGGCCTGTGGTGGTTTGCAGGCCAGCCACGCTCCTGGTGACCCAAGCATAGGCCCTGGTATCTGGAATTTATTTACCTTCTACAATTGAAACTTTGTAGCCTGGAGCGGAGCCAAGCTTCCTGCTCAATCCATGGCTGCCACCATTTCTGTTTGGATTTGTTTACCTTCTATAATTGAAACTTTGTATCCTCGAGTAGAGGCCTGGGCCCACCAGAGTGTGTGGAAAGCTTGGCTTCCTCTGTTGCCTGGAAAACCCAAGCCTCCCTTCTGGTAGCCATCTTGGTTGGGGTTAATTTGCATACTCGCCCTGATTGGCTGGTAGGCGTGGCTTGGATCATGGGCGTGGTTTGTGTAGCGGAGTGATGGTTAATTTGCATGTTACTCTTTTATTAGAGAGGACTAGAGGCCCAGTGCACAAATGCATACACCAGTGGGGTCCCTCGGCCTGGCCTGCAGGATCAGGCAGAAACCAGCTCTCCGACATCCCCCTAGGGTTCCCGTCCCGGATTTCAAGAGGGTGCAGGGCAGGCTGAGGGACCCCATTGGTGCACGATTGGGGCCAGGGAGGGACATGGGAGGTTAGTCAGCCAGGAAGGCACTGCAGGAGGGCTCCAGGGCATGTCCAGCCCATCTGGCTCAGTTCTGATCAGCTGGACCCCAGCAGCAAGCTAACCTACCAGTTGGAGCATCTGCCCCTTGGTGGTCAGTGCACATCATAGCGACTTGTCGACCAGTCGACTGTCTGTCCCCTGGTGGTCAGTGCGCATCATAGCAAGTGGTTGAGCAGCCGTAGCATATCATTAGCTTTGATTGGTTGAACGGACAACTGGATGACTAGACACTTAGCATATTAGTCTTTTATTATATAGGATGAGAGCCAGTTTTATAAATGAAACTACCCCAAACAAATATCTCTGAAGGCTTTGAAGAAAAATAATGTGTTGGAATTGAGAATACCATATAAAATTTCCAAAAGTTAAATCCTGATATAATCTTTATTAAATTGGAGCATAGGCTCTTAAATCATCTCAAAATGGAGACAAATTTGCAGATATGGAGTCATATTAATTTGTAACAATAAAAGTTATGTTTGTGAATGCACTTTTATATATTGATCAGATATTTCAGATATCACTTTTACACACAATATGAGAGGTCCATTCCAAAAACTGCAATTTCATATTCACTTATATTACCTTTTAGTAAGCCAAATCAGATCAATGAAATCATAGAATCCATCCAGGCACTCTTTAAACATTTTCCTTTACTAACTGATTAAATAAATGAAATACTGCCAAAATGCCTTTTACATTGTACGGCTAATCATATAGCCATTATATTTGGTTTTTATATCTCTTCCAAAATGTATATCTAAATGAAATTAAAACCTTTATTTTATTGTGAGCCCTCTCCATGCCACCCTATCCTGTTCCTAAACTCTGCTATTTGAGTTCTTATGGGCCCAGAAACAACCAGTAAGCCACTAACAATGATTTAAAAAAACAACACGGTCATAATTAAACTATTATAACTCATAGACCAAAGCATAATCAATATAAAAACACTCACTAAGTATCTGCTCCTTTTCAACACTGGAGAAACACAATAGGAAATAGAAATGTGTTAGTTCCAATTCCAATCCCTGCCTACAAAGGAGTTTATGATATAATTATGTGTATGCACATGTGTTTTGTATGTGTTGGTGAGATGCAGAAATTTATATAAAGAGATAATGAGAATGTGGGGTTATGTGCTAGTTTAAGGTATTGAATACGTAAAGATAGTTCAGAAGTTCAGAGTAGGGACATCTCTCTGTGGTTAACTGGTGAGAATAGGGCTCACAATGACAGCATTTCAATGACTATAATAACATAGATGGCATATTTTCCCAGTTCCCAAATTACTATATAAATGGTATTTTTCATACTAAATTATATTCAGCAAGCCAACCCAACTTTGAGGGAAACTAGGGAAAGGGAAACTTAGTATAATTATATTTATACTTTCAAGATTGAATTTTTCTACTAATTGTTTAAAATGCAAGTGATTATTTCTCTGTAACTTTTAGAGCTATATTCTTAATACACTATCATTTAATTTTTGTAAAGGAAAACTATATGTAGTTTAAAATGTTTGGGCGAATGCTATGGAACAGAAAGCCAAGGTTTGGAAGAAGCCCAAGTGCACACCAGAAGATGAGAGGATATAAAAGCTGTGATAAATTTACACAATGGAATGCTACTCGACTGAAAGGGGGGGATAAATGGTGATGGAAGGAGACTTGACTTTGGGTGATGAACAGAGCAATACAATGTACAGATTATATATTATAGAATTGTATACTCGAAACCTATATAATTATATTAACCAACGTCACCCCAATTAATTTAATAAAAATTTTAAAATAATATATTAACATAAATCTTACCTCAATCACCATCTGCCACATTAAAAGATGGCACCAAAACATAAGTAAAATTATTATAAATAAAATAACCAATAAATATACAACTGTTCTTACAAGGACTTCCTCTAGTCCTTATTAATTATAATTTTAAAATGTTCAGATTAGGTACTATAAAGTTAGCCTATTTCTATACTTTTTCTGACATTTTCTTGATTGCTCTTCTCTGCATTCATACTTCTTCATCTGCTTCTAGTCCCATTAGCTTTACGTTTATGTTTTAAGACATGCCTCATTCTGAACAGTTTATATGGTCGAAGGGGAAAATGGCTTTTGAAGACTTTAGGAACCTTTGTCAACATTTCAGGTCACCAAATATTTAGTGAATGCTCAGTCTGTATTTGGCCCTTTGCTTGACATTAGTAATACACAGCTCTAGCCCCCCCCCCCCCCCGCACCCCCCAATGAACTTACTTATTTTTATAAAAAATATTCAAATAATTTAAATAAATTACAAAATCTAGCAATATCTAATTTAGTTTCACCAGGTAATCTATTTTTCAGCAACAACCTTGAATAATTTCTGGAATTTTTAAAAAATTGCAGTGATTAAATTCAATGATTCTAACTAAGGGCAACTAATGGAGAGCTGAAATATCATGTTCTAATTAAAATCTTTGAGGCAAACAGTGATTTTGTAATATTCCTTGGGAGGCAAGATGAATTTCTCTAGAAATGTGTAATGCCTATGCTTACGTGACAAAAGATGTTTGGCAGGAAATAAAGTGCTGCACCATTTGTGTGTGGTACTGTCAATGTGTAAATTGGTATCGTTCCTTTTCTGAAAAAATTTTTTAATAACACAAGTATAATGTATTGGAGTTCTGTCTTCTGTACATTTTCTGAAACATGGCAGACTACGTGTTTTGGAACAGCACTACCAAATAGGTATATTGGACATTTGGATGTGTGTGTGTGTGTGTGTGTGTGTGTGTGTGTGTGTGTATCAAAGAACTGACAGTAAAGAATTGTCAGGGCAATATTGTAGTTAAGACTGGAACCTAGATATATGCTGAATATTGAAGGACCTTTTGCCCTGTGGAAATTTGCTAGACAAGAGGGTTTGAATGTATTCAGATAAGAATTCAAACAGAAAATTATCCCCATTTTAAGCTGGACCTCTAAAGAATTATACTCTAAATATAAAGGTATGAAAGGTAAACCTAAATATCCTCATTACTAGGTTCTGCAAGGAAAAGTGCCTTGGAGTTGAGAAGTAGAGGGAACCTGTTCCTTATCATTTTTAACCACAAGCCAGAACTCACAGTGATTTTCAGTGGTCAAAAAATTCAAGCTATAAATTTAGTTGATAATATTCTTGAAATATAGTGCTCCTAAGCATCAATAAGGAAACAACAAACAATGTAATTGAAAGAAAAATGGAAATGTTCTTCACAAAAAATCCAAATAGGCAACATACATATTTAAAGATGCTCAAATGTATTAGTAATTAGGAAAATTAAAACAACCATTAAAGACTAGTAAATAATCACCAGATTAGCAAAACTTAAAGTGGGACTATAATTGTGTTGACAAGCATGTGGAACAATAGGAACTCATACAACTGTGGTGGGAATGTACACTGATACAGCTATGTTGAAAAACAACCTAGCATTGCATAACATTATTAGAAAAGTGTGTACCCTCTGATCCAGAAGTTCTATTGGTGGGTATATAGTCTAAAGAAAGGCTCACTCCTGCCCTAACTGGTTTGGCTCAGTGGCTAGACCATCGGCCTGTGGAATGAAGGGTCCCAGGTTTGATTCCAGTCATGGGCATGTACCTTGGTTGCGAGCATATCCCCAGTAGGGGGTGTGCAGGAGGCAGCTGTCCAATGTTTCTCTCTCATTGATGTTTCTAACTCTCTCTCCCTCTCCCTTCCTCTCTGTAAAAAATCAATAAAATATATATATATTTTTTAAAAGTAAGGCTTACTCCTGAACACCAAGACATGTAAAAGAACTGTTTTTAGCAGTATTGCTTATAATTACCCCAGACTAGAAACAACTAAATGCTACAAACTACAGTAAAATAGATACTTATATTTCTGCCTTTATTAATACTACCAATACAGATGAGAACCTGAAGGCACAGAGAGGTGCAACAGTTTAACCAAAAATCACACAGATTTTAAGTGACAGAGGTGGGGTTTGCCTCCAAACAATCTAACCCTAAAGTCCTTAGCTATTATAAACTTGTTCTGTAGGAAATGAATAATATAAGGTTGAACTATGTGACATTGACATTTATGTAAGTCGAAAGAGCTGAATATTAGCAAATTCATAGGTTTCAACCTCACAGTTCCTTTAAGTTCTGAGCACAGTTGGCCTGAAATTACCTTGCTCAGTATATCAGCCTACTTCTCCCTAGCTTTCTCACACAAAATGAGTTTTTATGCTGTCTTTTATTGGTGAAAAAAAAGTTTTCTTTGCTCTTTCCTCTAAAAGCCATCATTGCTAAAGGGTCTTGGCTGCTTCTTTATTCTGGTTTTCATTTTAATAAGTGACTGTGGCACAAAATAGTCTGACTAACCATGGGGAATGGAAATAATGAAAGCAATTATAACTGTTGACATCTGCCAAGATATATAGTCTTTGGCATGCATTTGTACTAGTCACTCACTTCTGGGCAACAGACTCTTCCAAAATTAAAAAACCCATAAGAATCTTTTTCTGAGCCACTCTATACCCTGAATGAGAATGAACTGTCTGTTCTTGGGCCTGGTTCCCAGAGGACTCTATACAATACAACCCCACCAATTTTGTAAGGTTCTTCTAAAATTTAATGAAAGCAACTAAGTGAATGCAATGCATCAATTTATTCATGCAGAGAACTTTCTCTCAGAATTGTATTTTAACATTTTAAGAAGGTAAGTAGAGGAAAAAGACAAGTCATGAAAAATTTGGTCACATGAAAGTCTTTATGATTTCATAGGGAAGAAATATCCATCTGTTGACTGTAAGTGAAAATGAATTAAAAGTTTACAAATGCTTGAGAGAACCCATCTAAGTATAAGAGATGGGATTAAATTAAATAACCAGGAAAAAGAAATTATAAAATTGCCACATAATTTTGGCCTAAAAAGTGTACCTTTTTAAAATGATTCAAAGCTAGGATTTCCTTTCCATGCAGAAATAAAAACATGCAAACTAAATTTTAAATTCCCCAAATATTCCTCAGAATGAGAAAATTAATTTCTTATATATTTTCTATTTAAATAAGAGTTTGAAGGATGAGACAATTCTGTTAAAGTCCAAGAATCAGTCCTGCAGTTTTTATCCAATGGTATTAATAAAAATAGGAGAAAACTATAATTCCCTGCCCCTCCCAGAAAATTCCATATACATTTCAGATTCTCATGATATTTTATGCTTAATCAATATAACCTTCCCAATTCAGGCGAAGCATAGATTAGGACAAAGTCAGGGTAATTGGTTTTTTTTTGGAAATTCATTATGATATCTCAAATTCAAGTTCTTATCTTCCTATTTGAACTTATGTCTGGGGAGAAATGACTTTATTTTAGTCTTCTCCAAGTATACTTTCCATGTTCTGCTTTTCAAAGAACTACCAGAAAAATTACAGCTCTCAGGAGAGCTGAGACCTCCCCTTTAGTGACACTTTCTCAAAAAGAAAATTGTTTGCTTCAAACTTTTGGCCCAGGAAGAGTTTTGTAGGAAAGGTTTTGAAACAGATTAATTACCTTTTTGTGGTAATTAAAATAAAGGACAACCAAAAATTTGAACTGCTGCAGAATGCCCAATTATTTCAGTGTAGTTATTTCATTGCTGCTCAAGAGATTTATGATTCATGTTTTATCATGTTTTACACTTACAAGGAACTGAATGTCTTGATGTTTCTCATTAACTACAGCCATGCACGCTATGCAATGTTGAGTCAGATCCTCCCAGTGCTGCAGCTTCTCAGTGAAAATTTAAAATGTCATTAATTCTTTCCTGGTTGATTCCTGAAAGGAGGCTAACCTGTTATAGGCCTTTTTCAGAAAGAAAATAATTACCAGTAACTATAATTACTGGTGATGTTAATTAGAATTTATCTTAAGTATTAGGGTAAAAAAATTTGCCAAGATCTCTAAGATCTTAAAAATTGAGTTTTTAAAAATGTTATCCTATATAATAAAGAGGTGATATGCAAATTGACCATCACTCTAACACACAAAATGGCCACCCCCATGTGGTCAAAGATAGCCGCCCCCATGTGGACACAAGAAGGCCTCCACAAGATGGCCGGCAGGGGAGAGCAGTTGTGGGCCATCAGGCCAGCAGGGAAGGGCAGCTGAGAGGGACCAGGCCTGCAAGGGAGGGCAGTTAGGTGTGACCAGGCTGGCAGGGGAGGGCATTTAGGAGCAACCAGGCCGGCAAGGGAGGGCAGTTAGGGGTGACCGGGCCAGCAAGGGAGGGCAGTTGGGGGCGACCAGGCCTGCAGGGGAGAACTGTTAGGGATGACCAAGCTGGAAGGAGAGGGCAGTTAGGGGTGACCAGGCTGGTAGGGAAGAGAAGTTAGGGGCAATCGGGCCGGCAGGGGAGGGCTGTTGGGAGTGACTAGGCCTGCAGGGTAGGGCAGTTGGAGGGGACCAGGCCTACAGGGGAGGAGAGTTAAGGGTGATCAGACCTGCAGGAGAGGGCTATTGGAAGCAACTAGGCCTGCAGGGGAGGGCAGTTGGGCGTGACCAGGCTGGCAAGGGAGGGAAGTTAGGGGTGACTGAGCCAGCAGGGGAGGGCAGTTGGGGCGACCAGGCCTGCAGGGAAGGACAGCTAGGGGCAACCAGGCTGGCAAGGGAGGGCAATTAGGGGTGACCAGGCCAGCAGGGGAGGGCAGTTGGGGGCAACCAGGCCAGCAGGGGAGGGCAGTTGGGGGCAACCAGGCCAGCAGGGGAGGGCAGTTAGGGGTAACAAGACTGGCAGGGGAAAGCAGTTAGGGGCATTCGGGACAGCAGGTGAGCAGTTAGGTGTTGATCACACTGGCAGGGGAGTGGTTAGGGGGTAATCAGGCTGGCACGAAGAAGCAGTTAGGGGAAATCAGGCAAGCAGGCAGGCGAGCAGTTGGGAGCCAGCAGTCCTGGATGGTGAGAGGGGTCCCAGATTTGAGAGGGTGCAGGCTGGGCTAAGGGACACACACACCCTCCATGCATGAATTTTGTGCGCCCGGCCTCTAGTTAAATTATAATTGGCATACAACATTATACATTGTAATATAGTGTGCAACATAGTAATTTGGCATCCTACCTAATAATATAGTAATATGCAAATTGACCATACCTTCGCTACACCCACCAGCCACGCCCACCAGGAAACCGTCGCAGGGACGCTGAGGTGCGGCTGAGCCCAAGGCCCGAGGCTTTCCCGGCCTTGGGCACCAGCGGGAAGCCTGCATGGATCGCAGGCAACCACCGGGGTCAGCTCCTGCGATCCGTATCAGGGAGGCTGGGGTGCAGCCGAGCCCAAGGCCGCCGCTCGGGGTCAAGCCCCGACCCTGAAAGAAGGCAGAAGGTGGTGGCCACAGCCAAGGCCTGGGTCCCCGGTGCCGGCAGAAAACTGGTGCAGGCAGCCAGGTGAATGAAAGTCTATTGCACGAATCTTCGTGCAAACGGGCTACTAGTATATATATATATATATATATATATATATATATATATATATATATACTAGAGGCCCAGTGCATGAAAATTCATGCACTGGAGTGGGAGTCCCTCATCCCAGCCTGCCCCCTCTCACAGTCCAGGAGCCCTCAGGGGTGGGAGGCGACCTGGCAATCAGGGGAAGGTGACACCCCATCACACCTCTGCTGCTGCCATTGCTGGCAGTGCAAGCCTCGGCCGGCCCTGGTTACCTGAGCCTTGGGAAGCCCTGGGCGGCTGGGCTGAGGGGACTGGGCACCGCCATCTTGTGGTTGTGAGCACCGCCATCTTTGAGGGCATGGCAGTCAATTAGCATATTCCCTCCTTATTGTCTGTGGGGGCTGCCATCTTTGAAGGCAGGGCAGTCAATTAGCATATTACCTCCTTATGGGCTGTGGGCATCACCATCTTTGAGGGCATGGCAGTCAATTAGCATATTCCCTCCTTATTGGCTGTGGGCGCTGCCATATTTGAGGGCATTTGTGTGTGGTATTAGCATATTCTCTCTTTATTAGATAGGATTCCTTACAGTCAATTAGCATATTCAGTCAATTAGCATATTCTCTCTTTATTGGCTGTGGGTGCCGCCATTTTTGCAACAGTGTAGGGTCAATTAGCATATTCCCTCTTTATTAGATAGGATTCCTTACAATGTGATCACCATGTTAAGTATAATAAGCATCTATCATTGTCCAATTATTATGATATTGCTTATTATATTCCCTGGGCTGTTCACCACACCCCCAGGTTTAATTTATTTTGTTGTAACTGGAATGTTATACCTCTTATTCCCCCTTTACCTTTTTAAACAATCCCCCACTCCTCTCACCTCTGACAACCATTATTCTGTCCTCTCTATGAGTCTATTTTAATTTTGTTTGTTTATTCATTTTGTTCTTTAGATTCTCCATATAAGTACAATCATATGGTACTTATCTTTCTCTGACTTATTTCATGTAGCATAACACCCTCTGGATCTATCCATGTTGTTGCAAATGGCAAGATATTCTTTTTTAATATGGAGTAATCTTCCATTGCATATGTATACCATATCTTCTTTATCCATCACCTGTCGATGGACACATAGGTTGCTTTCATATCTAGGCTACTATAAATAATGTTGCCATGAACATAGGGGTCTATATATCTTTTTGAATTGGTGTTCTCATTTTCTTCAGTGGAATTGCTGAGTCATATGATAGTTCTTTTTTTTATTTTTTGAGGAACCTCAATACAGATTTTCATAGTGGTTGCATTAATTAGAAACCCACCAACAGTGCATGAAGGTTCCATTTTCTCTTGCCAACAGTTGCTATTTATTGACTTTTTAATTTTTTTATTTTTCAATTATAGTTTGTTTGTTTTTATAATAGCCATTCTCAGAGGTTTGTGGTGTAGCTCATTGTGGTTTTGACTTGCATTTCCCTGATGTTGAACATCTTTTTATATGTCTATGGGCCATCTGTATGTTTTTGTTGGAGAAATGTGTATTCAGATCCTCTGCCCACTTTTAATTGGATTGTTTGGCTTTTTTAAAATTGTGAATTGTACAAGTTTCTTATATTATACAGTTTAAATATTCACCCTGTATCAGACATATATCATCTGCAAATATCTTCTCCAATTTAGTAGGTTGTCTTTCTATTTTGTTGATGGTTTCCAACAGAAGTTTTTTTAGTTTGATGTAGTCCCATTTGTTTATTTATTTATTTTTTGTTGTTGTTGCCCTTGCCTGAGGAGGTATATCAGAAAAGATATTGCTAAGATCTATGCCAAAGAGTTTACTGACTATGTTTCCTTGTAACAGTTTTATGGTTTCAGGTCTTATATTTAAGTTTTTAATTCATGTTGAGTTTGTTTTTATATATGGTATAAGAAAATGGTCCTATTTTATTTATTTATTTTTTTAATATATTTTATTGATTTTTTACAGAGAGGAAGAGAGAGGGATAGAGAGTTAGAAACATCGATGAGAGAGAAACATCGATCAGCTGCCTCTTGCACACCCCCTATTGGGGATGTGCCCGCAACCAAGGTACATGCCCTTGACCAGAATCGAACCTGGGACCCTTGAGTCCGCAGGCCGACGCTCTATCCACTGAACCAAACCGGTTTCGGCTATTTTTAAGAATGTATCTGTAGAGTTTTCCAACACCACATATTGAAGAGACTGTCATTTCCCCTGTATATTTTTGCCTTTGTTGTAATAGATTAATGGACCTTAAAAATAATACATTTGGACCTTAAAAAATATACATTTCCCCTGTATATTTTTGCCTTTGTTGTAATAGATTAACTAATATTAAGTGAAGTTTATTTCTGAGCTCTCAGTTCTGTTCAACACCACATATTGAAGAGACTGTCATTTCCCCTGTATATTTTTGCCTTTGTTGTAATAGATTAATGAACCTTAAAAATAATACATTAATGGACCTTAAAAAATATACATTTCCCCTGTATATTTTTGCCTTTGTTGTAAATGATTAATTAATATTAAGTGAAGTTTATTTCTGAGCTCTCAGTTCTGTTCCATTGATCTATGTGTCTGCTTTTGTGACAGTCCCATACTATTTTGAATATGATACTTTTGTCATATAGTTCGCAATCAGTGAGTGTGATACCTCCCACTTTGTTCTTCTTTCTCAATATTGCCTGGCTATTTGGGATCTTTTGCGATTCCATTTTAATTTTAAGATTATTTGTTCTAGTTTTGAGAACAGTACCATTGGTATTTTGATAGGGATTACATTGCATCTATAGATTGCTTAAGGGAGTATGGACATTTTAACAATATTAATCCTTCCAATCCATAAGCACAATGTGTCCTCCCATTTATTTGTTGAGCTCATCTTGTTTGGAACTCTCTGTGCTTCCTGGACCTATATGTCTGTTTCCTTCAGCATGTTAAAAAAGGTTTCAGCCATTATTTCTTCAAATACACTTTCTTTCTCTTTTCCTTCTGGTATTTCTATAATGTAAGTATTAGTATGCTTGATCTTATACTAGATGTCCTTTAAACTATCATTATGTTGTCTCATTCTTTTTTATTTTTGCTCTTCCATTTGGGTGAATTTCACTATTTTGTTTTCCAGGTCGCTAATTAATTCTTCTATATTAGCTATTAGAAGCCCAGTGCACAAAATTCATGCACTGGGGGTGAGAGGGTCCCTCAGCCTGGCCTGTGGCCTCTCACAGTCCGGGACCCCTTGCTCCTTACTACTCAGCTCGCTGCTCCTTAGCATTGCCGTGGAGGCAGGAGAGGCTCCTGCCACCACCTCTACACTGGCTGAGCAGCGCACCTGCTGTGGGGGCACACTGACCATCAGGGGGAAGCTCCTGCATTGAGTGTCTGCCCCCTGGTGGTCAGTGCGTATCACAGTGACTGGTCGTTCTGGTCATTCCACCGTAATGGTCGCTTAGGCTTTTATTATATAGATGTAACTACCTGACAGTCAATGTGCCCCCCTGAGGGCTCCCAGATTGCAAGAGGGTGCAGGCCAGGCTAAGGGACCCCACCGGTGCACCATCAGGGCCAGGGAGGGATGCGGGAGGTTGGCCAGCTGGGGAGGGACCACGGGAGGGCTCCAGGGCATGTCAGACCCATCTTACTCAGTCCTGATTGGCCGGACCCCAGCAGCAAGCTAACCTACCAGTCAGAGCGTCTGCCCCCTGGTGGTCAGTGCACATCATAGCAACTCATCAACCAGTTGACTGTTTTCACCCTGGTGGTCAGTGCACGTCATAACAAGTGGTTGAGCGGCCTTAGCATATCATTAGCATATTATGCTTTGATTTGGTTGAAGGGACAAACGGACACTTAGCATATTAGGCTTTTATTATATAGAATTCTGCTGTTAATTCCCTTTACTGTATTTTAAAAATTTTCAGTTGTTGTATTCTTCAGTTCAGATTGCTTTTCTTTATTATGTTTTCTAACACTTTGTTGAAGTTCTCCCTGAGTTCCTCTATTCAACTCTCAAGTTTGGTGAGCATCCTTAGGACATTACATTTATTCTTTGTAAAACTAATTGTTTATCTTTGTTTCATTAGCATTTTTCTGTTTTTATTGTTTTTCCTTGATTTGAAGCATATTCCTCTGTTCTCTCTCTCTCTCTCTTTCTCCCCCCCCCCCCCGCCCCCTGCCACTTTCGGTGTTTGTTCCTATGAATTAGACAAAACAGCTGTCTCACCCAATCTTGAAAAAGAGGCCTTTTGTAGAAGCAACCTCTGTGTAGACTGTGCATGCTGGGTAGTTTTGTCAGACTGGCTGGAGCTGGAGTGGTTTCCTGGAGTGCCCTGGAGGTTAAGCTCAACAGGGCTGAACTGGCATGGGGGGGAGGTGCTCCAGGGGGCACCCTGATGCTCTGGCTCTCCAGAGCTGGAGTGGGCGCAGGGCAGAATGTCCTGGTGCAAGTTCTAGTAACCTTGGAGTTTGGCCCGAGCACTTGGACAGAGCTCCTGCCCATGCTACCTATGTAGTTGGAAGGTGGAAGGGGGAATGTAAACAATGGCACTCACTGGCACCTCCCATCCCAGAGAGTTTCTGCAAATCCTGAAGAGCTTCCACAGTTCCCCAACCTTCTCTATGTAGTCTCTAACTCACTTGCTATACAGAAGCTGTTCAACCAGCCTTCAGTTTTCTCTCAGGAGGCATTGTTCTATATGTAGGTGTACATTTAGTGTGTTCATGGAAGAGGGTGAGTTTAGGTTCTTCCTACACTGCCATCTTGGCCTCCTTCAAAAAGTGACTTTGAGCCTGGAGTCCACAATGGGAAATACTGCTAGCACACCCACAATGATATAGATAAAAGGTAGAATGTGTTTATATAAGAGTTTTAAAGATGGAAAAACGGCTCAGATATACCCCAGATTCCTCATCTGTAAAATGAGAATAATAATAGTACGCACCTCAAATGATTTGAGGACTAAGCAATGTAATTTTTTTAAAGCCCCTATAATAATTCCTGGCACATAGTAAACAACACATAAATATTCCGTACAACTATTATAAAATAACTAGAGGACCAGTGCAATAAATTTGTGCACAGGTAGGATCCCTAGGCCTGGCTGGCGGTCAGGGCCAATCGGGGCCTTCCAGCTGCCAGCCGGGGCCTCCCTTCCTCAGCTGCCGGCTGTAGGCTGGAGCCTTCCTTCATTCCACACTGCCCCCTGGTGGTCAACAAACGTCATAGGGAGCAATAAAACTCCCAGTCTCCCAGTAAAACTCCCAAGGGGACACTTTGCATATTAGGCTTTTATATATATAGATATTTAGTATTCTAAGGATTTTTGTTTCCTATAAAGTTTTGATATTTATCTGCAAACCTTTAAATTGTCTTTTGAATCATGCTGACTTATGTTTGTATATCTAAATACTTATATTTTGTCTACATTTTACAAAAAATAATATTTTTATTATTAATAAACTATAAGTGAGTGAGTAATCTGTGAGGGATATTACTGCATTTTTTTGTTCTTCAATCATGTTATAACCTAAAAATATCTAAGTAGTACATATATAGGGGTGGACAAAAGTAGGTTTACAGTTGTGAGTATGCAAAACACAGAATTTATTCTTGTATTTTTAAAAATTATTTTATTATTGTCCATAAAAACAACTATAAACCTACTTTTGCCCCATTCTGTAGTTATATGTCCTTCTTGTTCTTCAAGATGGCTAGGAACAAAGATCTCATGGTTCTTTTCAGGATAATAAAAGACCTTATAGTATTAAAAAATGTACAGTAGTTCTAAATGGGAATATTTACTTCTATATGCTTCCAAAGCCTCATTCCTTCTACCTGTTCTATTGTTTTAATAATCAGTTTGAAATACAATTGCTTTTTTATTATCTGGGTATGTTTAGTGGCATGGATCTCTATAAGCATTAAATTAAATATTTGAAGGAAATAAAGTCCAAAACTACCATTATATTAAAATGTTTCACAAAAACAAAAAGATTTCCTAAATCCAGCCAATGAACCACTTAGGTTATGCAATATTTGAGTTGACCCAGTTCATTATAAATTTTTTTTCTATTTTATGGAAATTAACTGTAATAACACATAGATAGATATTTTCCTCTATTTATAAAAATTCATTCATAAGTTAAGTTTTAAAATAAACTCTCAAACTGTTTGCATATATATCAGAGATACAGAGTGGAAAATGGTTACCCCTCTTCTTTTATCCGTTTAGAATAAAGCAGTTTTACCTTCCACAAATATATTAAACAAGAGGCTCAGTGCACTAAATTCGTGCATGGGGGGTGGGGAGTATCCCTCAGCCCAGCCTGCACCCTCTCCAATCTGGGACCCCTCGAGGGATGTCCGACTGCCCGTTTAGGCCTGATCCCGGTGGACTGCTGGCTGCCATCTGCTCGCCTGCCTACCTTCCTGATTGCCCCTAACCACTTCTGCCTGCCACCCTGATAACCCCCTAACCACTCCCCTTCCAGCCTGATTGATGCCTAACTGCTCCCTTGCCAGCCTGTTTGCTCCTAATTGCCCTCCCCTATAGGCCTGGTCACCCCTAACTGCCCTCCCCTGCAGGCCTGGTCACCCCTAACTGCTCTCCCCTACAGGCCTGGGTCCCCCCCAACTGCCCTTCCCTGCAGGCCCGGTCACCCCCAACTTCCCTCCTCTGCCGGCCTGGTCACCCCTAACTGCCCTCCCCTGCTGGCTTGATCACCCCCAACTGCCCTCCCTTGCAGGCCTGGTCCCTCCCAACTGCCCTTCCCTGCTGACCATCTTGTGGTGGCCATCTTGTGTCCACATGGGGGAAGGATCTTTGACCACATGGGGGCAGCCATCTTGTGTGTTGGAGTGATGGTCAATCTGCATATTAATCTTTTATTAGATAGGATAGAGGCTTGGTGCATGAGTGGGGGCCAGCTGGTTTGCCCTGAAGGGTGTCCCGGATCAAGATGGGAGTTCCCTTGGGGCGTGGGGTGGCCTGGGCAAGGGGCCTTTGGTGGTTCGCAGGCCAGCCACGCCTCCTGGCGACCCAAGCAGAGGCCCTGGTATCTGGGATTTATTTATCTTCTACAATTGAAACTTTGTAGCCTGGAGTGGAGGCCTAGGCTGGCCAGGGCTGCAGAATCTTGGCTTCCTCCATTGCCAGGGGCAACCCTAGCCTCCTGCTCTCTCCAGTTCCCTGGCTGCCGCCATTTTTGTTGGGATTTATTTATCTTCTATCATTGAAACTTTGCAGCCTTGAGTGGAAGCCTAGGCTGGCAAGGGCAAGCGGAAAGCTTGGCTTACTCCATTGCCGGGGAAACCCAAGCCTCCTTCCTGTTCTCCGTGGCTGCAGCCATCTTGGTTGGGTTTATTTTTATATTTGCTCCTGATTGGCTGGTGGGTGTGGTTTGTGGGTGTAGCGGAGGTACAGTCAATTTGCATATTACTTTTTTATTAGATAGGATAGACTCTGACCCTTTTTTATCTACATTTAAATGAATTAGCATGAGGCTTTAATCACACAAAAAGAGTATTTTGCACATTTCTTCTCAATCACAAGTTTTATTATGAAAACAATATAATCTAAATATATCTTGATCAAGGCTTGCCAATTCTAAGGACAGCCATATATCATAAATAATGAACTGAAAATTCTGTTATATAGCATTTAACAGTCTTACATGTTAAATACCTTTACAATATAAAAGCACTTTCACATGTGGCATCTCATTTCATTATTATTATTTCTATGTATGACTTAATATTGCAATGCTGAAAGTTGGGTATGATTGGTTCCATACTAATTGAGCTTTTTATACCATTTAATATATACAGTGACACAGAGTTGGGTATGGGAAATAGTAACATTATTGGCATGTATCAGGGTATGATGGAGAATTGAGTGCAGCATCTGTAACCCAGTATTCCTTTTCCCCTTAATTCCAATGACAACCATAGAGGGTGATATGCTTTTGATAGTAAAATTTTAAAGCATGCAAACTAAATTATTAATATCATTTTCTAGCAGTAGCAGTAAAAAGAATTTAACAAAACACTTTTAAATTCTGAACAGAGGTGTCTTTTCTGACCATGAAAATGAGCACTACCATGAGCACATCAACCAACTCCATAAATGGGAGTGCATATTATATAATAATTAGAGGCTTGGTGCATGAATTTTGTGCACCAGGCCTCTAATAGATAATATAGAAGAATGAATTAGTGACATGGAAAACAAAATAGTGAAACTCACCCACTAAGGCTGTGGATCAGACCCTGCCTCTCTCTCTGGGTCTCAGGCCCCTGGGCAGTCAGTGCTGGGTCACCAGGCTGAAGCTGGACAGTCAGTGCTGGGTCGCCCTGGCAACCCAGTGCAGACTGAAGGACTTCGAGGTTGGTCAGCCTTCGGTTGTGATCAGTCGTTACAACCCTGGCCTTTTATATATTAGATACTTCAATCACATTACAAATGTGATCATATGATTGGCAGAAAAATTAAGGAGCCAATCATATTTATCCTGTCCTAATATATTAATCTAAACATATTTATGAATATATATCAGAGGTCCAGTGCACAAATTCATGCACCAGTGGGGTCCCTTGGCCTGGCCTGCAGGATCAGGCCAAAACTGACTCTCTGACATCCCCTGAGGGGTCCTGGATTGTGTGAGGGCTCAGGCCAAGCCGAGGGACCCCACTGCTGCAGGATCAGGGCCAAGGAGGGACACAGGAGGTTGGCCAGCCAGGGAGGGACTGCAGGAGGGCTCCAGGGTGTGTCTGGCCCATCTTACTCAGTCCTGGTCAGCTGGATCCCAGCAGCAAGCTAACCTACTGGTCAGAGCATCTGCCCCCTGGTGGTCAGTGCATGTCATAGTGACTGGTCAACCAGTCCACTATCTTCCCCCTGGTGGTCAGTTCACGTCATAGTGAATGGTTGAGTAGCCTTAGCATATCATTAGCATATTACGCTTTGATTGGTTGAATGGATGACTGGACAACCAGACACTTAGCATATTAAGCTTTTATTATATAGGCTATATGGGTAAATGCATGGCTGTGGGAATGTATGCTTACACAAAACATATGCATATGAATGCATCAAGAATTGACATAATCTATGGTAGGACTGCAAATTAGTGTAGCCACTAGGGAAAACAGTATGAAAGTTCCTCAAAAAAATAAAAATGGAACTACCATATGACCCAGCAATTCCACTTCTGGGTGTACATTCAAAGAAATCCAAAACACTAATTCAAAAATAGATATGCATCCTATGTTCATTGCAGCATTATTTATGATACACGACAAATGGAAATAACCCAAGTGCCTATCAATAGATGACTAGATAAAGAAGTAGTCAGATTATTATGATCTCTGAATGCATAATAATATGGCCACTCAGTGTATACCCTATATAATAAAAGGCTAATATGCAAATTGCCCCCTTGACCAGAACTTTGACAAGCAGGCAGGCCGGTCAACCACCCATGTCCCCTCCCCCTGGCCAGGTTGGCCAGACCCCACTCATGCACAAAGTCATGCACCGGGCCTCTAATATATATATACTGAGTGGGCAGATTATTATGCGTTCAGAGATCATAATAATCTGGCCACTCAGTGTATACAATGATACAATGGAATATTACCCAGCCATGAAAAAGAATGAAATGCTACCATTTGTGACAACTTGGATGGCCCTAGAATACACTATGCTAAGTGAAATAAGTCAGACAGAGAAAGACAAATAGTATATAATTTTAATTATATATGGAATCTAAAGGACACTATAGACAAACAAACAGAATAGAAACAGACTCATAGATACCTAAAACAAATTAAGGGTTGCTAGATGGTAGGGAGATTGGAAGGCTGGGTTCACTTGAAAAAAAGTGAATGGATTAATAAATACAAATTGGTAGTTATAAAATTGTCACGGGATGTAAAGTACAAAATAAGGAATATAGTCAATAATATTGTAATAATTATGTATGGTGCCAGTTGGGTACAGTACTTGAATTATGGGGGAACCAATTCATAAATTATATAACTATCTACTAGTAACCACTTGCTGTACCCCTGAAACTAATATAAAATAAGATTGAATGTCAACTGTAATTGAAAAATTAAATTAAAAATAATTGACAGTCTACCGTTTTCTTGCCCCCTCCTTTAATTTACACAGAGTCAAAGCACAATTACTTTAAGAAACATTAATCCATTGACTTGATGAGAGAGGGATAACATGGGGTAGAAGAAACAAATTAATTTTCTTCTCTTCTTAGAAAACATTAGAAAGCTTCCCTCCCACACCTAAGTTTATAATAATTTTATGTCCACATAATAAGTAGGAAAATGAGATAGCTTGAACCACATTCCCATTTCTCAGCTAAGAACACTGGGTGTCAGAATTGTAGGATCACAGTGCTTAGAGATAATGTTGTTGTTGCTTTCCCTGGAGTTTTCCTCTTAATATTAAAAATACCTACCTTCTGGCTTATAGTAATCAATTTGGATACCTCCATGGTAAGATCTTAAGGTATTTATTTACAATGAGATAATTTTGGCTGATGCTCAATAGCTGCAAACATCTGGGAAATACAATAAATGCTGGAGGCCTGACTTGTTAATTATTGCCACTTTAAAAAGTCTAATTTGTATAAAGTTTAAATGTTAGATATAAGAAAACCACAGAAAACATTGGATTTATAGAAGAAATATGTCTGTAAAGTCTGATTCAAACAACTCAAAACAAATAGGAACTAAAAATAAAAACATAGAAGCTCAGAATTAGATATTCTATGAGTAGCTCTTTTATACAACATATATGGCAGTGTGAATTCACTGTTGGACAGTTAAGACTGTTAGATGCAGCATAGGTAGCTGTAAAGACTTGCATGTGACCCTTTGGAGACAGATATGCCTAGAGTCAAGTCCTAATTCTAGATGCCTATGAATTATATTGTTATCAGCAGGTTTTAAACATCTCTGGACCTCACTTTAAAAAACCATCTATAAACTGCAGAGAACACAAACTGTTTTTAGTTATTAAAATAAAGTGCTACATGTCCAACACAACAGTGTCATCTCTGAAATTCCTCAGGTACAAATGAAATAACATTTAGTTAGTTAGTTCTTTAATGATGCCAAAGAAGTCCCATCTAGACAATCTTACATTCTACTCTTTACCTTTCTAAGACCCAATTTTCTTGACTTGTTACCTTTTGTCCCTACCTTTTGTCACCCAATGATGATATACAAGGGCAAAAGCTACTGGAATTGAGGATGGAATGTCTCTCTTCACCATTCTGAGGATATCGTCTTTAGTTAGCGATACATGATCACTCAGATAAATATTCCAACAAAGTATGACTCTCATATGGTAACAGTGCACATTAAATTATTTAGGAGAATGTTCATTGTAGTTGAAAAATACCCCTCAGATAAATCTGAGTTTCCCTAAAATAATTTATTCTAGAAAGGTAAGTTTTATTGAGTCTAGCTTCAATATCTTGGTATTTTCAAATCTGCAGCCAGAAAGGGCTTGTGATGAAATATCTCATCTTGTGGGAAAACTATCTTATTTATGGAAAGGCCAAAGTTTGTTGGTTTCCTTTGAATTGCTTTCATGATTACCTTATTCCTGGGTATGGCTTGCTGCATGCAATTCATGAGACTTCAGTTAAGCAACTTATTTAAAAAGCTATCCTGTTTTGGCACCAGTGTTATCACTTTAAATCTATATGGTAATATTGTTGTCCCCCTATATCTTGAAGTTTGATGCCTCTAAAGATTAATTACATAGATTTATTGAAAATAGAATACTATTATTTCATCTATGGCCAAGAATTCTGACGGCCTTCATAGTTTATCTCTTTCCCAATTCCAAATACACATACTCTTCCTTTACTTTTATGTGTCTCTTTGTTCTTTGTTAAATGGTTCAGTGGAAGGTAATATGAGCCAAATATTATAAAAGGATAATAAAAATAAAGTAAAAAAATCAAGGGCTGCCAATTCTAAAGACAGCCATATATCATAAATAATGAACTGATAATTCTGTTATATAGCATTTAACAGTCTTACATGTTAAATACCTTTACAATTTAAAAGCACTTTCACATGTGGCATCTCATTTCATTATTATTATTTCTATGTATGACTTAATATTGCAATGCTGAAAGTTGGGTATGATTCGTTCCATTTTTAAAGATAAGAAGCTGGGGATTAAAGAGATTAGAAAACTATCGTAGCTCAGAAGTGGTAGCTCTGTCTGACTCCAAAGATTGAACTTTTTATACCATTTAATATGTACAGTGACACAAAGAGGAGGGTATGGGAAATAGTAACATTATTGGCATGTATCAGGGTATGATGGAGAATTGAGCGCAGCATCTGTAACCCAGTGTTCCTTTTCCCCTTAATTCTAATGACAACCAGAGAGGGTGATATGCTTTTGATAGTAAAACGTTTCACTGTTAACACTAAAACCGGGAATCATGTGCACCCTTGACCCTATTTTCTTTCCACTACACCATTCTTTTTGTTAAATTGTGTCCCTCTTAAATACAATCCACCTGTAGTTGGCCTAGGGTAAGTTATGGTGAAGACCATTTAATATAAGATTTTCTAATTATTACAAGTTCAGTTTCACTGATTAGGCAAGACTGTGATGTACATAATATAACTTTCATGGGTACAAAAGTGCCCACATATTCTACTTTTTGCCCTTAAATTAATTAAAGACTAAATTAATTGTTGTGCTATCAGGAATAAATAGGGCTAATGGTTTTAAAAAAGTACATTGTTCCATAAATGTTCTCACTTGTGAAGTTGATAACAAGTATTAATCAAGCTAAAGAAAGTTTGCCAACGTAGACAGTGTATGACTGAAATACCCATAGTCAGACTGGAATGAGGTCTGGTCTCATCAGTTAGGGAAAATGGACAAGCAATGTCCTACTGGTACATAACAGTAAAATTAACTTTGTACTTGTCACCTATACCGGAGGTTGCGGTATACATGTGTTAAGATAGGGTATTAGGAAGTCAGATACTTGAAATGGTTAGCCAGAATTTAATAAAATTATTTGCTTCCTTCATGTGATTTTAAATAGATCTAAGTGTTAATTTTGCAGTAGATTGATAATATTAACATAAGCATTGCCCTGTTATAATTTCAATGGTCCTGAAAGAATGGTTTGAACATCTCCATATTCCTCAGATAATTAGATAACTACTAGGTTATACCTAGAGTCTGAGAACTAGAAGAGAACTTAAAGTTCAAATAACTCAGCTTCCCTCATTTTATAGGTTCAGTGAGGTTAACTGTTTATTCTAATGACACAAAGGTAAGTAGTATGAGAACCAGCAGAGGAGTCTATATTTAGGTTCTGACCACTGAAGCATTCCAGCCTTTTAACACCAAGAGAGCTCTGTGCACTTAGGACTTCACAAGCATATCTAGCATTGATTCTGCCAGGAACTGGTTAATCATTGGTTAACCAATCAACAGTGGTTGGTATTTTCACGTGAGAAAATGTGTGTATTTCAACATGGCCTTCGATGACCAAAGTATTCAATCACATGTAATAATTTTTTAAATGGTAATGTGAATAAAAAGATACATAACTTCCAGTATTTGACTGATGTCAGGCCAGTACTATGTTGGCTACACAAAAGAATTTTCATATAGTACTTATATTCTTCGGTTTACAATTTAGTGAAAACCCAGTATATTTTCCATACAATGTTAAATACTATGTTATGGTATTAATTATCACATAAAAACACTACTTAACCATAATATGCTACTGTTGGTCACATTAAAGACAATGCATTATCTTAGTACTAAAAATAAATGTTCTCACTAAATCCTTGACTTCTAATATAAATTCATACAACTTAACAGAAGAAAGACAAACAATCCAATTAAAAAATGGGCAAAGGACATAAATAGACACTTCTCCAAAGTGGACATACAGATGGCCAAGAGACATATGAAAAAATATCAAAGTCACTAATCATCAGAGAGATGCAAATTAAAATGACAATGAGATATCACCTCATACCTGTCAGAATGGCTACTATCAACAAATCAACAAACGACAAGTGCTGGCAAGGAAATGGAGAAAAGGGAACTTTAGTACACTGCTGATGGGAATGCAGACTGGTGAAGCCATTATGGAAAACAGTTGCTATTAGTGAATTTCAAGGGATAAGAAACTTTAGTTTCAATATGTTAATTTCTCCATCAAGATGACATTTTTAGAAAAACAGTCTTTGCTACAGATCACTAATAATGAATGCCACTCAGAATGATAAAATAACAATAAGGTAAATCACAACATATAAACTTTCTGGCATTTGTTAGCATCGTTTATATCACCACTTAGTTACAAATGGTTTTTGGTTACAAATTGTTGGCATAAGCCATAAGTCTAATAGTCAAAATTCCTCCTCCCTGAAAAATAGAATTATTTCAATTACAAAGATTATTTCTTCCTTTTTGAGGGATATTAGAAAATTTAATACATATTTTGTTTTACCACAATGGGCAGAAAAATAAACTCATTTTAATATCTAAAAATAGATTAATAATAATTCATTAAATAAAAATAAATAGCAAGTATTATAGACTTGAATTTAGCAGTGTAAGCATAGGTTCTAGAAGTAAGTCCAGGTTTTATGTATATTTACATATATATATATATATATATATATATATATATATATATTCCATTATAATATTTGAAAGATACTAAATTAGAATTATACAAAAGCTTCTGAGAGGAATATATCAGTTCAGAAACCTCACTCACTAATTCATTCATTTATTCATTTGGATTAATATTCACTTAGGGACTATTGTGTATGAGGAACTAATTCTAGATGCTTGCCAATAAAATTGACATTCAAGCAGGTTCTCAAAGAATAACTGGGATTTTGACAGGCTGATAAGAAGTAGGACTTGACATTTCAGTCAGTGGGAATGATATAAAAATAAATGCAAATGCATGATATGATCAGGGAAATTAGCCCTGTGTAGTAAAAACTCTGCATATACCAATATTAGAGGAATCTAGAAAGTTAGTCAGATGTCAAATTATAATGCACCTTAAATTGCAAAATTCAAGTGAATTTGGAATTTACTATTTGGACTATAGAATACTATATTTTTTCTATTATAGCTTTTTGAAATCTGATTTTTATTTTAGAAAAAATAAGTTTTGTAGAATTACTGAATTTAATTAGAAAAATATTAGAGACAGCCATCTATATATATAAAAAGCCAGTGACCAGAATGCCATAATGAACGGAACGCCCAGTCACTATGACTCCCACTGTAGCCAGAGAACCAGCTGATGGGGGAGGTGGCTGGCCGGACAACCTCACGCAGCCCCTACCTCCAGCCAGCCCTGCCCCTGATCGGCCTCTCCCACCCCAATTGAGGACGGGGTAGCTGGCCAACCCCCCCATGGCCCTTCCCCCTGGCAGCCCTGCCTCGGATCAGCCCACCCCACCCCACCCCGATCAGCCTGCAGCCCCTGCCCCTAGCCAGCCCTGTCGTTGATCACCCCCCCACCTCAATAAGGGGTTGGGCCAGCTACCCCGTGGCTGGCCTCACCCCATATCGGCCCCCCACCCCGATCAGGGACAGGGCTCTCCAGTCAACTGCCTGTGGTTCCTCCTCCCAGCCGGCCCTGCCCCGAGTGGGCGCCCATTGGCATACAGCCCTTCTCCCCAGCCAGCTCTGCCCCTGATCAGCCCCCCAGCTCCAATCAGGGGCAGGGCTGGCCAGTCAACCACCCATGGACCCTCCTCCAGTCCTCTGGCCCCCGATCAGTCCCTGAACCCAATTTAGGGGCAGGGCCAGCTGGCCCACCAACCACAGCCCCTTCCCATGGCCAGCCCCGCCCCTGGTCCCCCCCCACCCCACACAGTCCTCCCCCCAGCCAGCTCCACCCCTTATTGGCCCCCACACACCAATCAGGGTTGGGGCCAGCCAGCCAAACAACCAGAGCTCCTCCCCATAGCTGACCTCACCCCCAATCGGCCCCCACCCCAATTAGGGGCGGGGCCCACCAGCCAATTGCCCACGGCCCCTCCCCCCAGTCAGCACGGCCCTTATTGAGCCCCGATCAGGGCAGGCTGGCTGGCCAACCTCCCGCCATCTCCTCCTCCTCACAGGCCCCACCCCAATTGGCCCCGATTGGGGCCGGGCCAGCCAGACCCCACCCATGCACAAATTTGTGCACTGAGCCTCTAGTCCTATCTAATAAAAGAGTAATATGCAAATTGACCATACCTCCACTACACCCACAAGCCACACCCACCAGCCAATCAGGGGCGAATATGCAAATAAACCCAACCAAGATGGCTGAGGCCACAGAGAGCAGGAGGGAGGATTGGGTTTCCCCAGAAATGGAGGAAGCCAAGCTTTCCGTCTGCCCTTGCTGGCCCAGGCCTCCACTCAATGGTACAATGTTTCAATTAAAGAAGATAAATAAATCCCAGATACCAGGGTCTCCACTTTGGTCGCCAGGTGGCATGGCCAACCTGAAAACCACCACAGGCTCCTCGCTCAGGCCACCCCATGCCCCAAGGGAACCCCCACCCTGATCCGGGACACCCTTCAGGGCAAACCTGCTGGCCCCCACCTGTGCACCAGGCTTCTATCCTATCTAATCCTATTTAATAAAAGAATAATATGCAAATTGACCATCACTCCAACACACAAGATGGCTGCCCCCATGTTGTCAGGGATGACTGCCCCCATGTGGACACAAGATGGCCACCACAAGATGGCTAGCAGGGGAGGGCAGTTGGGAGGGACCAGGCCTGAAAGGGAGGGCAGTTGTGAGCAATCAGGCCAGCAGGGGAGGGCAGTTGGGCGGGACCAGGGCTGCAAGGTAGGGCAGTTGGGGGCAATCAAGCCTGCAGGGGAGGGCAGTTAGGGGTGACCAGCAGAGGAGGGAAGTTGGGGGTGACCAGGCCTGCAGGGAAGGGCAGTTGGGGGGGGACCAGGCCTGCAGGGGAGAGCAGTTGTGGGGAACCAGGCCTGCAGGGGAGGGAAATTAGGGGAAAACAGGCTGGCAGGGGAGCAGTTAGGCATCAAACAGGCTGGCAGGGGAGTGGTTAGGGGGTGATCAGGCTGGCAGGCAGAAGCTGTTAGGGGCAATCAGAAAGGCAGGCAGGCGAGCAGTCCTGGATTGTGAGAGGGATGTCCGACTGCCTGTTTAGGCCCGATCCTACCAGGATCGGGCCTAAACGGGCAGTTAGACATCCCTTGAGGGGTCCCAGATTGGAGAGGCTGCAGGCTGGGCTGAGGTACACACCCTGCCCCCCGTGCACAAATTTCATGCACCGGGCCTCTAGTCCTATATAATAAAAGCCTAATATGCTAAGTGCCCAGTCGTCTGGTCATCCATTCAACCAATAAAAGCGTAATATGCTAATGATTTACTAAGGCTACTCAACCACTCACTATGACATGCACTGACCACCAGGGAGCAGACACTCTGACCTGTATGTTAGCTTGCTGCTGGGGTCTGGCTGGTCGGGACTGAGTGAGATGGGCCAGACATGCCCTGGAGCCCTCCCTCAGTCCCTCCCTGACTGGCCAACCTCCTGCATCCCTCCCCAGCCCCAATCATGCACCAGTGGTGTCACTCCACCTGGCCTGCACCCTCTCACAATCCGGGCTGAGGGACCCTCCCCCCCAGTGCACAAATTTATTGCACCGGGCCTCTAGTCTTTTATACACACCCATCCTTTATACATTTTCTGAAACTTTCTCACGTCACTATCATATCTGGAGGACTTTTTAATGTCTTAGATGTAAATCATGGCATCAGACTGACCCTGGTCCCACTTCAGATTGAAGGAGAATTTAAACACTAGCATTTACTGCTTTGGTAGTTTTTGGTTAACCATATACATTTTCTCTTAACTGCCCTTATTTTTCTTCTATGTTATATAAAAACAAACATGTATTCCAGACATCAGTAGACGGTAATAAGCTGAAAGTGTTCAATGCCTTACTGCATCATTTACATAAAAATAGATGTAACTATCAGAACTCTAAACTATAGGCATGGTCTTTGTGATAAAGACAAAGAACAATCTAACTTATAAATTAATCTAAAGTATTATCTATTATTGATCATGTAGTACATACTGGTCAATTCCATGGAAGCAAGTTTTTTTTTAAAAAAAATGTCTTTATTGATTTTAGAGAGAGGGGAAGGGAAAGGGAGAGAGATATAGAAACATTGATGAGAGAGCAACATCAATCAGCTACCTCTTGCCCCGACTGGAAATCAAACCAGCAGCAGTGACCTCTTGGTGAATGGAATGACACTCAACCAACTGAGCCACACTAGGTGGGTGGGAAGCAAGTTCTTATAGCAGTTTATTTAGCCTTTTTATCACTGAAGCAACTCACATATCATTAAAGAATATGACTCAATAGGCCCGTGTGTCCGTGTGTGTGTGTGTGTGTGTGTGTGTGTGTGTGTGTGTTAGCTCAAGTCACAGAGGGACTCAGGGGAGCCTACCAAGCAGTGGGTAACATAAGACAGCAGTGAAAGAATTTATCGAGCCCATATTAAGTGACTGAGAGTATTTAGCAGTCTTTATTATGCAGTGGAGAAGAACAGACCTACATATTAACATAGCTACCACAGCCAAATTTATATTTTTCCACCTCAAGTATCTAGTGCTAATCTTTTTCCTCTGGCTTTTCTGTGTTGTCTAGGCATACAGCATTAACTAATAACCATTTTAAGACACCTGTTAAGTTCATAGTAGAAATTCCAATCTGAATTATACATGTTCTCTCCAAAGTTCATCATCAATGCATACAAGAGAAAGAAAGCATTAATTTGCATGGACTCTAGGATAGAAAGGAATGCAAGATCATTTGTTGTAGTAGATATGGTATCTGGATGTAGTAAAATGAAATCCAATCAGGAGTAGCTTTTCTACACTGTTCAATATTTGTGGTGACATATTTGCCTCCATGCCAGCAAGGTATACTTTACTTAGATTTGTCTAATTTTTATGAGTTAGGTCCAAGTTAAATATTGAATTCCTGATAGAATTTGGGCATTTGAGGACAGCTATAATCACTTAGACAAATTCTAACTATGCAGTTAGGGGTGACCAGGCCTGCAGGGGAGGGCAGTTGGGGGTGAACTTTTGTTAGGAAAAACTGTGTGTGTGTGTGTGTGTGTGTGTGTGTGTGTGTGTGTGTGTGTGTGTATTCAAATGAGCTATCTTAATTTTATTATATTTAATAGACTTTATTTTTAGAGAAGTTTTAGGTTCATAGCAAAATTGAGTGGAAATTACAGAGTTCCCATATATTTTCTGTCACCACACACGCATAGTCTCCCGTGTTATCAACATCTCCCACCAGATGTACATGTTACAACTCATGAGCCTGCATTGAATTTCTATACCACCCAGAGTCCATAGTTTACTTTAGGGCTCACCCTTGGTGTTAAACACTCTGTGGGTTTGGACAAATGTATAGTGATATACTGTACATCCATCATTATACTATCATACAGAATGTTTCTCTGCCTTAAAATTGCTTTGTGCTTCAAATATTTATCTTTGTCTCCCCCTACCAACCACTGAGCTTTCTTATTGTCTCCATGGAACCTTTTCCAGAATGTCATATAGTTGGAACAATACAGTATGTAGCCTTTTCAAATTGACCTCTTTCACTTAACAATATGCATTTAAGCTTCCTCCATGTTTTTCATGGCTTGATAGGTCATTTCTCTTTTTCCCCATGGGATTAATTTTTTAAATTTTTATTAAATTTATTGATATAACATTTATCCTATATAATAAAGAGGTAATATGCAAATTGACCATCGCTCCAACACACAAGATGGCCACCCCCATATGGTCAAAGATGCCCCCCCCATGTGGACACAAGATGGCAGGCAGGGGAGGGCAGTTGTGGGCGATCAGGTCAGCAGGGCAGTTGGGAGGGATCATGCCTGCAAAAGAGGGCAGTTGGGGGGACCCAGGCCTGCAGGGGAGGGCAGTTGGGGGGACCAGGCCTGCAGGGGAGTGCAGTTGGGAGGGACCAGGCTGGCAGGGAAGGGCAGTTAGGGGTGACCAGTCCAGTAGGGGAGGGCAGTTAGGGGCAATCAGGCCAGCAGGGAAGCAGTTAGATGTCAATCAGGCTGGCAGAGGAGTGGTTAGGGGGTGATCAGGATGGCAGGCAGAAGCAGTTAGGGGCAATCTGGCAGGCAGGCAGGCAAGCGGTTGGGAGCCAGCAGTCCTGGATTGTGAGAGGGATGTCTGACTGCCCGTTTAGGCCAGATCCCAGAATCGGGCCTAAATGGGCAGTTGGACATCCCTCTAGGGGTCCCAGATTGGAGAGAGTGCAGGCTTGGCTGAGGGTAACACACACCCCCCATGTACAAATTTTGTGCACTGGGACTCTAGTATATATATACAAAAGCCCAGTGACCATTACGGTGGAATGACCAGAACAACTGGGACAACTGGTGGCTATGACATGCACTGCGGCAGCCAACCAGCCTCATCCAGGCCCTGATCACCCCCACCCCCCTCCCTCCATCCCCCACCATACCACCCTACCACACCACCCCCACCCCCTAGCCAGTCTGGCCCAATCGGCCCTCAACAGGAGGAGGAGCTGAAGTGGGGAGAACAGTAGGCAGCAGCTTGGCTGGAGTTGCAGTGGCAGCGGTGGCACATACACTACAGCCTCCCAAGCCCTGAGTCCTGGGGATGGGGGGTGGGGCCAGCAACAGGGAGCACCAGCTGGTCCAGCCACTGAACCTCCATGCCCCCAGCTGTCATTGCCATGCCTGGGGACCACCAGCAATGGCCATGCCACCTGATCCCCAAGAAGAGCTGCTGTCGCTGGCAGGCCCCAGGTCCCAGTCACATATGGACTGGGAGGAAGGGGATGACAAAGCAGTGATGCCAAATGGGGTGAGGCTGTGAGGCCGTCACCACAGGCAGGAGAATCTGGCCAGGGGCTGGGCATGGGGTCTGAGGAAGCGGAACCCTGGGAACTAAGCTTAAACCCTGCCCAGCCTCCACCCATTGACATGGAAACTGCATCCACAGGTAAGGTGGATGCAGCAATCCCACATATGGCATCAAGGACCTGGGTCCCCAAAATGCCCCCTCCCCACAGGGTGCCTCTGCACCTTCCTCATGTTCCCCACCTTGAGTACCAATCTCCCCCCCCCTCTCAGCCCCCACATACCCCACTTTGCCACAGGTGGCTATAAATGTTAGCAGATCCTTCAAAAATCTGAATTTCATTTTCCCAAAGACTTGGAAGAAAACAAAATACTATTAATTCTTTTATTTAATGATCATCATTATTTTGGCTTTTAAAATGGTCCTCAGAGGCAAACCGCAGCACCTGGCCCTGGAGTGCCTGTGTACAAGTTTCTTCCTTCTGCCAAGGGGTTGGGGCTGCCAGGGGGTTGTTAGGGGCCTCTTGGCCAGTTGTGATGGTTTCGGGGGGCATGTTTGTGCACAGCATGCGTGCCAGCAACCAGGACGCTGACAACAAAGTGAAGGGCAGGCCTGCTGCCCCTAAACTTGGCTCTGTCCCTGGCAGAGAGGTGACTTTAACTTGCCCTTACCTTTTCCCTCCATGAATTGCCACACCCTACTCCCGCATGGTCCCCCCTCCCATCCTCCATTTCTCCCTCTTTTAATGCAGGAAACAGAAATCCCAGGGTGTGTATGTCTAATTCAGGAGGGACAGCATTGCCAGAGGGCTGGGGGTGCCTTTCTTTTCTTCCCAGCTGCCAGGATGCAGGGAACATCGAGTCTTGCAGGGTACATTGAAATTTGTAACCCCTTCAAGTGGCCAGCCTGGCTGTGGTGTTACCTGACTTGGGTGGGGAGTGGGTGAGGTTCAGCTTACCAGCATTCTGGACTCTCCTGGGTTTTTGAAAATTGCCCTGGGTTCAGCCTCACTTCACCTGACTCCCCTGCTTCCATATCAGAGTGTGGGTGCCCACAGGGGACCAGGGAGTCTGAGGCATCCTGGCCCAGGGTTGCAGGAGGCATGTTCAGGGAGGAGCCACCAGCCTGGTAGTGCTGTTTTTCTAGGCACTGGGGTAGAGGGTGCTGTGTTGTGGGTCCTGAGGAAGCTTTGTTGTGGTGGAATGGGAGTGTGTAGTTTTGGAAATATAGCTTTCCAAGGCCTGGGGTGGTGGGTGCTCCGGGCGGAGAGGAAAGGCAGCAGGACAGGCCTTCTCGCTCTTGGCAGCTGATTTAGGGGAACCCCTTTCTTAAGCCAGCACCTCTTACTGGTCATGTGGCATGGCCTTAGGCAGCTTTAACTGCTCCAGTACAAGATTTGAACTGAGAGAAGGAGGTTTGAAGAATGCGTTGAATAAAATGGCAACATTCTGAAGGGAAGAGAAAAAGTAACCATCTTACAAGCAAAAAAAAGAAAAGAAAGATGTAAATCTTAAAATCCCATTTGTCCTATGTTAATTATTATATGAGAGTTTGGGGGTAAGGGTGAGGGGTGAGGATAAGACTAAGATGGCTGCCTAGCCTGTCTTTCAACTTCTTCATCTAAGTAAATTGAAAACAAAACTCTTTATCATTGCACATGAAGATGGCAAAAGATAATCGGTAAATAAAGGAACCACTTTTTGTTGGATTACCATTATCATTCTTTGATGAGGGTAGGTTCAGAACCTATATCCACCATCATCAAAGTAAATGATTTATTTACTAGAGGTCCAATGCATGAAGATTCATGCAAGAATGGGCCTGCCTTCCCCTGGCTGCCAGCACTGCCTTCACTCTGGCTGGAGCTGCCTTTCTGCCTTGGCTCCAGCCCAGAGCCACCTTTAACCCTTTGCACTCGCTTGCTTTTTTCTCGATTCCTTTATTCTAATGATAACCGTGTCGAGTCACATTCGATATCCGAGTGCAAAAGGTTAAGCCTTCCCATGCTGTCCAGAGGCCTGGAGCAGCTGGGGCGGTGTGGAATGCCTGCTTCGTTGCCATGGCAATGACGCAAGCGTTCCGCCCCCAGCCACTAGGAGCCTGCATATGCAAATTAACCCGCCATCTTTGTTGGGTTATTTTGCATACTCACTTCTGATTGGCTGGTGGGTGTCGCAAAGGTACGGTTAATTTGCATCTTTCTCTTTTATTAGTGTAGATAGACATGGCCTACCTCCCATTAGTGTCACCAGGGTCAGGTGAATTAAGGAAAGGAAGCCAAGTGCCCAGTGTTCAGTAATACTATCCACTAAAATGAATTGCTATTTATACAATGTTTACAACAACTCTGACTGTCACAAAGAGGCACTTACAATTTTCAACATCATCATCATAATTATTATTGTAGAAATATTGTACTTTGTTAGCTGTCATAGAGGTTTCCTACCCTAGGCAACAAATTTATCTATATAAAAGCTTAATATGCAAAGTGTCCCCTTGGGAGATTGACCTACCAGGAGTTCAATCACTCAGTATGATGTGTGCTGACCATGAGGGGGTGGCGTGGAATGAAGGAAGGCCCTGATCAGACCTGATCACTGGCCAAGCCTAGGGACCCTACCCATGCACAAATTTTGTGCACCAGGCCTCTAGTTAGTTAACAAAATTATATGTTTCAAGTGCACAACTTTATAATACAGCATCTCTATATTCTATTATGTGCATGTGATCTTAATTTTAAAAGACCACTGTAGTTTCCTTAAATTTGAGTACATTTTCTAAGCCACAGAGAGTCTGTGGTGAAAGCAGTATTGCAATGAAGTATAGGGACAAAAAGCATCTCCCCAATTACAAAATGCCCCATTTTGAAAATGTTTGTACCATATTCCTGAGAGCAATACCTAATAAATTATTTTAAATTACAGCATTGTAATTTTGGAATTAGCAAGAGGGATTTTGCAGTAGCATTATGGGAGCTATCAGGTGAATATTTAGCACTGACTCTGATGTATTCATATGTCATTTTAGCTGTATGAAGTTCCAAATACAAGATAATAAGCTTTCTTAATTTTCTCTTTGACTTGAACAAATAGGAGTCTCTGTGAAAGCTAACTTCAAAGTCTGATCTAATGATACTATTAGAAACAGTGATGAGAAATAAGAGAGCGAGGTCAGGAGCTTTTGAACAAAGTTTCTGGGCTATTTCCTGACACTTCCGTTAGATATATGAGCTAATTAAGTACCAAAAAACGGGGGGGGGGGGGGGAGGGCAGACATCTTAAAATGTGCCATAGACTTTCACAATTCTACTTTTTCTCAAAAATATGCTTCAATATTTCCAAAGAACCAAATTAATTGCAAGAAACTCCTTTGTCTACCTAACTAAACTCAAGCCATTATGTAGCCCATGATGACATTTCAACATGAGGGCCCTTACTTGCTTCAAGTTTTGCTCAGAATGATGCTTTAGCTTTACATTTTGTGGTCTTATTTTATTGATACATTCTACTTAGGATTTTGTTTGTTTGTTTGTTTGTGTGTTTTTTTTATCAACATTGCTGTGGAGAGGGCAGATTATCATCCCTCTCTTTTATTCTTCCTTTAAGAGAAAGATAAATCAAGCCACTTAAATGTTGTCTATTCACCTGTCTTTTCAAGAATTCAAAGGAGCACCTAAAATGTACTGGGCCGTGTGTTGAGTAAGTGTACCCCTTTGCTTGTAGAAGTAGTAATGGGGGAGCCCTGACCGGTTTGGCTCAGTGGATAGAGCGTCGGCCTGCGGACTGAAGGGTCCCAGGTTCGATTCCAGTCAGGGGCATGTACCTTGGTTGCAGGCACATCCCCAGTAGGGGGTGTGCAAGAGGCAGCTGACCTGTGTTTCTTCCTCATTGATGTTTCTAACTCTCTATTCCTCTCCCTTCCTCTCTGTAAAAAAATTAATAAAATATATATTTTTTAAAAAGAAGTAGTAATGGGGGAAATTGACAGAGTAGGTGATAATTTTAATACAATGTAGAATAATTACAAAGTAAGAATTATGTCAGAGTTTCTTGTGAACACAAAGGAAAGTAGATAATGAGGAAGGGGAAGGGTTTCAGAAGTGGCTTTGTGGAGGTGGTGACAAATAAGCTGGTGATATTGTATCTCAAACTCAGGTTTGTCTGGTTTCAAAGTTTATGTTCATTCTGTGAGAATATAGTAGAGGTTGCAAAGTGCTTAGCCAGCATTTAATGTTGCTGAACAATAAGGTTCTCAATCTAAGAATAACATGTTTCTATTTACCATAAGGTTGTTGGGATAAAAAGAATAAAATCATTAAGAAATAGTTCCTATCAAAATGATGTTATGTTAAAATTGTAGATAATTACTTTCTGTTTTTGCAAAATTTTGCAACAGCCAAGAGACATTAAAGTGATCAAAAGAAATAAACTAAAATTTTACAATCCTTCAGCTTTCATATATGGACTACGGGGTAAATATCTGTAATCTATTGTTTAGGATGAGAAAAGTAAAAAAATAACTTTTAAAATAATGTTACCCTAGCCAGTTGGGCTCAGTGGGGCACACACAGCTGTTGCTCTATCCCTGGCCCGGGTTGGGGTGTGTGTGGGAGGCAACCAATAGACGTGAGGACACATTGATGTTTCTCTTTATCTCACCCTCCCTTCCACTCTCTACTATAAAAATCAATTGAAAAATATCCTCAGATAAGGATTAACAAAAACATTTTTAAAAATAAATAATTGTTCACACCAAAAAACTGTAGAATGCGGATTAATTTTATGTGCTCTTAACTGACAAGTAATCTAATCTATTGAACCATAGCATCCTATGCTAGTTGTCCCTGGAAAACATTCAACTGGTATTTCCAGAGATTTGTTTCAGTAACATAAATTTCAGGTACAAAGTATTTTAAAAAGCTATGACAGTCCTTGGTCTTATATCTGCTTCCCTTACATTCTTGCCCTAGGCAATACTTGCCTTAGGCAGTACATCCACTTTCCTATTTTCAGTTACTATCTGTTGATGACACCAAATTCTAAAATCCAGGTCATAAACGTTTCCTATACTTTAAGCCTTTTCTTTTCCTACATTTTAAGCTTTTTTATGAATATGTCAAGATGACAGCTTATCTGTTTGTGACAAAGCTATGCAAAAATAAAAAGCTGATCAACAACCAGGGAACAAAATATGATGGTTGAAAGTTAGAATGTAGCCAAATAGTTCATTTAATCTGGAAGAGACAGGCAAGACAGGAACTGAGATTCACCAGAGGTACCAGTGGGTTAAAGGAGACTTTTTGTTGTTATGCTTATCCTGGTGTGTCCCATGGGTACCAAAGTGCTTAATTTTTTCTTGCCTTTTTTTGTTCCCTGCCTACTTGATCCTCAAACTTTGGCACATGATTCATCTCTTCCTTAGGTGTAGACATACAGCTTCATTCCCAGGTTAACCTTTGTTGCCTCCTTGACCAGGGTCCATGGACTTCTCTTCTAATATAGTTCTACAGTCTGTCTATCATTACCGCTCTGTACCTGCCTTTGCCATTTCGTGTCTTTAATTCCAAATTTGAAGCATAATTTTCATCACATAAAAAAAGTCTAGAAAAATTCCCATACCTCACCCCAAAGTGATTATATGATAACTAGAGGCCTGGTGCACAAAATTCATGCACTAAAGGGGGTCCCTCAGCCTGGCCTGTGCCCTCTTGCAGCCCGAGAGCCCGCGGGGTATGTCCGACTGCCACAGAGGTGGGAGAGGATCCCGCCACCACCCCTGCACTCGCCAGCAGTGAACCGGCTTCTGGCTGAGCGGCATTTCCCCTCTAGAAGTGCACTGACCACCAGGGGGCAGCTCATGCATTGAGCATCTGCCCCATGGTAGTTAGTATGCGTCATAGTGACTGGTCATTCCACCATCAGGCCAAAACCAGCTCTCCGACATCCCCCGAGGGGTCCTGGATTGTGAGAGGGTGCAGTCCAGGCCGAGGGACACCACTGGTGTACATCAGGCCGGGGAGGAGTGCAGGAGGTTGGCCAGTCAGGGAGGGACCGCAGGAGTGCTCCAGCTTGTGTCCAACCCATCTCACTCAGTCATGATTGGCTGGACCCCAGCAGCAAGCTAACCTTCAGAGTGCCTGCCCCTGGTGGTCACTGGACACTTAGAATATTAGGCTTTTATTATATAGGATAATCCAGCTAAAATGTATAGTTTTTAAAAATTTTAAAAACAAATTTATATAAATATTTTAAAGTACATTATTCAGAATATTAATAAAATGGAGAAAATGTGCCATAGTAAGACTAATAGACTGCTTATGTCACAGACAGGATGGCTAAGTGTGTTCTTGGAAACAGAATTCTGGGAAGTTTAGATTAAGCCTCTGATCAGGTTTGACTATAGGACACTGCCAAAGTTGCTTTGCCTTCCCCACACCAGGCAAAATAGTTCTCTGTTGCCTGTCATTCCCTACAATTCCAATGATAAAAAGTTAATTTTAATTCTACATGCCTAATTAAAACACAGATGCTGTTAATGGGAGAAAAAGGTTTGAAAGTAAAGAAAGTGTCCAAAGACTAATTTGATATTTTCATAATTTCCTCCAGACCTCTTTGTATGTGTCTTTTAGAAGATTAACATGCTAATGTTTATAGAATGCTTTAAAGCCTTTGGATAACAAAAGAGATCTAAGTATTACAATGACAATAGTGATATAGTAAAATGTTCAAAGAACATATGGTTGTCACATATACATATGGTACACTCATATTGTAGAAACCCTTACATATTTCCTCTTTATTTTGCATGGCATTTTTCTCTCTTAAGTTTTTGGCAATGTCTGCCTTATGGAAAACACAGGGTTATGGTAATATGTTCCCATTGCAGGCATTCATTACGAAGATTTAATTCACTGAAAAATATGTTGGCATATTATATATGCAGTTTGCCTATAAAGGCTAAATACTTTTTGTCAGTATATTTCTAAATGCATATTCTCAATAGAAGATATGTTATTGCAGGAAGCTTCTTCCTAGGAAATTTTTTCTGTCAAGCTATTACTTGTTTTCAGACTACGCCTTCATTAATCATCCATTAACAGCCACCAGTTTATGATCCAAACATTCAAGGTTCCTCCTGGTAAAACAACTATTTCTTCCTAGTGTCATTTTTACCTAATGCTCTATGCAGCCACAATTTTTAAATTATTTTTAGTCCCACTACCTTCTCTTCTGTCTCTTACTATTCTGTGAATGGTTATTTACTCAACAAAATTGATTTTCCATAGAAATAAAGCATTATCTGGGGGTGGTAGCCACCCCAAAATTCTGTGGCTTCTTCCTTGGTTACTCTAATCCCTTATATGGTTTATATATTTAACAAACCTATATGATGAAAGCCAGGCCATATTATTTGAAGACATTCTCCAGTAGTTTAGACAGCCAGCATATATTCAAAGAGAATTGTGAAAATGCCATCATGGTTAATCCCAAATAACCTGTTAGTGAATTGAAGTAACTGATAATCATTTCCAATCTCCCCAAGTAATACCAGTTTATACATTGAATTATGATGGTAAATAGTGGATATTTTGTTACATAAGAGTAAAAACATCAAATAGTATAACCCATATTTGCATATTTTACCAGACAGAGATCTTTTAATATTTAAGTATATGATTAATTGATTTTTTTTAAATTACACTGTAGAGTTAAGTCAAAAAGGACTTTACAGTTTCATGTAATTATATTCTTTGCATTCATAAAAAACAGCCATGCCACTATGCAAATTAAAATTACGCCCCCCCAAAATCATATATATCCAAATATATTTCATGATCTCTTGTATTAATACACTAGAGGCCTGGTGCACAAAATTTGTGCATGGGGGGGTTGTCCCTCAGCCCAGCCTGCACCCTCTCCAATCTGGGACCCCTCGAGGGATGTCTGACTGCCCATTTAGACCTGACCCAAGTAGGATTGGGCCTAAACAGGCAGTCAGACATCCCTCTCACAATCCAGGACTGCTGGCTCCCTACTGCTAGCCTGCCTGCCTTCCTGATTACCCCTGCTTCTGCCTGCCAGATCACCCCCTAACCACTCCCCTGCCAGCCTGCTTGCCCCTAACTGGCCTCCCTTGCAGGCTTGGTCCCTCCCAACGGCCCTCCCCTGCTGGCCATCTTGTGGTGGCCATCCTGTGTCCACATGGGGGCAGCCATCTTTGACCACATGGGGGCAGCCATCTTGTGTGTTGGAGTGATGGTCAATTTGCATATTATTCGTTTATTAGATAGACTAGAGGCTTGGTGCACAGGTGGGGGCCGGCAGGTTTGCTCTGAAGGGTGTCCCGGATCAGGGTGGGGGTTCCCTTGGGGCATGGGACAATTTGTATATTAACCTTTTATTATATAGGATATACACTGAGTGGCCAGATTATTATTCATTCAGAGATCATAATAATCTGGCCACTCAGTGTATATCCTTTAGTTCCAAAACATTATGGTAGTTGGTTAGGTTACTACTGCCAACTCAAAGTTAACTCCGATATAATAAAAATATTGAAATATATCAGCCTTTTGGAAAAACTGAAACATTATCTACAAAACGTGGTCTAAAAATGTATAAGATATACTGTGGTTCTTTGGTTTATTTTCCAATGCATGTTTATCCATAACATGATGTCAAAATTTAATACAACAATTCCGGATGGACTCAGGCTACACGTTGCACTGAGTAACTGTTTATAGCACTTTTAACACTTTAGATCTCCTTATTCTCACTGACTTAATAGACAATCCTGAACACTACCTCAGCAACCTCATGATTATGAAGATACATATTTATTTAAGACTTTCTGCTGGCACAGTAGGGGCAATTAGTGAAAGTATATTATCTTCATTTTGAACAAAATTCTAAATTAGAAGCAGTGGCAGTTTTATAAAGACAGCCCTTAGTAAAAACTTTTGGAGTGTTAAATCACCAAGTTTTCAGAATGATGTAAATTTGAGTCACTAATACAATAATACTAATTTTCTCAATGAGCCTAGATGGAAGCAGTGGATTTTGTATAAAAACTTTTTTCTTGGACAAAGCCATCACCTGTTTTTTTAGAAAAAAATATTAAAGGTAAATTAATATGACAAATTTACTAGGTATGTAGTTTTGCTTTAAGTAAAATGCCTTCAAATTTAAATGTAATTCCCATGTGGCAATGAAGTGCACATCTCTGGGTAATCTATTACTTGAATTACACATGCTAAGAAACCATTTTCACTGCTTAAAATAGTAACCATTATTATGCCTTAAAAGTGCATTTGTAAAATGTTGGTTTTGAGGCAAATCTCATCATTTAAAATATAAATTTAAATTGAGTAAGATACCTTTTTTAAAAAAATCCTCACTAAAGGATATGTTTTTATTGATTTTTAGAGAGAGAGAGGAAGGTAGAGAGAGGAAGAGAAAGAGAGAAACATTGATGTTGATCGGTTATTCAGTTGCCAAACTTTTGGTGTATGAGAAATGCTCCAACCAACTGAGCCAGCCAACCAGAGTCTAGATTACCCTTCTTTTTTTTAAAAAAAAAAAGAAAACAACTTATCTTTATTGTTGAGAGTATTATATACGCCCTCCCCCATTTAAAAATGTTACCCTTTTTAATACCACATAAATATATTGATCTGATATGGAAATTGGATCAATTTTAGAAATAAAGATTCCCAGACATATTAACATTTCACATTATGTTCTTAGCTTTGTTTGTATGCCTCAGATGAATTCAAATTTAGGCATTATTCCACTACAGAGTAATGTTAATTAGGCAGTTTTCCCAGATCTGAGAACATCAATGTTAATCTAGTTGTGATGTTTTAAGGTTTCATAGCTTAAATCTACTGTAATTTTGTGGAATACATAGCTCAGGATTGTGGAAAATGGCTTCAGAGAAGAGTTTTTGTTGCTGCAATAATCCAATTAAGGAATTGTTGGGAGGGGCATTATTCTGTCATAACTATGATTCAATTGTTGTGCAGTTCACCCAGAAACAATACATTTTGACTTCTGAGCATTTGGTTCAGAACACTTGTTTGATGAATATTCAGTTAAACACTTGGCTACGAACTCTTGCCAGAAGGTCAAATCTCTGCCATTTATCTTGGAATGTTTCTAAAGCTATTCTACTTTTGTTCACTCTACACACTTAGTGCTTGGATCTCCAATGCAATGATAGACAATGCCAACACAAAAGGCTGAGATTTAGAAAATGTGATCTTGCAATGGAATGCTTTGAGCTTCTAGTCTTTCAAAACTAAGGTTATTCCTCCTTTCAAATGGCAAGTTTTCTTGAATGAGTGAATAGAGTTGCAGAATTTGAAAGGCAGAAGTAGCTTTGACTTTCCAACACTCCTCCAACACAGTCTTTTCTATTCTCATTGAGTCTTAAACTGTGAACCTATACTCCCTTATTTGGATCAAGTCACTTGCCAATAGACATTCCTTTCCACTTTTATTGATTTTATAGCCATGTAGAAGCAGCTCAGTCCTACACATCCAGGGTGCTTGGGCTGCATCTTCATTTTGGACAGGAATCTGTCCAGTACATTCACAGCTAGAGAAAGTCAAAGCCAAAGAACTGACTTAGACTAAGAAGATCTTTTACTTCAGAGTTCCTTAGTCTTGCAGTCACTCTGCAGCCATCATCATGTGCAGATTCAATCTCAAACCACAAACCTTTGGCTGAAAATTTGACTCCTGTTCCAAGGAGGCCTTCAGCTGGTGTAGCAGTTTCTTTTTTTTTCTTTTCAGTCTATAGTGAGTTTCTTTATGGGCCAACAGTTCTTTTGAGTCCTAATTTCTATGTCCAACAGTTCTTTATGTGTACATAACAGCAATGATATTTCAGTTTTGGATGGTGGACAAATGGTGGTAATGCAGTTCCGACCCTCTCTGGTTTGGTCCTGGGCAACCTGCAGTGATGCACATCTGCTGACTGCTAGTATGGCAAGGCATCATCAGCGTCTTCCATCTCTGGACTGTTTCTCTTCTGTCTTCATGGCTGGAGCACTCCTGTCAATTCCTCTCTGTTGCAGGAATCCACATGGTCTCGGAGTTGTTTTCTGAAAATATACAAACATATTCTCAACTAAAAGTTAATAAAGGAAGCTTTTCTATAAATTTGATTTGCGATCCTTTTTCATTTTTTGCCCAAACGATTTTCCTTTGGCTTGTTTTGACACCATGTGTGTTTTACCTGGGTGTCTTGCTGTTAGCATTACAAATGAAAGTTAATTTTCTAAAGTAAAATTTTTCTAGATGTAATTTATTTACAGGATATTTTTCCTTACATGATATTCTTCTACTATCCCCCCTGTTTTGGTTTAAATATTGGGAGGCTTTTGGAAATTTTATGCTCTAATCTTGATAGCTTTTAAATTTTACTTTTTTTGCACTAAAATGTGACTGCTTTAGGTTCATTATATGTTACAAAATTTTATTTTTTTAAATATATTTTATTAATTTTTTACAGAGAGGAAGAGAGAGGGGTAGACAGTTAGAAACTTTGATGAGAGAGAAACATCGATCAGCTGCCTCCTGCACACCCCCTACTGGGGATGTGCCCGCAACCAAGGTACATGCCCTTGACCGGAATCGAACCTGGGATCCTTGAGTCCGCAGGCCGACTCTCTATCCACTGAGCCAAACTGGTTTCGGCTTGTTGTTGTTACACAATTTTAGCATGAGTTGAACTACCAATAAAAATTTTAGTTAACACTTTAGGTACAGCTTTTTTGTCCAGTACAATTAATTTTTCTAGAATATTTGCTTATTTCGATTGGCCAATTTGAATTAGTCTGAAAACTTGACTACTATTTTACTGTCAAATTTAATACTCTAACAACCATCTTATTTTACCCTGTAAATATTAGTGGAGAGGATTACTTGCCTTCTTGAGTAGGCCCTGAGCATTCCTGGTGCTAGGCTGGATTTAGATATCAAAGACCCCAGTTCCCCGCATCATGGGTGCAAGACATCTCCATCAAGTCTTGTTTCAGTGAGAGGGCAAATGCTGTCGGCCAAGTCTCTGTTACCTGGGTTCCGATTTGAGCTGGGCATGGGAAGCAAAGCAGCCATGAAGGCAGGAGACCTTGATTTCACTAATTTGTGGAATATAATGAACGGCATAGACTGATGAACAAGAACAGATCCAGAGACTGAGAAACATCGATCAGATCTTTAAACCTCAGGGAAGGAGGGAGTTGGTGGGAGAAAGGGGGAGAGATCAACCAAGGGACTTGTGTACATGCAATAAGCCTAATCAATGGACACAGACAACAGGGGGGCGGGGCATGATGGGGTTAATGTGGAAACAAGGACACATAAAAAACATAATAATAAAAATAAAAAATTTAAAAAATAAAAATAAATTGTGAGGTAACCAGAATACCAAGGATGCCTGAGAACATCTTTCTTTCCATGATAGCAGTCATCAGCTGTACAGTAAGATTACCTGGGGCAAATGGGGAAGTATTTTGGACTTATGTTCCTGACTCTTCATGGGTAAGAGGCCTTACGAGGGTTGATCCCCCTCCTAATGTAGTCACCAATAATACCAAACACCTTGGTCATCCAGGAGGACCATGGGTGGGGCAAGGAAGTATAATTACACAGGGGTCTCCACCCAGCTTCCCTTTTGTATGACACCAAATCAAACCATTGCTCCTTAGTATGTAAAATTAAAGAGAGGTTTTTGGCTTGTGTGGATACCAAAGAAAGGAACTATCACTACTTGCTCCTGGGAGAGGTGTACAAAATGTAGCTAAGACCTTGTCTATACAAAAAGAAATTGGCAGCCAGTTTGAAATGGAATTGCCATGGCATAGAGCAAAGAATATCCTTACATGATATTATTCTACAATGTCATTATAATTTTTCCCAGATTTGTGTTACCCCCAGTACCTATAATAGTACCTCGCACCCTTGGGGATAAATAAAAAGTCATCTTTTTGGTGCTTGGAGACAAAGGTAACACATCTCTAGATATTTTAGAATTACAACAGCATAATATACAATTATCCCAAACAAACTTACAAACTAATTCTTTGAATGTCTGGCAGCAATTTAAAAAGGACATGAAAGGGTTTAATCCCTTCCACTTTGTAGAGGGCCCCATGGGAAGGCACCTGAGCATTCTAAATTGGTCCCTCTTGCCCTTTTGGCCAAGAGGGCCCCTCTTCTCACAATCCAATTGTCCACACCTGTTGCCTGAGCTTCTGTTCATGCCAAGGTTGAAGCTTCGTGATGGCTGGTACCATGGATCTGTCTCTCACCCAGTGGGGTGAGCTGGGCCTCCTTGGAGAAGAAACCTAGGTTCCACAAGATATGTGATCAGTGCTGGGACCCTGCCAGCAGGCGAGGAAATCCCAAGGCAGGTGCTGGGCATGGAGGCCAAAGGGGTGTAGGCGACCAAGGAGACAGAACTAAACCTCACATCACCCTGCTTGGCCCTGGAGGATGGCTGGTTAGCCAGAGACGGGTAAGATTCCTCAGGGAAGAAACAACTTAAGACAGGTACAGTCGCAAAGGGGTCATCAGGAGAGAACTTGGGGGTCAACAGAGGTGGGGCACAGACCTTCACCCCCCCCCAAGTTTGCAGGGGCCTGGTGTAGCAGTTTCTGCATCAGTTGTGAGCACCTCTACCATCTAGATGGCTAATGTGGCTCCTTAGCTATAATCACTCTCCTCAGGCCTGCTCTCACCTTAGCCCAGATAGTAAGATCCGAGAGACCTGCAGGGAGGGGACTCGAGCCCCCCCTCCCCTCCCCTGAGGTGGAGCTGTCCTCGGTGGAGGTCTCTGAAGCACTGCCCAGACGACACTGCTCTCCTTATTGTCAGCTCAGAGCCAAAAGGCTCAATAGTCTAGATATTGTTTTGAGAGAAGATACAATACAGGAGAAGATTTTAATGCGATGGAATCTAGACCTGAGATGAGATATGGAAGACCAAAAGTAGATATTCTGCTTCCAGACAGAACGACAAGTTATGTCTGTAGTCAACCATAGATCTTTTTTTGTAGCAAGGATTGTAGGAAATCTAGGTACCAGGAATCTATTCAGTGAGACCAGCTAGCTGTTAAGCAGCCTGGCCGCCGAAGACCAGAGACGGTTTATAGGAGTTGTTAGGTCTGTCTCTCCTTGGTCCAGAGTCTGGGTGGGGCTGATTATGTCATAGTCAGGAAAATTGTGACACCATAGAATATATAGAGACTGACATCTACATTATTAACTGAGCTATATGAAACATGACAGAGTACTAAGGCAGGTTATAACCTCAAGACATTTACAGTGTGCCAGGAGAAATAAAGAAATTTAAAGGAAAATATGTACACTATGATACATACATACTTAGAATACATTTGAAAAAGTATGGGAAAATATAGGAAAATAAAGTATGTGCTGTTTTAGAAAGGACTTCATAGATGAATAACTGTCTCAGCTGGGTCTTTAATTATGGGAAAGAGTGTGCCTGGTAGACTAGGAAAGGAATCTAAAGAAGGGGTATTTTACAGATATAATTTTAAGCAAAAGGGTCAACATGTGCAAAGGCATGGGAAAGTGAAAGGGGAAATTGGCCAGGAATGAGATTAGAATAGAAAGCAGATATCAGAGTAGCCTAATTCTTCATGACATACTTATGACCTCTTTACTCAAATTTTCGACTTGGTGGTATGAGGAAATATCTGTGCAAGAATACTTCTAATCCAGAATTAATGGTGTTTTTCTCTGAAAGCTAAGCAACATTAGCTTTCTAATGAAAGCGTATAGATTTATTTTTAAGGTTTTTAATCATCTTAGGGACGTTCCTGTGATGTTGTGGAACCTAAATCTATACTTACTGTGTACCTAGCCAGTGTTAAGAATTTGTAGGACAATGGACCATTTTATATGATTAAATAGAGACCTGGTAAACAAAAATTTGTGCACTCGGGGGGAGGGGTCCCTCAGCCTGGCCTGCACAGTCTCACAGTCGGGAGTCCTCAAGCGATGTTCAACTGATGGCTTAGGCCCACTCCCAGACCAGCTGAGGGAGGCGACCCAGCAGGCCGATCAGGGGACAGCGCTGGCCGGCCCCGGCTCCCCCCCACATTGCCCCTCCACCACAGCTGGTCATCACCAACCCCCCATCACTATCCCCTCCCTCTGCCCGCTGGCACGTGCTTTGGTTGGCCTGGCTCTGCCTGCTCACCAGCCCCACCCCCTGCCGACCAGTCATTCTGCCGTTCAGTCAATTTGCATATTATGTTTTTATTATATAGGATTAGTAGGAAGTTAAAATGTGACTTGAACACTACTAGTAATATCAAGTAATATTAGGTAATCAGCATCTATAATGTTATTTAGTTATTGTAAAAATGACAGAATAATAAAAAAAATAAATTTCCTGATTCAAAACTGGAGCCATACCTTGTACTAATTATTGGCTGAAAGAAACCCTATGCTCATCTATCAAGTTCTACAAAGAAAATTATGTAATAAATAATATTCTGTTTTGTAAGCATTTCTTTCCCACACTAAAATAAAGCTTTTCTTATCCTTGTCAGGTTTTCCAGAGAATATTAACTAGCAGAGTGCTTTTTCTATCAGTTTTTTATTTCTATCTGCATCTACTTGACAGCACTGCCTTATTTTGGTCTATTTGACCATAAAATTTTCTTTCATCTCCTTTCAAAATCAATTTGCTATGTTTAGGAAGGCTAAAGAGATATTTGGATGATGATCTGAAAAAAGATAGTGCTGCTTTGGGCAATTAGGCATACCTTTCTCCTTAATAATTTCCCTCCATTCCATGCTTAAAGTAAAAGAATATCTTTTTATTTAATATGTAAAAGTGCTAGAAACTGCTCTTAACATTTCATATAAGACCTGTAAAATCAAACAAAAAGAAATCTAAAAGCCTACCAGGAATTAATAAGAACATTGAATGCATGGTAGAATTTTAAATGTTTATAAAAATTATAATGATGTGACTAGAATTAAAAATAATACTTAAGTTCAACATAAATTTTATCTCCTCAGTTAAGATGGGGAAGTGGTAAAAGGAGTTCTTGGCTCACTCCCAGCTATGATTTCTAAATTATTGACAGGATAAGGGAATCTGGAGAATAAGAAAACCTGAATTAACCTAAAACATTGGCAGTAGAGTAACTATAAGATACTACATAGTTGGAGTACATGCCAGATAATATAGCAAAAGGCATTATTTTAATGCACTACCTTCCTGGAAATTCATAGAGCCATGTGATTTTAATGGCTACTTTTACAATATGTCAAAAATTAAGAACTGCTCGACCTCTATAATCAACTTCCTACTTCTCAAAATAAAGTTCTTCTTTCCAGCTCTTTAACTCCCTCATTCACAAATAGTGTACTCTATGACATCATTGCTGAGCTCCTTGACATTTTCTCCAAATCTCTTCCTTCATCCAAACTTCACCTTCTTCCCTCTCCAACCATCTCTGAGAAGGCTTATTTCATATACCTGGAGGGAGTTAAGTATGTCATACTCAGTATTTACAGAACATAAGGTACACTACCTCTACCATAACACTTAACTCATTGTAGTGACATTTGTTTTGCATGTTTGTCTCTCCATTATACAGTGAATTCCTAGTTACTAATATAGAAAAATTCTAAATGAAGTACAATGCAAACTGAGTAAACAGTGTGAAATCACAGCTTTCAATATGTATTCAGATCAAAATTATTAATTGCATCACTTTAAGCATCAACATTACCAAATCTCGGGCTTTAATCTGTAACTACTTTATAAGGTTATTGTCAGGCATAAATGATATAATCACTTAAAGTTTCCTGGAAAAATACACTTAACTAATGCTAGGTTTTTTTAAATCTAATGAATGTAAGGATTTTTTAATATATTATTAAAGATATAAATATAGTATTGCAGTAGTTTAAACACAATAAACTATACATAGTTCATCCTGTTATATGCTCAAAATTATTTAATAAATTTCAATGCATATTCCTAATAAACACTTCTTAGAGATGAGAATAGAAAAGCTATTTTTTAAATATAGTCTAATCCAACAGCCAGTACAGTAGTTCTCCCTTATCTATGGTTTCACTTTCCTCAGTTTCAGTTGACCACAGTCAACTGCAATTCAAAAATATTAAATGAAAATTTTCATAAATAAATAATTTATAATTTTTAAATTTCACACCTCTCTGAGTAGCATGATGAAATCTCACATTGTCTTGTTCCTTCCTGCCCAGGATGTGAAACATCCTTTTGTCCAGTGTAGCCATGTATACACTACTCACCTATTAGTCAGTAGTTGTCTTGCTTATCAGATCAACTGTCACTGTATCACAGTTCTTGTGTTCACTAACTCTTATAGTACACTAATGCTATGTCACAATGCCTGCATCATTCACCTCACGTTATCCAATCACATAGGCATATGCTCAAAATTATTTAATAAATTTCAATGCATATTCCTAATAAACACTTCTTAGAGATGAGAATTGAAAAGCTATTTTTTAAATATAGTCTAATACAACAGCCAGTACAGTAGTTCTCCCTTTCTATGGTTTTGCTTTCCACAGTTTTAGTTGACCACAGTCAACTGCAATTCAAAAATATTAAATGAAAATGTTCATAAATAAATAATTTATAATTTTTAAATTTTACACCTCTCTAAGTAGCTTTTCTATTCTCATCTCTAAAAAGTGTTTATTAGGAATATGCATTGAAATTTATTAAATAATTTTGAGTATATATGATACAATTATCATCTCACATCATCACATGAAGAAGGATGAATAGAGTACAATAAGATATTTGAGAGAGAGAGAAAGAGAACAAATTCACATAACTTCTATTACAGTATATTTTTGTAATTGCTCTATTTTATTATTGCTATTATTATAAATATATTATTGTGCTTAATTTATAAATTAGACACATATGCAATACCTTAATAAATAAAGAAACAATAAAATAAAATAAACTTTATTATAGGTGTGTATATCTAGAAAAAACATAGTTTATGTATGGTTCCGTACTATCCACAGTTTCAGGCATCCACTAGGGGGTCTTGGAACATATCTCTAGCAGGTAAAGGGAGATTAGTGTATAATAATAATGTACAGATATAGAATTAAATGGATAAAAACATAAAAGAAAAAGTACAGCAATAGGTCATACTGTTTATGATAATAAGACATCAAAATCAATGATAAAAGAAAATGTGTTAGATAAATGTAGATTCTCACCTTACTTCACATATAAAAATAAGTTCTAGTAAAATTAAATAGTTGACTATTTAAAGCCTACACAAAGAAAAACAAGAGGAAGTCAGTGGGATATTTACCCAATTGTTGGATATTTAACTAATATCAAAGGTGAAGGAAGCTTAAATGATTATACACATGAGAATAATGACAGATTTGGCTACATATAAATATAAAACTTCTGACTATGGCAACATTTCTTTAAAAATGTAAAGTAAACTGAATAAAATAATTGCAACAAAAATAAAACATAAACAAAATTACAAGATAATGACACGACTGGCATAAATTATTAATGCTAACAAGTATTAAAATAATTAAAAAAACAATTACTAATGTTAAAATATTTTTTAAATTTCAATATACTTTATTTCATTTTTTTCTTTTTAATTGAATTTATTGGTGCAGCATTGGTTAATAAATTATACAGGATTCAGGTGTACAATTCTATAATACATCATCTGTATATTGTATTATGTGTTCACCACCCCAAGTCAACTCTCCTTCTGTCACCATTTATTCCCCCTTTACCTCCTTCTACCTCCCCCCACTCCCTATAGGTTTATTTAGAAAAAGTGTATAATGCACTTCTTAGATACTTGGAAATTAATATGAACATAATATTTCCATATTATCTTTCATACTTCTATTCAAAATCATTTTAATTCTCTATGTTAATAATATGATTTCAGTGTGCAAAACTTTGTACAATTTCTAAACTCTGAGAGTTAAAAATTTTAAGAAGTTTATAATACAAAATATTGCATTTTGGACATCAGCAAAAATGGTGGACTAAGGACTTCCAAAATTCTCTCTTCCTTAAAAGCAACCTGAAAATTGACAAAAATGTCAGAATCAACTAATTCAGGAGTCTGTAAATTAAATAAATATATAAAGAATGCAGATTGGTGCAGCCACTGTGGAAAACAATATGGAGATTCCTCAAAATTTTTAAAATAAAATTGCTCTATGATGCAGTGAGTCCACTTCTGGAAATATATCTGAAGAATCCCAAAACCCTGACTCAAAAGAATATATGTACCCCTATGTTCATTGTAGCATTATTTACAATAGCCCCAAGATTTGAAATCAGCCCAAATGCCCATCAGTAGATGAATGGATTTAAAAAACGGTGGTACATTTACACAATAGAATATAATTCGGCCTTAAAAAAGAATGCAATCTTATCATTTGCAACAAACAACGTGGGTGGACCTGGAAAGTATTATGCTAAATGAAGTAAGCCAGTCAGAGAAAGACAAATACCACATGATTTCACTTGTATGTGGAATTTAATAAACAAAATAAACAAGCAAAACAGAAACAGACTCATAGATACAGAGAACACACTGTCAGCTGTTATAGGAGAGAGGGATTGGGGACTGATGAAAAAGGTAAAGGATTAAGAAAAAACACACACAAAAACTCATAGACAACAGTATGGTGATTACCAGAGGGAAAGGGGAGTGGGGGAGGTAAAAGAAGGTAAAAGGGAGAATAAATGGTGACAGAGGAGACTTGACTTTGGTTGGTGAACACACAATACAATATACAGATGATGTATTATGGAATTGTACACCTGAAAATTTTTATTAACCAAAGGTGCCCCAATAAATTCAATAAAAAATAAATGGCAGTGTCCAAAAAGAGCTTAAAAAACAAACAAGAAACAGATTATGCAATTATATAAATGATGGAATTAACAGCAAGGACTTAAAAATAGTTACAAATATACTCAAAAACTTCTCTCTTGCAATTTATATAGGAGAGAGAAATCTTGAATCAACCACTAAACTGACTTCTTCCTCAATACCACTTCTGGAGCATTTCTGATCCACTCCTCTTGTAACCTGTCTTTAGAGACTAAGTGATAGACAGTCCCTTCATAGACCTTCCCAGACAATTGCCAGGTGTTTTTCAGGGGGTAAAAACAGGTTCAGAGAAGAGAAGATAAAACGTGGAAACTTAATCAATGCATTGTGGGGATACTGTTACAAGTAGAACTTATTGAGTATAAAAACAGCTTTGAGAATAAAAAGGAGAGGACAAAACACCCACATAAATTTAAAAAGGGGGGAAATGGGAAATAAATGAGCATAGTAATTATGAGAGAAAAAGTGTGTGTTTGGGAAAGGAGGTGGATTTAAATAATACTACTTTAATAAATACATGATGTAATTGAAGTACAAACAAAGGTAAAGGTTTGAACACCAAGAAAAAGGCCTTATGCTAAGAAACACAAAGTTGGTTCAGCAAATGGAAATCAGTTAATGTAATGTCCCTTATTAATGGAATAATGGAAACAATACCTTTTATCACTACAGATACACAAAAATGCATTTGACAAAATCCAACCCCCTTTTGTGATAAAATCAACCATCTAGGACTGGAGGGGAATTTCCTCATCCAGGTCAAGAGCTTTGTGCAAAGTGAAAGACACATATATATGAGTTTGTTGTGCTTATTTGAATTGAGACCTTTGATTCTTATTTAAAATAGAGTCTCTCAGAACCTAATGAAGTTAAGCTTAAAATATTCAAATTTACCATGACATTTTTAGTGGCTTGGGTGAGTGATATTTAAATTTATTTTGCTTTTCAGAGACTGGGTGGAGGTGAGCAAAGGGGAGGAAATGGGGACATATGTATTAGTGTCAACAATAAAAAAGAAATGTTTTTCTTTTTTGAATAGAAATGTCCTTCAAGAAATCTAATAGCTATCCCTACTGATATTGCTTATCTTCTGCTGTTAAAGCAAAATATTTTTGCATGCCAGGATTATTTTTCTAATCCCAACCTCACCCTAATATATATATATGTGTGTGTATGTATATATATATATATATATATATATATATATATATATATATATATATAGCTCTATACCTGATAACTCCAAACAACAGCATTGAAGAAAATTCTGAATCATCTCCATCAATCCTCAACTACATTTCAGCTTCACCTTTCTTAGCCCTCAAAGTCAGTGGTGGGCTAATTAGGGTCCATGTGCCAAATCCTGCTGGTTACCTGTTTTGATAAATAAAATTTTATTGGCGTACAGCCACACCCATTCTTTTTTTCCCAATTTTTTTATTAAGGTATTATATGTGTACATATCTTACCATTGCCCCCCACACACCACTCCCATATATGCCCTCACCCCCCAGAGTTTTGCGTCCATTGGTTATGCTTATATGCATGCATACAAGTCCTTTGATTGATCTCTTATCTTCCCCACCTCTCCCTAACCTTCCTGCTGTAATTTGACAGAGACTGTTTGATGCTTTACTGCCTCTATATCTATCTTTTTGTTCAAGTTTATAATGTCCTTTATTATCCATAAATGAGTGAGATCATGTGGTATTTTTCTTTCATTGACTGGCTTATTTCACTTAACATAATGTTCTCCAATTCCACCCAGGTTGCTGCAAATGGTAAGAATTCCTTCTTTTTATGGCAGCATAATATTCCATTGTGTAGATGTACCATGGTTTTCTGATTCATTCACCTGCTGATGGGCACCTAGGCTGTTTCCAGATCTTAGCTATTGTAAATTGTGCTGCTATGAACATAGGGGTACATATATCCTTTCTTATTGGTGTTCCCAGTTTCTTAGGATATATTCCTAGGAGTGGGATTACTGGGTCAAATGGGAGTTCCATTTTCAGTTTTTTGAGGAAACTCCATACTGTTCTCCACAGTGGCTGCACCAGTCGGCATTCCCACCAGCAGTGCACAAGGGTTCCTTTTTCTCCGCATCCTCGCCAACACTTGTCATTTGTTGATTTGTTGATTATAGCCATTCTGACAGGTGTGAGATGGTACCGCATTGTTGTTTTGATTTGCATCTCTCGGATAATTAGTGACGTTGAGCATGTTTTCATGTGTCTCTTGGCCTTCCTTCTGTCTTCTTTTGAAAAGATTCTGTTTAGGTCCGTTGCCCATTTTTTTATTGGATCATTTATCTTCCTTTTATTAAGTTGTATAAGCTGCCTGTAGATGTTGGAGATTAAACCTTTATCAGTGATGCCATTTCCAAATATGTTCTCCCATGCAGTGGGCTTTCCTGTTGTTTTGTTGATGGTTCCTTTTGCTGTAAAAAAGCTTTTTATTTTGATGTAGTCCCATTTGTTTATTTTCTCTTTAGCTTCCATTGCCCTAGGGGCAGTATCAGTGAAGAAGTTCTTTTGGCATATGTCTGAGATTTTGCTGCCTGTGGATTCCTCTAGTATTTTTATGGTTTCCCGTCTTATGTTTAAGTCTTGTATCCATTTTGAGTTTATTTTCGTGTATGGCGTAAGTTGGTGATCTAGCTTCATTTTTTTGCATTTATCTGTCCAATTTTCCCAGCACCATTTATTGAAGAGACTGTCTTTATTCAATTGTATGTTCATGCCTCCTTTGTCAAATATTAATTGAGCATAGTGGTTTGGGTCAATATATGGATTCTCTATTCTGTTCCATTGATCGACATGTCTGTTCTTGTGCCAGTACCAGGCTGTTTTGAGAATAGTGGCTTTGTAATACTGCTTGAGATCTGGTATTGAGATCCCTCCTACTTTATTCTTCTTTCTCAGGATTGCTGTGGCTATTCGGGGTCTTTTTTTATTCCAGATGAATTTTTGGAGAGTTCTTTCAAGGTCTGTGAAATATGCCATTGGTATTTTAATGGGGAGTGCATTGAATCTATAGATAGCTTTGGGTAGTATGGACATTTTAATGATGTTGATTCTACCAATCCATGAACATGGTATGTTCTTCCATCTGTTTACGTCTTCCTCTATCTCTTTTTTCAGTGTCCTGTAGTTTTCCGTGTATAGGTCTTTTACCTCCTTAGTTAAGTTTATTCCTAGGTATCTTAATTTTTTTGGAGCGATGGTAAATGGGATTGCCTTTTTAGTCTCTCTGTCTGTAAATTCACAATTGGTGTATAGAAAGGCCATAGATTTCTTGGCGTTAATTTTGTATCCTGCTACATTGCCGAATTCATTTATTAAGTCTATTAGTTTTTTGACGGAGTCTTTCGGATTTTTTATGTACAATATCATGTCGTCTGCAAATAAAGACAGCTTTACTTGTTCTTTTCCAATTTGGATTCCTTTTATTTCTTCTTCTTGTCTAATTGCAATGGCTAATACTTCCAGTACTATGTCAAACAGGAGTGGTGAGAGTGGGCATCCCTGTCTTGTTCCTGTTCTTAGGGGAAATGTTTTTAGTTTTTGTCCATTGAGTATGATGTTTGCTGTGGGTTTATCATATATAGCTTTTATTATGTTGAGGTATGAGCCTTCTATTCCCACCTTGTTGAGAATTTTTATCAAGAAAGGGTGTTGGATTTTGTCAAATGCTTTTTCTGCATCAATTGATATGACTATGTGATTTTTGTCTCTCAACTTGTTTATGTGATGTATCACGTTTATTGATTTGCGGATATTGTACCATCCTTGCATTCCTGGGATAAATCCTACTTGGTCATGGTGTATGATCTTTCTGATGTATTGCTGGAGCCGATTTGCTAGAATTTTGTTGAGGATTTTGGCATCTATGTTCATGAGGGATATTGGTCTGTAATTCTCTTTCATTGTGTTGTCTTCATCTGGTTTTGGTATTAGGGTGATGCTGGCTTCATAGAAGGAGTTTGGAAATGTTCCTTCCTCTTGAATTTTTTGGAATAGTCTGAGGAGGATAGGTTTTAGTTCTTCCTTGAATGTTTGGTAAAACTCTCCTGTGAAGCCGTCAGGCCCCGGGCTTTTTTTTGCCGGAAGCTTTTTGATGACTGCTTCAATTTCGTCCATAGTTATTGGCCTATTGAGCTGTTTAGATTCTTCTTGATTGATTTTTGGAAGGTTATATTTTTCTAGGAATATGTCCATTTCCTCCAGGTTGTCCAGTTTGTTGGAATAGAGTTGTTCGTAGTATTTTGTAACAATCCTTTGTATCTCAGCGGGGTCTGTTGTTATTTCACCTCTTTCATTTCTGATTTTGTTTATTTGGGTCCTCTCTCTTTGCTTCTTGGTGAGCCTGGCTAGAGGTCCATCAATCTTGTTTATCCTTTCAAAGAACCAGCTCTTGGTTTTGTTGATCTTTTGTATTGTTTCTTTGGTCTCTATGTCATTTATCTCTGCTCTGATCTTTGTTATTTCCTCCCTTCTGGTTACACTGGGCTTTTATTGCTGCTCTTTTTCTAGCTCTTTGAGTTGTAGGGTTAGGTCATTTATTACCATTGTTTCTTGTTTTTTGCAATAGGCTTGTAGAGCTATGAACTTCCCTCTCAAGACTGCTTTCGCTGTGTCCCATAGATTTTGGATTGTTGTGTTTTCATTGTCATTTGTTGCCATGATGTTTTTTATTTCTTCCTTGATCTCTCTGGTGACCCAGTCCTTGTTTAATAGCATGCTGTTTAGTCTCCATGTGTTTGATTTCTTTGGATTGTATTTATTGTAGTTGATTTCCAGTTTTATGCCACTGTGATCTGAGAAGATGCTTGATATAATTTCTATCTTCTTGAATTTGAAGAGACTTTGCCTGAGACCCAGCATATGGTCTATCTTTGAAAATGACCCATGTGCACTTGAGAAGAATGTATATTCTGTGGCTTTGGGGTGAAATGTTCTGAAGATGTCAATTAATTCCATCTGGTCTAGTGAGTCATTTAGGATTGCTGTTTCTTTGCTGATTTTTTGTTTAGAGGATTTGTCCAATGGTGATAGTGGGGTATTAAAGTCTCCTACTATGATTGTATTGCTATTAATCTCTCCCTTGATATCCTCCAGGTGTTTTTTTATGTATTTGGGTGCTCCTATATTGGGAGCACACCCATTCTTTTAAGAATTATCCAAGCCTGTTTTCACCCCACAACAGTAGAGTTGAATAGTTGCAAAGACTAAAATGCATACCATTTGGTTCTTTATAGAAAATATTTCCCATTTTCTGGTCTCAGATGAAGTCCTAACATCCCAAGGGTTTCTTTTTTTTTTAATTATTTGCTTGTTTGTTTGCTCTTTTTGTTTATGCTTTTCTTTGGCTTTCTCCTTTCTCTGTTAATTGCTGCATGTATTAGAAAAATGTCCTACTACATGTTAGCTTTTCTTTTACCCAATTTATTTAATTAGTTTTCTAGCATTTAATACTCCTCGCTATACTATAAACTTGTGAAAACAAGTATAGTGTTTGCCTTCTGAATCATCTCCCTCTGTCTAGTGCATATTAAAAACTGAATATTTATTAAACACATAAATTTATTAAACACATAAATGTTATATGGATAAATGCCTTAAACTGATTTTGGAACAAATAAAAGAATACATCCATGAATTAATAAAATACTTTAGTTGTACTAAAACCCATTTCAATATTTTTCTAATCATACAAGTAATTTGAGTAATGTTTTAAGCTGAAAAAGACATTTCTGTTGTACAATATACTACCTTAATACTTAGCTTCTAAAACACATTGTCACTGTTTTTTTTTTAAACTTAAATTTGTGAAAGTTATAGGGAAATATATTTAAATGGTGATAATTCAATTGTCGGCCACAACTTTACAAGTCACATATACATACACACACATATAAATAATATATATGACATATAATATAATTATCTTTTACCAATTAAATTGTATACCAATATTATTTTCTGGTCCTTATTAAAAGCTTTAGGAGTACTTTCTGTTTTTTGTTAATTAAAATTTCACACTCAGTTATAATCTATTCTCATAATTCTGAAGAGCAAAACTGTTTAAATAAAGAATAAATAAAAAGCATAAGGCATTAGTAAAACTTAGGATGCGGAGATGTTTGAAAATTAGACATATGAAAAGTAGTTTCAACCTATGATGTAAAAGAAGGGAGATTTTGGGAGCATTCAGGTCAAATACCTAAATTCACTTGAAGATGTATTTCCAAGCCTTGGGTGATTACTGCAAGTAATCAAGAGGTTCACTAACTAAAGCAGATGGGAGTGTAGGTGACATGTATACAAACAGCAGTTACTAAGATGACCTGACTAAGGCTGTAGGTGGTGTCTCTTTGACCTGTGCTACTTTGAGTGATCTAAAATCACAATTGCTACTTGATGCTTTAAGAAATCTGCCTGTTCCCTGACACTATGTTGTTGACATTAGTATCAGTATCTATTACTTTAGAATTGAATATATTGTTTGGTAAATATTAGCATATAAATATAAGGTAAAAGTATATTTATTTTATGGTTTATGTCCTATATTTTTTACTTGAAATGTATTGTAGAAAATAATGCATTCCAACAAATTTCATTGCAAATTAATAATAGCCAAAGCAGTTAGAAACACTGATCTAAAAACTCCTAATGATAAATTACTTGGTCAGAGTTCAGTTATTTATTATTTAGAATACTCAACTTTAACAAAATACACATTTCAGTATTTATGAATATGCTATTAGGGATTTAAAGAATTATTGTGATAAAGCATTATTCAAAAGAATATTTTATAGTCTATTTGATCATTAATAAAAGTAGAATGATGGAGTGATCATGTTACTTATGATTCAAGTACCTAGGAGAGTTAGCTAATTTTAATCTTACTAGTATCATCAAGACTAGATAAAATATGAATACTAGATACACTTTTAAAAAGCATACTTTTCCTATTGACTTAGAAATCACCTTACAGCAATGACATACTCAAATAAGTTTTTTTTATAAAAAAGATAAAGTACCAGATTAAGGGTATGCTTAATGTAATAAAGTGAAGGCAAAACCAAACATATTTTTAAAAATATTTCAATAAATGGTATTGGAAATATTGGACAGATACATGAAAAAAGAGAGAAATTTGACCACCTTTTTACACCATACACAAGAATAAACTCAAAATGGATTAAAGACTTAAATTTGAGACTTGAAACCATAAAAATCCTAGATAGAAACTTAGGCAGTAAAATCTCTGACATCTCTCTTAGCAATATTTTTTTCTGATATAGCTCCTCGGGGAAGAGAAACAAAAGAAAAAACAGACAAATGTGACTACATCAAACTTAAAAGGTTCTGCACAGCAAAATGAGCCATCAAAAAATGAAGACAACCTACTGAATGGAAGAATATATCTGCCACTACATCTGATAAGGGGTTAATATCCAAAATTATAAAGAACTTATAAAATTCAACACCAAAAATCAAACAATCCAATTAAAACATGGACAAAAACCTGAATGAAAACTTCTTTAAAGAGGACATATAGATGCCAATAGGCATATGAAAAGATTCTCATCGACACTAATTACCAGAAAAATGGAAATGGATAAGGGTTTAATGGTCTCATAGATCTGAAAAAATAAAAAAAGTAAAAATTGGAAAAAAAAAAAAACACACGAAAAAAACAGACCCAGAAAATCTACAGGCATAAAGTTAAAGCTGCAATTATATCTATTCCTTTGCCTACATCATTTCTTTTCCTCCCACTACCGAGAGAGTAGAGCCACATAGTACAAATAACAGAATTTCCCATTCATGTACATTTCATTAGGCAGAGCACCAGGAAAACATCTATGATTTCTTTTTGTCCTTTTCCCTTTCCTACCACCCTAGATCCATAAAATGGTTGAGTCTTCTATTCAACTCTGAAGACAATATCAACAGAGAAATGGAAATATTTACCATATGCCAATAGGGAAAGACTTGAGATCAGCTTAAAAGGAACTAGCTCAATGACAAATCATATGGAATGCTCCAGGGTAGATGGGTTGAATTGTGAGACTATTACAGGGGAGCCAATCCAGAGTGTTTTTCAAAAGATATTATATGATATATTATATTATATTTAACCTTTCAGGTGTCAGTTCCAGGTGGAACTGCAGATTTGCAAAGTTTTACAGGTTGAAAAATGCCCTGCCAGAGTGGTTCAGTTGGTTGAGCGTCATCCTGTGCACCAAAATGTTGCAGGTTCGATTCCTGGCCAGGACATATATCTGGGTTGCGGTTCAATCCTCGGTTGGGAACATACAGAAGGCAACTGATATATATATAGATCTATCTATCTATCTATCTATCATCTATCTATCTATCATCTATCATAATTTATCTATATCTCTCTATCTCTCTCTCTCTCCCTGTCTCTAAGCATGCTGAGATGAACAAGTACATCATGCAAACTTTGCTCAGCTAAAATAACGAGGCTGACAGAATCATTCCCAGATAAGTTTCTTTATTTCAGAATGTGGTGGTCAGATTGCATAGCCACAAAGCATCAAGTCTCAGGATGATGCCTCTAGATCTGTGTTTTTGCCAAATAATTTGTGACACATACGAGATGGTTCATTTCAACTGGGATAGCTTGGGCAACAAATGTATGCAGCCCAAGTCTCTGTGTCTTATTTAGAGAGGCTTTCCTTATTTCAAGATTTATGTTATTTAGCAAGGGTTGACTAAATTGGTAGTGGCACTGGAGAGTGTTTGTAACCCATGTTATAACTTGGCACCTGTGTCAGGAGAATTTTCTCTATTTATTTAAGCTGATGGAAAATTATATTGTTAGACATATATGGTTTAAGTTTGAGTAAGAGGTGGGTTATTAGTTAATTGGTCTTAAATGATTTAGACTATTATTTACAGCCAGTTCATCAGGAACAGGAGACCAGGCTGGGACAGGCCTTCATGAAATTGTTCACACAGAGAAGCATCAATCAACAGCAAGCTCTTTCACAGAAACTGGAACTTCATGATGCAGCAGTCAACCTTGACATGGGCAGGGAGGTTGAACATCCTGCATAGTGCTGCCAGGAAATCCCTATTTATACTAAGAGTGGGCTGGCTGGTTGCATATGTAGGATGTCCCATCTCCCTGCCCACTTCATCGGGATCAAAAACACCATTCCGCTTCACTGAAGAACCATAAAGTCTGCGTGTCAAGAAAATACAGATGATGAGCTACATCACTAGAAAGGCACTCTGACAAATGTATTTACTAGAGGAAAGAACAGAGTGCTATGACGTTGGCTCATAAGAGGCAGTTGGATTAGTGAGTGAATCTGTAAGCTCAGGGCCAGTAGGAAATTATTGAACCATAGTAGCCAGCTAAAGGACCTGCAGAATTGCCAGCAATTCCACTAGCCATCCAGGTAAAGCCTCCAGAATTGCACCTCCTACTCTCAGGATTACACCAAGGTAGGGAACATTACTGGTGGGGCATATTTATTTAGGGTGGCCAGAGACAGAGTAGTTAGAGGGAGAGAGAATCTAATTCCTACTTTGTAGGAAGAAGGAAAGGTTATAACCTGTAAAGCAATCTAGAATTTCAAATCTGAGGGTTGAGATAAAATGGCAAATTTTGAAAAATATCTAAATGTCAGAAGCAAGAGATTTGAGAGCAGTAGCCCAGAGAAGATCCAATAATTCTAAACCAAGTTCAAATTGGTGGAAACACAGGGAAGGATCAGGTCACAAAGGGGTGGGTGTGATTCCAAGGGAGAAAGTTAGCAGCATGTTCCTGAAATCGTGTAGAAGATATAACTGATGTCAGATGCAGTACCCAATCATATCCAGGGAACTCTGTCAAAGGCGAGGTGATAGGAAATAACAACAGCAGGTCTGAGCTCTCAAAAACATGGCTTCAGAAATGAAGTAGTAAAGGAAAATCCAGCCAATACAATGGGCTGGACTCTTCTATTTCTGGATTCCATAGGAAAGACATAATAAATTCAAAATACAATGTCATTTAAATGTGATAAATATAGCTTTATAAAAATATACTGTTATACTTAATTTTCCAGTTTTTACCACAGGCTGCTGAAAATTTTGCTATGGACCTGTTTATGAAAATTACTGATCTATAGGAGATGCTGCTGGCAGACAATCAGTTCTGTTAGTAGCACCAATTTGAGGGACAGCCTGGGATGCTATTGAGTCTCTCAGAGACTTTAAGAGAGAAGCCATGTTAACTACGCCATCTCAAAAAAATTTGGAATTCTAAAAAGGGGTTATTCATTATACTTCAAATCTGGGTTGAGTTTCCGATCAACTATCCTGCCTTTAGCACTCTTCAGTGACAAGTGGGCCAATCTAAGGCTAAGGAAAAGGCTGACTCAGGGTTGAGGATTCAGAGCATATGCCCATTTTTTCCCTCAGCAGCACAGACTCTTCACTGGAATTCTATACTTGATGACTTGTTCATAAAATATGTGGTTTCAAGTCTAGGGATCCAAAAATCCCATGGAAATTTATGGACAAACTGTTGTTTATAACATTCCTTTATGAGTCTGTGGAATCTGTAGAGGTATACCAATTCATCACTGATATGGTTATTTGTATTTTCTACTTTTATTTCTACCTCAATCTGTCTATAAGTTTATCAATTTTATTGATTTTAAAAAACATTTCATTGCATTGCATTTTCTTTATTGTTGTCCCTCAATTTTATTGATTTCTGCTTTTATATTTATTACTTTCTTCTGATACCTTGCATTGTCTTTGTCTAGAACTTTAATGTAGAAGCTTATATCATGGATTTGAGATTTTCTTCTTTTTTAAAATAAGCCTTTAATACTAGGAATTTTCCCCAAGTGCTGCTTTAGTGTCATCATACAAATTTTGATGTTTTATTTTGGTTTTCATTTAGTTCAAATAACTTTCTAATTTAGTTTGTCTTTCTCTTTGAAACACTGATTATATAGGACTGTGTTACTTAATTTCCAAATACTTGCACTTTTTCAAGATATCTTTTTATTACTGGTTTTTAGGTTAGTTCTGTTATGGTCAAAGAAAATACATAGCATGATACCAACATATTAATTTCCTAAATTTTTATGGCCCAGGATATGGTCTTTCTTGATCAATTTTTCATGAGCTCTTAAAAAAAAAGTCTATTCTACTATGGTTGGGTAGAGTGTTTTATAAATGTCAATTTAGTCAAGTTCATTATTAGTGCTGTCTGTTCTTTTATATCATTAGTCATTTTCTCTCTACTTGTTCTATCAATTACTGAGGAAAAGATGTTGAAATCTCAAAGTATAATTGTATCTTTACTTTTGATTTTTTCTCTTTTATATCATTTTTTGCTTCATGAAATGTGAAGTTCTGTTCATAGGTACATGTTTAGATTGTTATATTCCCTTTATGAATTGATACCTTTTATCATTATATAATGTGTGTTATCCATAGTAATATTCTTTCATTTGAAATGTACTTTGACATTAATATAGTAACTTCAGCATTTCTTTGATTAATGTTTGTATGTTTTCCATTTTTTTACTGTGTATCTATAGAAATCATTATATTTAAACTTGTAGTGTTTCTTACAGAGAGCATATAAATGGATCTTGTTTACTTTTGTTCTTTTTAATCCAACATTGCTATCTTTTAGAATTGATACAATTTGCAATTTATACAATTTACATTTAATGCAATTATTGATTTGTTTGGAATTATGTCTACTCTTTTACTGTTTTCTATTTATCTCTTCTCTTTTTCATTCATTTTTTCTTATTTCTGAATTATTTTTGGGGGGTGTTGAATTTTATTGTAGTATTCCCTTTTTATTGATCTATTGACTTTTTTTACTATATTTCTTTGTACAGTTTTTTAGTGATTGCTTTCTAGATTAAAATATACAGACCTAATGTTTCACAATATCCTGAGAGTTAATATTTTGTCACTTCAAGTGAAAATAGAAACCTTACAACCACACAGAACCCTTTGCCCTTCCCCTTTTTGCTTTAATTGTTATATGGAGTACATCTATATACAGTGAAAACCTTCTCAAACAATGTTATAATTTTTGTTTTTGACAGTCACATGCATATTAAATACTTAAAAAATAATCTATTATATTTTCCCAAATTATTTACCATTTCTGTTGTTCTTCATTCATTCTTGAAGTTTTCTTCTAGTATAATTGTTTTTTCTTTCTTTCTGAAGAACATCCTTTAGCATTTTTTAGAATAAATCTCCTGGCAGTCAGTTTCTTTGCGTTGATGTGAAAATCTTTCTATTTTACATTCATTTTTGAAGATATTTTCATGAAAATATAGGATTCTGGATTGTGATTTCACTACCTTTGGCCTCCATTATTTCTGATGGAAAATCTGAAGTTTTATAGATCGTTTCTCCATTATACATAGAGTCATTTTTCTCAGCTGCTTCAATATTTTTTTTCTTTCTCTTGTGTTTTCACCAGATTATGGTGTATCTAGGCATAATTTTCTTTTAGTTTAACCATTTGGGTTTCTGAGACTTAAATCTGTAATTTTACTTTTTATCAAATGTGGTATAATTTAGACCATTATTTTTTCAAATATTTTTTTCTGTACCAATTTTTTCCTCTTCTCAGATTCAAATGGCACAAATGTTAGATGTACACATATAGGTCCCTCCTATGTTCATTCATTTAATTTTTTTCTCACTCTTGATCAGTTTGCATGGTTTCTATTTATCAGGATTTTTCTTCTTCTTTTTTCTTCGATCTTTAAGTTTTTTATTGATTAAGGTGTTACATATGTGTCCTCATCCCCTCATTAACCCCCCTACTCCCCACTCATGCCCACACCCCCCTGTTGTATGTGTCCATTGGTTGGGTTTATATGCATACATACAAGTCCTTTGGTTGATCTCTTTTCCTTACCCACACCCGCCCCTTACTTCCCTCTGAGGTTTGACAGTCTGATCGCTGCTTCTCTATCTCTGGATCTGTTTTTGTTCATCAGTTTATGTTGTTCATTATATTCCATAAATGGGTGAGATCATGTGGTATTTATCTTTCTCTGACTGGCTAATTTCACTTAGCATAATGCTCTCAAGTTCCATCCATGCTGTTGCAAATGGTAAGAATTCCTTATTTTTTACAGCAGCGTAGTATTCCATTGTGTAGATGTACCACAGGTTTTTAATCCACTCATCTGCTGATGGCACTTAGGCTGTTTCCAAATTTTAGCTATGGTGAATTGTGCTGCTATATGAACATAAGGGTGGATATATCCTTTCTGATTGGTTTTTCTAGCTTCTTGGGATATATTCCCAGAAGTGGGATCCCAGGGTCAAATGGGAGTTCCATTTTTAGTTTTTTGAGGAAACTCCATACTGTTCTCCACAGTGGCTGCACCAGTCTGAATTCCCACCATCAGTGCACAAGGGTTCCTTTTTCTCCACATCCTCAACAACACTTGTCGATAGTTGATTTGTTGATGATAGCCATTCTGACAGGTGTGAGATGATACCGCAATGTCATTTTGATTTGCATCTCTCATATAATTAGTGACTGAGCATGTTTTCATATGCCTCTTGGCCTTCCTACTGTCTTCTTTGGAAAAGTATCTATTTAGGTCCATTGCCCATTTTTTGATTGGATTGTTAATCTTCCTTTTGTTAAGTTGTATGAGTTCCCTGTAAATGTTGGAGATTAAACCCTTATCAGTGATAACATTGGCAAGTATGTTCTCCCATGTAGTGGGCTTTCTTGTTGTTTTGTTGATGGTTACCTTTACTGTGCAAAAGCTTTTTATTTTGATGTAGTCTCATTTGTTTATTTTCTCTTTAGTTTCCATTGCCCTAGGAGCAGTATCAGTGAACAAATTGCTTTGGCATATGTCTGAGATTTTGCTGCCTGTGGATTCTTCTAGTATTTTAATGGTTTCCCATCTTATGTTTAAGTCTTTTATCCATTTTGAGTTTATTTTTGTGTATGGTGTAAGTTGGTGGTCTAGTTTCATTTTTTTGCATGTATCTGTCTAATTTTCCCAACATAGTGGACATAGTGGTTTGGGTAGATTTCTGGGTTCTCTATTCTATTCCATTGATCTATATGTCCATTCTTGTGCCAGTACCAGACTGTTTTAAGAACAGTGGCTTTGTAATAAAGCTTGATCTGGTATTGAGATCCCACCTACTTGTTCTTCTTTCTCAGTATTGCTGCAGCTATGCAGGGTCTTTTTTTATTCCAGATGAATTTTTGGAACGTTCGTTCTAGGTCTGTGAAATATGCCGTTGGTATTTTAATGGGGAGTGCATTGAATCTATAGATTGCTTTAGGTAGTATGGACATTTTGATGATGTTGATCCTACCAATCCACGAACACGGTATGTTCTTCCATCTGTTTATGTCTTCCTCTATCTCTTTTTTCAGTATCCTGTAGTTTTCCGCGTATAGGTCTTTTACCTCCTTAGTTAAGTTTATTCCTAGGTTTCTTAATTTTTTTGGTGCGATGGTAAATGGGATTGCTTTTTTAGTCTCTTTCTGTAAGTTCACTGTTGGTGTAAAGAAATGCCATATATTTCTTGGCATTAATTTTGTATCCAGCTACATTGCCGAATTCATTTATTAAGTCTAATAATTTTTTGATGGAGTCTCTAGGGTTTTCTATGTACAGTATCATGTCATCTGTGAATAATGACAGTTTTACTTCTTTTCCAATTTGGATGCCTTTTATTTCTGCTTCTTGTCTGAACGCAATGGCTAATACTTCCAGTACTATGTCAAACAGGAGTGGTGAGAGTGGGCATCCCTGTCTTGTTCCTGTTCTTAGGGGAAATGGTTTTAGGTTTTGTCCATTGAGTATGATGTTAGCTGTGGGTTTGTCATATATGGCTTTTATTATGTTGAGGTATGATCCTTCTATTCCCAACTTGCTGAGAGTTTTTATCAAGAAAGGGTGTTGGATTTTGTCAATTGCTTTTTCTGCATCAATTGATATGACTATGTGATTTTTATCTATCAATTTATTTATGTGATGTATCACATTTATTAATTTGCAGATATTGTACCATCCTTGCATCCCCAGGATAAATCGTACAGGGTCATGGTGTACGATATTTCTGATGTATTGCTGGATCCAATTTGCTAGAATTTTGTTGAGGATTTTGGCATCTATTTTTCATGAGGGATATTGGCCTATAATTCTCTTTTATTATGTTGTCTTTATCTGATTTGGGTATTAGGGTAATGCTGGCTTCATAGAATGAGTTTGGAAGTGTGCTTTCCTCTTGAATTTTTTGGAATAGTCTGAGGAGGACAGGTTTTAGTTCTTGTTAAATGTTTAGTTAAATGTTTAGTTAAACATTTAGTTAAATGTTTGGTTTAACTCCCCTGTGTAGCCGTTTGGCCAGGGCTTTTCTTTCCTGGAAGCTTTTTGATGACTGCTTCAATGTCTTTGATAGTTATCGGCCTATAGATATTTTTAGAATCTTCCTGATGGAGTTTTGGAAGGTTATATTTTTCTAGGAATATGTCCATTTCTTCCAGGTTGTCTAGTTTGTTGGAGCAGAGTTTTTCATAGTATTTTTTAACAATCCTTTGTATTTCTGTGGAGTCTGTTGTTATTTCACCTCTTTCATTTCTGATTGTGTTTATTTGGGTCCTCTTTCTTTGCTTCTTGGTGAGCCTGGCTAGAGGTTCATCAATCTTGTTTATCCTTTCAAAGAACCAGCTCTTAGTTTCATTGATCTTTTGTATTGTTTTTTTTTTGGTTTCTATGTCATTTATTTCTGCTCTGATCTTTTTTCCTTCTGCTCAGTCTGGGCTTTTCTTGTTGCTCTCTTTCTAATTCTTTGAGTTGTAGATTTAGATGATTTACTACCATTTTTTCTTGTTTTTTTTGAGGTAGGCCTGTAGAGCTATAAACTTCCCTCTCAGGACTGCTTTCATTGTGTCCCATAGGTTTTGGATTGTTGTGTGTGTGTTTTTTTAAAAAATATATTTTATTGATTTTTTACAGAGAGGAAGAGAGAGGGATAGAGAGAGAGAAACATCGATCAGCTGCCTCTTGCACACCCCCCACCAGGGATGTGCCCACAACCAAGGTACATGCCCTTGACTGGAATCAAACCCGGGACCTTTGAGTCCACAGGCCGACGCTCTATCCACTGAGCCAAACAGTTTCGGCTGGATTGTTGTGTTTTTATTGTCATTAGTTTCCAGGATGTTTTTAATTTTTCCTTTGATCTCATTGGTAATCCAATCATTGTATAATAGCATACTATTCAGCTTCCAAGTGTTTGAGTTTTTTGGATCATTTATTTTTATTTTTTTATTTTTTTTATTATTTTTTTTTATTTTTTAAAAATATATATATTGCTTTAATAAAGGACTCTTCCTATTACACAGAACAAATGGCTACTCTCTACCCTAATATTCCAAAAGCTTACTTTTTGGATCATTTTTTTTTTAACTTACGAATTGTTTATTTCTGAAATTTACCATTTAATTTTTTTAAAATATATTTTATTGATTTTTTACAGAGAGGAAGGGAGGGAGATAGAGAGTTAGAAACATCGATGAGAGAGAAACATCGATCAGCTGCCTCCTGCACACCCCCTACTGGGGATGTGCCTGCAACCAAGGTACGTGCCCTTGACCGGAATTGAACCTGGGACCTTAAAGTCCGCAGGCCGACGCTCTATCCACTGTGCCAAACCGGTTTCGGTTGGATTGTTTTTATTGTAGTTTATTTCTAATATTATGCCATTGTGGTCTGAGAAGGTGCTTGGTATGTATTCAATCTTCTTGAATTTGGGGATACTCTGCTTGTGACCCAATATGTGGTCTCTTTTTGAAAATATCCCATGTGCACTTGAGAAGAACGTATATTCTGCAGCTTTGGGGTGAAATGTTCTGAAGATGTCAGTTAAGTCCATCTGATCGAGTGAGTCATTTAGGATTGCTGTTTCTTTGCTGATTTTTTGTCTAGAGGATTTATCCAGTGATGTTAGTGGTATATTAAAGTCCCCTACTATGATTGTATTGTTGTCAATCTTTTCCTTGATATCTTCCAGGAGTTTTTTTATGTATTTGGGTGCTCCTGCATTGGGTGTATATATGTTTCTCATGGTTATATCCTCTTATATTATTGATCCCTTTAGTATTATGAAGTGACCTTTTTTATCTCTTGTTATGGCCTTCACTTTGAGGTCTATTTGGTCAGATATAAGTATTGCTACCCCATCTTTTTTTTTCATTTCCATTTGCCTGAAAGGTATTTTTCCATCCCTTCACTTTCAGTCTGTGTGGTTCCCTTGTTCTGAGGTGGGTCTCTTGTACACAGCATATATATGGGTCATGTTTTTTTATCCATTCAGCCACTCCATGTCTTTTGATTGGACCATTTAGTCCATTTACATTTAAAGTTATTATTGAAAGGTACTTGTTTGTAGTCATTTCTATTTTTGTGCCTGTGTTCTTTCTTACCATTTTATTTCTTCTTTTTACAGCATTCCCTTTAGCATTTCATTGCTGGCTTGGTAGTGATAAACTCTCTTAGCCTTTTTTTGTCTGAGAAGCTCTTGATTTCCCCTTCAATTTTGATTGATAGTCTTGCTGGATAGAGTATTCTTGGATTCAGTCCGTTGCTTTACAATATTTTGTATATCTCCTTCCATTCCCTTCTAGCTTGATGTGTTTCTGTTGAGAAATCATTTGATAATCTGATGGGGGATCCTTTGTAGGTAACTCTCTGTCTCTCTCTTGCAGCCTTTAAGATTCTCTCTTTGTTGTGAACATTTGCCATGGTAATTATGATGTGTCTTGGTGTGGGTCTTTTGGGATTCATCTTGCTTGGGACTCTCTGTACTTGTGTAACTTTTTCCTTCCCCATATCTGGGAAGTTTTCTGTCATTATTTCTTCAAATAGAGTTTCTAATCCTTGCTGCTCTTCTTGTCCTTTTGGCAGCCTTATAATTCATATGTTACTTCGTTTTGTGTTATCCCAAAGCTCCCTTAGCCTCTCCTCCTGCTTTTTAATTTTTTTTCTCCAGTTGCTGTTCAGCTTGAGCTTGTTTCTCTACCTTATCTCCTAACTCACTAATTTGGTCTTCTGCTTCTTCTAGTCTACTGTTGAAACCTTCCATGGTGTGTTTGATTGTAGCTATATCACTTTTCATTTCTTCCTGATTCTTGCATTGGTTGTTGATTTCTCATCCATCCGGTGAATGAATTGTGCAATCATTACTCTGAATTCTTTTTCTGTCATGTTGCATCCTTCAGTTTCACTAATTTCCTTTCTTGGTGACTCCTCATTTTCTTTCCTCTGGGGATTGTGTTGTCTCCCCATTCTGACTATCACCAGAAGGTTCAAATGTCAAGTTGTGTGGGCCTGGGCCATGTGCAGTGGGAGCTTCATACCACCCAAGTGTCACTGAAGAGCTCTGACACTAAGATGTGTGTGGCTTCCGTGGGTTGGTGGGAACCAGACATACCCAGAGTCAGCATTACCAGCACTCAGTGTGGTCTTGTGTGCGCACCTAGAATCAGGGACCCTGCCTGCCCCAAGCTGAAACAGAGACCCCACTGTCGTGTGCCGAAAATCAGAGCCCCTTTGGATGTGCCAGGAGTCAGAGTACCCCTGTACCTGTACCAAGAATCGACTCTCAGAGTCTCTGTTGCTTCGTGCACCCTCACGCTGAGAATCAGGGTCCCTGTGTGCACATGCACCAAGAATTGGAGTCACTGGCTCTTAGTGTGAATGCACTGGGAGTCAGGGATCCCAGGCGCATGAGATAAGAAACAGAGTCAAGTCACTGGTGCTGAGTGCTGCCTTCTGCCCAGAGAATCGGGGTCCTGGTCAGCTTGGGGGACTGGTTTGCACCATAACACTGTGTCGGCAGGAGGTCCACTCCTGTGCTGCGGGAAACAGACTTCCATGTGCACTTGCCCAGAATCAAAGTCAGGTGGCACTGCCGCCCTGCATGGGCTTCGGGTTTGGTCACCCTATTGTGTTTCTGGGAACAGGTTCCCAGTGTCTGCGTGCTCCCAGGCTCAAATTCCTTTAGCAGCGCTGTGGCCTGTGTGAGGGGCAGGTCTATCAGTTACTATGGTGCTGCCTGAGAGCCTGTGGGGAGGGGGATAGGTTCTGTGACTCACAGAAATCTGCGGCCTGGATGTCTGGATTCTTGGTGTCTGTGGGTCTGCAGCTGTGGTCGCAGGTCTCTGTCCCCAGTGGCTGCAAGGTCTTGGTTTGCGTCTGAGACCAGACTGGGTGTTGCTGATGCCAGGATCATAGTCTCAAACACCTCTCTTTCTCAGGATGTCGTGGTCTCTGTGCCCACGCTGGCCACCCAGGAGTGTCCACGTTGGGAGCAGGGCTCCGCCATCTAAGACTGCCCCGTTTGGCAGCCCCTTAGAAGACCTGCAGAATCTAACTGTCCCTAGCTCATACACACACACCACACATGTCCACACACTCCTCTATTGCTCCCTCACTCTCTCACACTCTCTCCCTACCTTCCTGCTGGTCACCATCTGAGGTCTACATTCAGTTTTAATAACTATCTGTCATTGCCCTTCCCCTACTGAACCCATCCAGTGGATTTTTTCAGATACTGCATTTTTTTTTTGCCCTAAACTCTTCATTTGGTTCTTTTTATAAGTTCTACTAGTAGCCCATTTGCAGGAAGAATCCTGCAAGCGGCCGCTGCGGCTGCGTGCGCTGCCGCTGCTGCCACTGTTGAGGCCGCAGCGCCTGCATGCACGTGCCGCTGCCGCCCACCACGCTCCGCCCGGGCTTTCCCTCTGGCAGCCACCTTGCTTTCCGCTTTTCCTCCCTCTTCCTTCTAAGTTGTCTTCAGTCTTCACTCCTCCCTCCCTCAGCGTATGCAAATTAACCGCCATCTTGGTCAGGTAATTTGCATACTCGCCCTGGTGGGCGTGGCTTGGCCGTAGTGAGGGTGCAGTCAATTTGCATATTTGTCTATTATTAGGTAGGATTTCTTATTTGAGAAGTTCTCTGTCTGTTATTTCACAAGCATACACCCTACCTTCACTGAGCATGGTTTTTGTAGCTGCTTTGAAGTCTCTGTAAATTTCTGTCTTGTCCAATTTCTGATTTAATGTAATTGAAATTTTTTTACTGTATTACTGTTTATAATATTTGATATTGGATTTTGGATTTTAAATGATAAAATTTAATGGAATTTCTTTTATCCCTCTTTCGATATATTTAAAATTTTAATTGGGAATGTCTTCTGTATTTTATCAAATTATTAATTATTATATATTAAAATATTATAAAATTTCTTTATAAATGTTAACATAGGATATTATATTGGAAGAGTTATGATATTGAATTATACTTGCATTCCTAGAATAATTTTTTCTATGATATATTATTCCTTTGATACTTTGCTGGATTCTATTTGTTAATTTTATTTGTAACTTTAGTCTATATCAATGAGTGTTATTTGTCTTGTCTCTTTTTTCAGTGTTTTTTTAGGTTTTAATATTGAAATGATGTTTTTTACAATGAATTGGGGGAACTTGTACATTTTTCAGCTTTTTAAAGAGTTCAATTATAATTTCTTATTTCCATTCTAGCTTCTTATTTCCATTCATAGCTATCCACAGATACCCACATTTCTGAATTGTGTTATCAGAATAATGATCAATTATTATTTTCTGTATGATGAAATTATGAAATGCATGGTGGGGATATCCATTTATACATTTACCAAATAATTGAATGCTTACTTTGTGACAGACAAAGGTTGTGTCTATTATTTCATAGAAATAAAGTCCTTTTATATTTCATTTGTACAAATTAACTCAAAATTTACAGTGCCTTTTATTTAATCTTTGCCATTATTTTCAATATTGGTGGGGATGCCTGTGAATTTTGGAGTTACTAAGTATTATGCAACCTTTGAATTAATAAACAAGTGCATGAATATATAAATGTTTTATAAAAATATTATACATCATATTTTGCTGGTGAAAATAAAATTTAATTTATTCAACTAGGAATTTATCTCCATGAAAATTATGCTATCCATGCTCTGTGTCTCCTCAGAAAATTATGCTATCCAACCTCTTTGCTATGTGACTTCCACCAAACTTTTCACATTTTCCTTGTCTAAAATGTGACTGGATCACATAAATTTATCTAAGTAAAATACACTTTATATTTTTATTTAAATTACAGTTCACATTCAATATTATTTTGTGTTAGTTTTAGGTGTGCAGCATAGTGGTTAGACAATCACATACTTTGTAAAGTGGTCCCCCTGATATTTCAAGTACCCACCAGGCACTATATAGTTTTTACAATATTATTGCCTATATTCCCTATCCTGTATTTTACATTCCCATAACTATTTTGTGACTACTAATTTGTACTTCTTAATTCATTCATCTTTTCACCCAGCCCTCCAACCTCCCCTCTCCTCTGGCAACCATCAGTCTATTCTCTGTATCTATGAGTCTGTTACTATTAAGAAAATACACTTTCGGGGAAGCCAGGGGGAGGTCAATGGGGAAAAAAAAAAGGAGATTTGTAATACTTTAAACAATAAAATTAAATTAAAAAAAAAGAAGTAGGACCAGGAGAGGACTCAGGACTACTATTTGTAATACTTTAAACAATAAAATTAAATTAAAAAAAAAGAAGTAGGACCAGGAGAGGACTCAGGTGGAGAGGAAGCTGAGGTTCCAGGCAGCTGTGAAAGGGGGCGGGGCTAGGAGAAGGGAGAGGGTTCCATCTTCTTTGGAAAGCCTTTCCTGCCAACCCCAGCTCTTGGTGATTTCTCCCTCCCATGAACAACTTCTACATATATTGTTGTTGCTACACATTGTACTTTGAATCAATTCAGCACACATTGTGGAATCTCTACCATGTGTACGACACTGCACACAAAAAAATAAAGAATACAATACAAAAAAATACACTTTAATTGCATTAAAATAACTTGAAAAATCTATTTGCTTTTTAAAAAAGACAAATGTAAAAACATTAAATTTTCATTAAATACTAAATATTTTCAATTAATAGGTCTGTAGTGAGGCTCAGGAGAGAATATTTTAAATAAGAATTTCAGTTGATACTTATGATCAGTCACATTTGAGAAAATTTGACTTATAGAAATTCAGAGAAAGTATTTTTATAATTATTCTTGATTATGAAGTTAATCTAAAAATTAATTATTTAATTCATTTTGATATAGATATTTTGGAGCTAGTTTTTGCTTCAAGTGCTTGTTCATTGACTTTGTCTTTGGATTTTGTTATGCATGTTTAGAAGTAGACTTCTTAGATAAATCTCTTTACAAGGAATGTAGTTCTCTATTGCTAAAGAAATTGTGTTCATTCTCTAATAAAAAATAATTTATGATGATAGGAGGTATCTTAATGTTGAGGGGAGAAATGTCAGGTTTGTACCAAGATTCTTTACTCACACTGCAGACTTGAACAAATCTAAGACTTTCTGAGATACATTTTCATCACATTGTAAGACAACAGAACCTACATTACAGAATTTTTGGTTGTGTGAAATAGAATAAAAAATAAAGTACCTGACACTGTATTTGGCACAAAACTGTTACTGCAGAATAGCTATTGCCATTTTTGCCACTATTAAACATGTAACTACTAAGAACTGACCAGATAGCATATGGATTTTCAGAATGAATATGTACCCAAATATGAATATACATTGGTGTATGGTGAATTTGAATTTAGGGTGATGTTGTGATCTGTTGGATGGGATATTCTTTTATACATTTAACAAGTATTTATTGAGTACCTACTTTGGGCCATGTATTGAACTAAACATTTAGGATGAAATGGTAAATATATATATACTAGTGGCCTGGTGCATGAAATTTGTGCATGGGGGGTGTCCCTCAGCCCATTCTGCACCCTCTCCAATCTGGGACCCATTGGTGGATGTCTGACTGCCAGTTTAAACCAGCAGTTGGACATCCCTCTCACAATCCGGGACCGCTGGCTCCTAACCACTCGCCTTCCTGCCTGCCTGATTGCCCCTAACTGCTTCTGCCTGCCAGCCTGATCATCCCCTAACCGCTCCCCTGCCAGCCTGATTGACCCCTAACTGCTCCCCTATTGGCCTGATTGCCCCTAACTGCCCTCCCCTGCTGGGCTGATCACTCCCAAGACTTTTATTAGTATAGATATACCCTCTGGGAGTTCAATCACTCACTATGACATGAGCTGACCACCAGCAGCCGGGGAAGGGAGGCCCCAGCTGGCAGCTGGCAGCCAGCAGCCACTAGGGATCTTACCCGTGTATGAATTCCTTGCACTGAGCCTCTAATCCTCTCTAATAAAATGGTAATATGCAAATTAACCATCACTCTGCTACATAAGCCACGCCCACCGACCAAGCCACGCCCACCAGCCAATCAGGGCAAGTATGCAAATTAACCCCAATCCAAGATGGCTACAGCCACAGAGAGCAAGGTTTCCCAGGTAACAGAGTAAGCAAAGCTTTCCATAGCCGTTGCAGGCCTAAGCCTCCACTCAAGCTACAAAGTTTCAATTATAGAAGGTAAACAAATTCAAACAAATGGCACCAGAATGGAGCTTGAGAGAGCAGGCCAGGGTTGCCGGCGGCAACAGGGGAAGCAAAGCTTTCCGCCCACCCTGGCTGGGCTCACCCGCTTAAGACTACAAAGTTTCAATTGTAGAAGGTGAATTAACTGCCACAGAAATGGCTGCCAGAGCCCCAGGCTTGGCTCTGCTCCAGGCTACAAAGTTTCAATTGTAGAAGGAAAATAAATTCCAGATACCAGGGCCTCCCCTTGGGTTGCCAGGGGGTGTGGCCGACCTGCAAACCACCACAGGCCCCTCGCTCAGGCTGCCCCACACCCCAAGGGAACCCCCACCTGATCCGGGACACCCTTCAGGGCAAACCAGCTGGCCCCCACCCGTGCACCAGGCCTCTATCCTATCTAATAAAAGAGTAATATGCAGATTGATCATCACTGCAACACACAATATAGCTGCCCCCATGTGGTCAAAGATCCTGCCCCCATGTGGACACAAGATGGCCACCACAAGATGGCCAGCAGGAGAGGGCAGTTGGGAGGCACCCGGCCTGCAAGGGAGGGCAATTGTGAGGGACCAGGCCTGCAAGGGAGGGCAGTTGAGAGGGACCAGGCTTGCAAGGGAGGGCAGTTGGAGGTGATCAACCCTGCAGGAGAGGGCAGTTAGGGGTGACCAGGCTGGCAGAGGAGGGAAGTTGGGGGCAAACAGGCTGGCAGGGGAGCAGTTAAGCATCAACCAGGCTGGCAGCAGAGTGGTTAGGGGGTGATCAGGCTGGCAGGCAGAAGCGGTTAGGGGCAATCAGGAAGGCAGGCAGGCAAGCAGTTGGGAACCAGCAGTCCTGGATTGTGAGAGGGATGTCCGACTGCCCGTTTGGGCCCGATCCCACCAGGATCGGGCCTAAATGGGCAGTCAGACATCCCTCCAGGAGTCCCAGATTGGAGAGGGTACAGGCTGGGCTGAGGGACAACCCCCCGCCGTGCACGAATTTCATGCACCGGGCTTCTAGTATATATATATCAGGCAAAAACAACTGACCTAATGGATTTTATATTATAGTGGTTATGGCAAAAAAAATTTTCACATAATGGCAATTAGGTGGTACATGCACATTGAAAGCACAATTAGGAAAGCAATTTCTGTAAGTGCAACAAGTCAAAAATACCAAAACTCTCAACACAATCAATTCCCATGGTGGATATAATCTGAGGAGATTGTAAGAAAATTATGGCTATAAATGAGCATTCATAATCATTTTAGTTTAGAAGAATATCTAACAATATATGTTCTTTCTTTAGTTCACTGTTTACATTCTAATGGTTGGTAGTTCCACTTTTGATATGGCCAAATAAGCTTCTATTGAACCAACCTTGTAGCAGATAAAAACTGTCAACTCTAAACAAAATACAAAATCAGCTATGTGAAAGTAAAGGAGAAAACAAATAAACAAAACAGAGAGATTATTAAAGGTTTCAAGACTTGGAAGAAGGGAAAGACACCGGTTGAGTTCCCAACATTCAAGACATAGAGCCTAAGAGTAAGTTGCAGTCTGTACCATGTCAGGTTGCTAAAACTCCAAAGGAATGGAGAGAGAGATAGAGAGAGAGAGAGAGAGAGAGAGAGAGAGAGAGAGAGAGAGAGAGAGAGAAGAAGAAGAAGAAGAAGAAGAAGAAGAAGAAGAAGAAGAAGAAGAAGAAGAAGAAGAAGAAGAAGGAAAGAAAGAAAGAAAGAAAGAGAGAGAAAAAAAAGAAAGAAGAAAGAAAGAAAGAAAGAAAGAAAGAAAGAAAGAAAGAAAGAAAGAAAGAAAGAAAGAAAGAAAAAGAAGTGTGCAGTTTTTGTAGCTCAAAGAAAGTGAGGACAGAGTTTGAGGTAATCTCAAAACTGGAAAGCAAAGGAACATCTAGGAAAGAATAAAGATAGAGAAAACCACAAATTCTTCTCTGGGAAACCATAAACTCTGCCTTAATCTCTAGCTGACTTCTGAACTATGCATATCTTGGGCATACTTCAAGCAGCCTGAGAAAGGATAAATGTGCTGAACTGACTTTTGAAGTGTAGTCTAAGAGACAGAGATTAAAGTTTGAGTCCAACCAAGCTAATGGCCAGAAGAACAAAAACTCCAACACTATTCAGAGAAATATAACAAAATACATTTTAACAATATAATCTTCACAATGTTTAGGTTACAATCTAAAATTTCTTACTATAAAAAGAAAGAGGAAAATGTAATTCATATACATGTGCATGCACAAACATGCACACACACATACACTAACATGTCAATAGAGACCTATCCTGAGAACACTCAGATGTTAAAATTCACAAAGATTTTATTGCTACTATTATATTTATGTTCAATGACAGAAAGGAAAATATGCTCATAAAGATTGAAAATGAGAAACCTCAGAAGAAAATATAAAATAAAATAATCAAATGGAGGCCTGGTCAATGTAGTTCAGTGGTAGACCATTGGCCTGCACACCAAAGGGTTGCAGGTTCAATTCCTAGTCACGGGCACATACCTAGGTTGTATATTCATTCCCTAGCCCCAGTTTGGGTGTGTGCAGGAGGCAAACAATTAATGTGTCTCTCTCACCCTGATTTTTCTTCTCTCTCTCCCTCTCCCTCCTCTACACTCTTTATTTAAAAAAAAAAAACATGAAAAATACATCCTCAGGTGAGGATTAACAAAACAAAAATCAAATGGAAATTTTAAACCTGAAAAACAATATCTGAAATTTAAAAAATACCCTGGATAAGCTAAACAGTATAATGAAGATAAAGAAAATAGCCAATACAGTTGAAGATAGATAAATAAAAATCATACAAAATCAAGATTAGGGATAAAAATATACTAAGAAAGAAAAAGTTCACTCTGAGGAATATGTGAAACAATATTCAACATTCTACCATAAATCTAATTGGAGAGTTATATAGGGAAAAGAGGAAGAATGGGGACAAAAACTATTTGGGAGGAAAAAAAGGACTAAAAATTCCTCAAATTTGGTGAAAGCCATAGTTTATAGATTCATGAAGCTCAATAAATAACAAGGAGTATATTCCAGCCAGTATGGCTCAATGGTTGAGGGTTGACCTATGAACCAGGAGGTCAGGGATCAATTTCCAGTCAGGGCATATATCCAGGTTCCAGGTTCAATCCCCAGTAGGGGGCATGCAGGAGGCAACCGATCAATTATTCTCTCTCATCATTAGTGTTTCTATCTCTCTCTCTCCCTTCCTCCCTGAAATCAATGAATTGGGGGGATAGGAGGACCTATGTGATACTTTCAACAATAAAGATTCAAATAAATAAATAAATAAAATCCACAGTAAGCTATGAAAACAAACAAAAATATATTTTTTCAATTTTTTTATTAAGGTATTACATATGTGTCCATATCCTCCCATTGCCCCCCCACCCCACTCCCATACATGCCCTCACCCCCCTGCTATCTCTGTCCATTGGTTATGCTTATATGCATGCATACAAGTCTTTTGGTTGATCTCTCCCCCTTACCCCCACCCTCCCCTACCTTCCCTCTGAGGTTTGAGCATCTGATCGATGCTTCTCTGTCTCTAGATCTGTTTTTGTTCATCAGTTTATGTTGCTCATAATAATCCTAAAATGAGTGAAATCATGTGATATTTATCTTTCTCTGACTGACTTATTTCACTTAGCAATAATGCTCTCCAGCTCCATCCATGCTGTTGCAAATGGTAGGAGTACCTTCCTTTTTACAGCAGCATAGTATTCCATTGTGTAGATGTACCACAGTTTTCTAACAAGCAGTATAAATATGAATTCTAATGATTTATCTAAGAATAACCCATCATTCAAACATGTATTAATAACTCATATAGACTAAAGCAGCACCAGCTATAAAAATGAAAAATAAAATTTGCCTCTAGGGTAGACATCTATGAAAACATTATATCCCAATAAAAGTTTGGGATTCATGCAAACAAAACAGCAGTATTAATGAAGGGATGGGACCTTAAAATGAAAAAATAATCAGTCTTACAAGATCTCTTACTAATTCGAAATAATGTTCAGCTTTAAAGTAAGGTGGTTTGATCAGTGCTGCCTCATTACCAAGAAAGTCCTTTAGATCATGATATACCAGTTAATCTGCCTATATCTTCGTATATGTCTTTGCTGAAGAAACCAAAAATATCTAAAAGGAAGAATGCTGGTCATCCCAAATATTCCCGCATCTTGATGTCTACTTCCTTTCTCTTACATTTCGAAGAAAATAATGTTCTGCATTGGTTATTTGGTAAATTAATAATGCCTACCAAGATTGCATAGGAGCAGAGCCCAGTATTTAAGATAGTTCTCACTAACAACTCCAACAGACTAGAATAAAACACATTATGAAACAATTCAGTAAAGAATGGATAAAATGACTTGACTTTTTTGCCTGATTTGGTTGCTAAATCCTGGATGCTAATGTCAGTACAGAAACTTTAGACCTGGAAGGATTTCCTAGTGTGAAAACTTTAGCACTATGAAACACCACTTGTACCTGAACATTTTCAATAAGAACACCAATACTAAAAACAACTTATTTATAGTATTCTGTTGATCTTGACACTAACTCAGATTCAGAAATGCCACACCAAAGATTACCACCAAAATGCAAGCGTGAATTTGGCTAGTAGTTGGAAAAGTATGAACAAGACTTTCTGCTACTTCTGAATCTTTATTTCTAGCAACTAAAATAATGTCTAGCACATAGGAACAAATGAATAACCTGAGATAAATTAAGGAATTAATACTTTATATGAGAGGAAACATTTGTGTTCTGTCCTTCCACAAGAGCAACAGATGACCTGGCAAAATGGTCATCCTATCTAATAAAAGAGTAATATGCAAATTAACCATCACTCCACGACAAAAATGGAGGCGCCCATGGCCACAAGACGGTGGCACCCAGTCCTCTTAACCCTGGTGGAGTATGCCCAGCAGCGGCAGTCCAGGGTGTCCAGCTAGAAGGCACCAGTGGCGGTGGCTTGGGCAGGGGTCTCAGACCGGCAGAGCCCTGCCCCAAGCCGTGCGATTGCTGGCAAGTGGTGGCGGCTTGAGCTGGGGTCTCAGACCGGCCATGAAAACAGCTTGGGCTGGGGTCTCAGACCAGCCAGGGCCCAATCCCATTCCAGCAGTGGCAGCCTGGGGTCTCAAACATTGAGTCACCCCAGCCAGGCAGATATGGAGAAATCTTAATTGTTTCTTTTTTTATAATATACTGGAGGCCCGGTGCACGAAATTCGTGCACCAACCTGCACCCAATCCAATCTGGGACCCCTTGGGGGATTTTTTTACAGAGAGGAAGGGAAAGGGATAGAGAGCTAGAAACATCTATGAGAGAGAAACATCGATCAGCTGCCTCCTGCACACTCCCCACTGGGTATGTGACCCCAACCAAGGTACATGCCCTTGACCAGAATTGAACCTGGGACCCTTGATTCTGCAGGCAAATGCTCCATCCACTGAGCCAAACCAGTTAGGACTGTCCAATATGCTAAAGAAAAAACCCTATCTAATAAAGAGGGAATATGCAAGGGAGGGCATTTGGGGGTGACCGGGGTATCAGGGGAGGGCAGTTAGGCATTGATCGGGCTGGCAGGGGAGTGGTTAGGGGGTGATCAGCCTGGCAGGCAGAGCGGTTAGGGGCAATCAAGAAGGCAGGCAGGCGAGTAGTTGGGAGCCAGCAGTCCTAGATTGTGAAAGGGATATCTGACTGCCTGTTTAGGCAGTCGGACATGCCCCAAGGGGTCCCAGATTGGAGAGGGTGCAGGTTGTGCTGAGAGACACCCCCCCCCCCCCGGTGCATGAATTTCATGCACCAGGCCTCTAGTAATTGTTATAAAACTATGAAATCTAGACAAAAATTAATACAAACAAGGGAAGGCTTGGTGAAGAAATAAGCAGCTTATTTGTAGTAAGAGAACACTGTGGAATTTCCAGTTGCCTGGCTACCATATATACCCCAACCTCCAGATCAGTAGCTGATTGTAGGATGACAGTCTACACTCCAAGTCAGGTTATTAGGGCCCGACGAAATAATAATTATTAAAGAATTGTGCTTGTGTTTTTAGACTTCTCTGGTGGATCCCTAATGTACAGGCATAAGAACTTGCTTTGGTTTTGCCTGTTTAGAATGTTCCTAGATATTCAGTGGTGTTTTGGGTGGGGTTTGCCAGAAAAATTTAAAGGTATAAGAATTATCTGTATCAGACTGAGACAAGAAATAATAGATTAGACAAGCAAGGGACAGGCTAAGTGACCTGGGAAGAAGAAGTTTGGAAAATGAGATATTTTGATAAATAAGACTTTATTTTTAAGGCATTCATGTATACCAAGGAATGGAGAAGGCCGCATACATGCTTGATGCATACCTATAGAAAACCTGAAAAGGCATTATTCTTTCACATGTGTTTTAGCTTACCTTTAGCTTTTGAGCCTCTGTGCAAGCCTAAATTCAAGGATAACACATATTTATAAACAACCTCATTATCATTGAAAGAGGCCTCCCTTACACAATCAATCTGCTAAAACTTAAAGAGTGTATTTTTATTGCTTTGACTGTAGGTGTTTAAGAAAACTCTGTCAATATAACTATTAAGCTGATAGAACACTGATTTCAGTGGCCACACAAGACTTCACAAAAGTAGTTTAGCAAAGTCACTAAATAAACAAACAAAATTAACCCACAAAGAGTGAAAAATCTGATTTCCAGAGTTACCCCATGGACAAAGAACTAAAGAAAACCAGAGAACAATGTCTCAACAAATAAAGAATACCAATAAAGGACCAGAAATTATAAAAAGTAATTAAATAGAAATTTGAGGGCTGAAAAGTACAATAATTAAACTGAAAAGTTCACTAGATTGCTTCAGCAACAGAATTGAGTAGACAGAAAGAAGAATAAGAGAACTTAAAGATAAGTCAATTGAGATTATCCCATCTAAGGAACAGAAAGAGAAAAAGAATGAAGAAAAATCAACCTCACGTGAGAGACACATTAGACACTATCAAGTTTACTGACATAAACATGATGGGAGTGTCCAAATGAGAGGAGAAAAAGAAAAGGGGAGGAAGAATATTTAAAGAAATAATGGCCATATGAATCTACACATCTAAGAAGCTCAGAGAATTCTAAGCACAAATTTCTCCAGGAGATCCACACCAAGACACATTATAATCAAAATTACAAGGGCTCTTTAACAAGATTAATAATGAATTTTCTATTTAGAAACCACTCAGGCCCTAACTGGTTTGGCTCAGTGGATAGAGCATCAGCCTGTGGACTGAAGGGTCCCAGGTTCGATTCTGGTCAAGGGTATGTACCTTGGTTGCAGGCACATCCCTAGTAGGGGGTGTGCAAGAGGCAGCTGATCAATGTTTCTCTCTCATTGATGTTTTAACTCTCTATCCCTCTCCCTTCCTCTCTGTAAAAAAATCAATAAAATATTAAAAAAAGAAGAAACCACTCAGGCCAGAAGGCAGTAGGATGACATATTGACATATTTAAAGTGCTTAACAAAGCAAAAAAAGGAAAAATTGAGATTTAATGGACAGTATACTTAATATAGACAGTAATATCCTACCTAATAAAAAGGTACTATGCAAATAACCATCACTCCACTACGCCCACGATTGGGTGGCGGGAGGCTGGGAGGCGGGACTCAGGGTGGCATATCTGGCCATTGAGAAGCGCGGGGGGCGGGACTCGGGGTGGCATATTGGCCATTGAGAGGCACGGGGGGCGGGACTCCCACCCCCCCGCGCCTCTCAACGGCCGGATTGGCGGCCGCTGAGGGGGGCTGCCTTGGACACCCCGGACACCTGGCTCTGCTGCCATCGGAGGCTTTTGGCCTGGTGCACGCGTGTGCACCCGGATCCCCTGCCATGCTCCCCTTTGTCAGCGCCTCAAGCCCCAGCAGCAGTGGCAGCGGCTGGGGATGAGCTGGTGATCCCAACAGCCTGACAGCTCAGTGGCGGTGGCGGAGGCAGCATTGGGCCTGGGGACTGGCGAACAGGCAGAAGATGGCCCTGATCGCAGGAGGCTAGGCCTAGGGACCCTACCCACACGATTTAATCGTGCACTGGGCCTCTAGTTGTATTATAATCATCAAACTTATTAATAAATTAAAACTTAATTATTCTAAGTAAAAAAAAAAAAGAAAAAATTATTCTAAGTATAAAACAGAAAGTATAGTTACGTAATGTGATAGAGGTGTTCATTATCACTACAATGGCAATCATAAGCATATATAAATATATCAAATTAACAAGTTGTACACCTTAAATTTACATAATATATATCAAATATATTTTAATTTTAAAAAAGAATTCCTTGGTAAATAAAACAATAACTGAGGAATTTCATCACTAGTATACCTGTCCTACAAGAAATACTAAAGGTAGTCCATCAGAAGAAAATGAAAGGATATTAGACAGTAACTCAAAGGCATATGAAGAAATAAACAAAAATGTAACTACTTGAGTAAATATAAAATCCCGTATATTTATACTATTGGTTTGTTACTCTTCTTCTGCTTTAATATATATCCTATCTAATAAAAGAGTAATATGCAAATTAACCATCACTCTGCTACACCCACAAGCCACGCCCACCAGCCAATCAGGAGCGAGTATGCAAATTAACCCAACCAAGATGGCTACGGCCATGGAGAGAGCAAGAGGGAGGCTTGGGTTTCCCCAGCGATGGAGGAAGCCAAGCTTTCTGCACACCCTGGCTAACCCAGGCCTCCACTTAAAGCTACAAAGTTTCAATTATAGAAGATAAATAAATCCCAACAGAAATGGCTGTGGCCACGGAGCGAGCAGAAGGCTTGGTTCCGCTCAAGGCTACAAAGTTTCAATTGTAGAAGATAAATAAATCTCAGATACCAGGGCCTCCGCTTGGGTCACTGGGGGGCATGGCCAGCCTGCAAACCACCACAGGTTCCTCACCCAGGCCACCCCACGCCCCAAGGGAACTCCCACCCTTATCCGGGACACCCTTCAGGGCAAACCAGCTGGTCCCCATCCATGCACCAGGCCTCTATCCTATCTAATAAAAGAGTAATATGCAGATTGACCATCTCTCCAACACACAAGATGGCTGCCCCCATGTGGTCAAAGATCCTGCCCCCATGTGGACACAAGATAGTCACCACAAGATGGCCAGCAAGGGAGGGCAGTTGGGGGTGATCAAGCCTGCAGGGGAGGGCAGTTAGGGGTGACCAGGCCAGCAGAGGAGGGAAGTTGGGGGCAAACAGGCTGGCAGGGGAGCAGTTAGACATCAATCAGGCTGGCAGGGGAGTGGTTAGGGGGTGATCAGGCTGACAGGCAAAAGCAGTTAGGGGCAATCAGGAAGGCAGGCAGATGATCAGTTGGGAGCCAGCAGTCCTGGATTGTGAGAGGGATGTCCGACTGCCTGTTTAGGCCTGATCCCACTGGGCATCCCTCAAGGAGTCCCAGATTGGAGAAAGTGCAGGCTGGGCTGAGTGACACCCCCCCCCCCGCATGAATTTTGTGCACTGGGCCTCTAGTATATATATAAAAACCTAAGCGACCATTACAACTGAAATACTGGAATGACCGGAAAGACCAGATGACTGGCCGGTAGCTATGCCGCGCACTGAGCAGACCTTGCTGCTGGGCCCCTGACAGCCCTGAGTCTGGTTCACCTGCATCCCAGACCCAGGCAGAAGGGAGGAGGAAGCCAGATTCCTCATGGAATTGGCCATTGGCTAGCTTGCTGCTGGGGCCAACCTCCCGAGTTCCATGCCCCCGGCCAGTGGGCCCCCCAGATGGGCTCCGATCGCCTGCCAGGCTGAGGGACCCTACCCGTGCATGAATTTGTGCACTGGGCCTCTAGTATTATATAAAAAGCAAATACATAAAGTAATATATATTTATGTCTATGTTAATGAGCACACAATGTTTAAAGATGTAATTTGTGACAATAATAAATAGAAAGATATACTATTGAAACTAACTTGATATTGTTGTGGCAGAATGCACGGGAGAATGTTCAGCCAGCACTTGAGGGAGGAAAGTTTAACCTTTATTTCACAGATCTGTTAGACCAGGGGAATTCCAGATCTAAGCCTGAACTGAACTCATGGGGAGGCTCTGACCTATATATCTCCTCCTGTGGCAGACCCCTGAGGATCCCTGAAGCTCTGCCCAAGTCAGTCTTGGCAGGGCCTTGGGGGAATGCTCTGCAGCTCCACCCAAGTCGGTCAGAGTGGGGAAGTAAGACTACAGTTTTAACCAGGTACTGAACTAGGTTGAAAGCCCCCCTATTTATCTTTTCATTTCTCCCTCTTGTTCCACAAGCTATTCGTAGCCTTGGAGATTACAAAAGACTCGAGAATTGGGGATAAGGTCAACAACAGCTCTAGCTACTTACTGTTGAAGGGAGGTGATGAAAAAGGGGGTTCAGTATCCTGAGTCTTCCCCATCTTCCCCAAGGGGGTCATAAGAGTAGCAAGGGCAGAGAAGTTCTCCTCCCAGTATTAGTCTGGGGTTCCAGTGATACTTGTATGAAGACAGAATAAAACTGTTAGAAAAAAACCAAAAACAATAATTATCCAGATAGGAGGGCATAAGGAGATTCAGATCGGTCAGCTGGATCCACAGTCTTCTTGAAGATGATCCGCAGGGGGTGGTTCAGGACAGATGTCACCTTCCACTCTGGATGCTGATTGTCCAGCTGGTCGGTTGCTTTTATCCAAGAGTGGTGGATCCAGGTGTTAAGTCCTACAACTTTGAGAGCTGAGGGGGTGGTTAGTACGACTGGATAATGTCCCTTACAAGTTGGCTTAAGGGGTTCCATTTTCCAATCTTTTACTAAAACCTGGCCCCCAGGCTTGTGAGGGTGCCCAGCTGTTCCTAGAGAGATGGGCAATCTATCAGTAACCCATCTGTGGACTTCAAGGATACTTTTCTCAAGTCCTTGTACCTGATTCTGAATTCCCTACCTTCCCCCAAATCTCCTTTGGCCGAATTAAGGGAGTGGGTCTGCCATATAGAATTTCAAATAGAGAGAACCCTACCCTGGCTCTCAGGGCACAGTGCACCCGCAGGAGCACAAGTAGTAAGATATCTGTCCAGGGTAAGTTTGTCTCCTGGCATAACTTAGCCATAGCCTGCTTGAGAGTCTGGTTCATGCGTTCTACTTTCCCTGAACTCTGGGGCCTGTAGGCTATATGTAAGTTCCACTTAATTCCTAAGGCGTTAGATACCCGCTGTACTACCTCAGTTATAAAGGCTGGGCCATTCATTATCTGACCCTATGGTTAATGGCATTCCATACCACGGAATTATGTCCTTCAGTAATGCCTTAGTGACTTATCTCGCCTTCTCCATGCGGGTAGGATATGCCTCAACCCAGCCTGAAAAGGTGCAGACAAAAACTAAAAGATATTTATTTCCTCTACTAGGCCTTATTTCTGTAAAGTCTATATCTAGATATTCAAAGGGAGCCTGCCCACAACACTGAATTCCTATTGGTCCTACAGGACTCTGCCTTGCATTGTTCTGTGCACAGAGGAGACATCACTGAGAGACTGAGGCACATAAGGAGGGGAGACCAGCAATTAGATAGTATCTACTTAACAAGGCTTCTAGAGCCATCTTCCCTAAATGGGTAAGTTCATGCTGCTGGAGGACTACTCTATGAGCTAACTGTTCTGGAATATAGGCCCTATGATCTGGGAATATCCACCAACCTTCCTTCGTCCTTTTACCCCCTTCTTGTTGGGCCCGCTCTTCTTCTTGAGGGGTGTATTTCAGAGGTTCAGGTAATTCAGGAACCAGCATGATCTGTGATGCCACTGCACGCTCCTTAGCAGCTAGCCTTGCCACAGCATCTGTGCGATTGTTACCTTCTGACACTGAGTCTTTTCCTTTTTGATGTCCTCTACAATGGATGACTGCTACTTCCTTGGGCTCCCAGAGTGCTTCTAGTAACTTCAAGATCTCATTCTGATTTTTGATTCCTTTTCCTCCGGCCATCAGGAGCCCCCTTTCCTTGTATATGGCCCCATGGATATGCAGGGTAGTGAAGGCATAGCACAAGTTGGTGTAGATGTTGGCACACTTATCCTTACTGAGATTTAAGGCTCTGACTAGGGCCCAAAGTTCTGCCCTCTGCACTGACCATCCTTCAAGCAGGGCCTGTGCCTCTATTATCTCAAAGTTTGATACCACTGCATACCCGGCTCGTCTTTTTCCTTCATCTAAGAAGCTACTGCCATCCGTGAACAATACTAAGTCCGGATTCTGTTGAGGCCTATCTGTTAGATCTGGCCGGCTGGAGTAAACCTCCTCTAGGACTTCTACACAATCATGCTCAGGGGTTCCCTCTGCGATGGGTAGGAAAGTGGCAGGATTAAGAGTTCTTACTACCTCTAATCTTATTCATGAATTTTCACATAAGAGCTCTTGCTATTGAGTCATCTGAGCATGAGTCAGCCAATGTTGTCCCTTAGCTTCCATTAGGGTGACAACAGCATGAGGAACTTTAACATTTAAGTTCTGTCCCAGAGTGAGCTTGTCTGCTGCAATGGCCCTGAGGTATGGTGGCCACCCGGAGGCAACCAGGTCAATCTGTTTGGAAAGATAGGCTACTGGCCTCTGCCAGGGTCCTAACTCCTGAGTCAGAACTCCTAGGGCTACCCCATTGTTCTCATGAATGAAAAGGTTAAAGTCCTGTGTCACATCTGGGAGCCCTAGGGCCTGCACCGGGGTGAGCTTTGTCTTTATGATTGCTAAGGCTTTTTCCTGTTCAGGACCCCAGTTAATGGGTGTCTTTTCCTCTCCTTTTAAGGCTTCATAGAGGGGCTTAGTTAGATCTGAGAATCCTGGGATCCAAATTCTACAGAACCCTGCTGCCCCTAGGAGTTCCCGAATCTGTCGCCAGGTGTTGGGGACTGGTATGGTACATACTGCCTGTTTTCTTTCAGTCCCTAGTCTTAGTTTCCCTTGGGTAATTCGGAACCTAGGTATTTGACTTCCCTCTGACAGATTTGAGCCTTCCTTTTGGACAACTGGTAACCTGTTTCAGTTAAGAGTCTTAGAACGGTTCGTGTTCCTTCCCAACACTGAGTTCACGTGGAGCTAGCCAGTAGGAGGTCATCTACATATTGGAGCAGAATGCACACCACATCCTGCCCTGGAAATTTTGACAAATCTGCTGCTAGTGCTCCACTAAAAAGAGTTGGGGAGTTCTTGAACCCTTGTGGCAGTCTTGTCCAGGTGAACTGTTCCTTAGTCCCTGTTGGGTTTTCCCACTCGAAGGCAAACAGGGGCTGACTGGAGGGTGCCAGCTGAAGGAAGAAAAAGGCATCTTTTAGATCTAAACATGTAAACCATTCAGCTTCTGATGAAATGAGGCCCAGGAGGGTGTATGGATTTGTCGCCACCAAATGCAGGGTTATAAGGGCCTCATTAACAGCCCACAGGTCTTGTACCAGGTGGTAATCATTGGTCCCAGGCTTCTTGACAGGTAAGAGAGGGGTATTCCATGGAGACTGACACCACTTAAGAAGTCCCCATTGAAGCAGCCATTCTAGGTGGTCCTGGATAAGTTTTACAGGCTGTGCCCCAGGCTGCAAGTCAATCAGCACTGGGGTGTGGTTCTTAGTCAGGCCCAGGGGATTTTCTTCTGCCCAGACCAGTGGGAATTCCTTCTCTAGTTCAGGCTCTAATGGTGAGTCTTTTGACTGGGAGGTATAAAGTCTCCATTCTTCCTCCCTAGGCACTGCTAAAGACAGGATCATTGGAAAGGTCTCCTCACCTAAGTGCAGTTGTGTTGAGCCATCCGGGGCAAAGGTGATTTCTGCTCCCATTTTTGCTAAAAGGTCTCTGCCCATTAGAGGGACTGGGCAATCTGGCAAGTACAGGAATTCATGAACCACCTGGTGGCCACCTAACTGACATCAGCGGGGGCGGCAGAATGGTCTGAGGGTGTGGTCTCGATAGCTCTGATAATGGTGACTTCCCATCCTGAGAGGGGAGCTACTTTCTGTGTAACTACCAAGTGCTCTGCTCCTGTATCAGCCATTAAGTTCACAGACTGGTCCCAATTTTCATTTCGACCCTGGGCTCATGGAGGCCCAGTAAGAAAGAGCCCAGTCTGTCTTAGTCAGTGTCAGCTGCTGCCAGTCTGATGTGGTCTGCCTCGGGTGGCTCTGGCCGATAGCAGCTGGGTTGTTTGGATGGCCTTGCCTTATTCTTCTGGTGGCTCAGACATTCATTCTTCCAGTGTCCTAATTCTTTACAATGGTCCCGTTTAAGATCCATCCTTTCTTTTTCTGACTTGGCTCCTTACTGTCTCCCTTTCCTTTTCTGGGAGCTAGCTTCTATAACAGCCGCAGCAATTGGAGTCACTTTCCTTTTTAGTTTCTCCTCAGCCTCCTTTTTAGCCGCATTGTCCCGATTAATGAAAACCTTGTTTGCTATTTCTAGCAGTTCAGTAGCATTCTTTCCTGCAAACCCTTCCAGTTTCTGTAGCTTTCTCCTTATGTCTGGCTGAGCCTGACTAATGAAGGCTGCATTGACCATAGTTTGATTCTATGAGGCCTCTGGGTCAAAAGGAATGTAAACTCAATATGCTTCACAGAGTCTCTCATAAAAAGGTTGCTGGACTTTCCTCAGGCCTATGGAAAACCTCAGAGGTCTTGGCCATATTAGTGGGCTTCTCGGACCCAGCCCAGAGCCCCTGGAGGAAGGCCAGCCGATATCTCTCTAATCTGGTCCTCCCATCCTCCAAATTCAGGTCCCACCTGGGTTCCACATCTGGGAGAGCCTCCCTGGCCTATCTGTCCCTGTCGGGGCCTGGGTCTGGAGCCATTTCCAAGCTTGTTATTATTCTCATGTGCTCATCAGTGTTAAAAAGCAAGAGAAAGAGTTGCTTTCAGTCAACCCAGGTGGGCTTTTGGGTCTGAAAAATTGACTCCAGAAGGTCAACCATGGCTTGAGGTTTTTCGGAATAAGCGGGAGTGTGATGCTTCCAATTTAAGAGATTGGTCATGGTGAAAGGCTGGTAGCAAAAGACCAAGCCCCCCTCTTGTGGGTTCCTGTTTTCTCCAATTATATGAAGACTCCCCATTTCTCAGAGAGGCATCTGGAAAGCTGGGAGTGGTTTGGGTCCCCAATCAGCCGAACACAAACATCATCCAACTAGCTCTGGAGAGTCCAGTTGGGGGGAGATGGAAGGAGGTGGTGTATCTAAGCTTCCCTGGCTAGGCAAAGGGGCACTGGGCACCGCTTGAGGCATGTATGGAGGTGGTAGAACTGGCAGGGCTTCCTCAGGGGATTCCTGCAGAATAGGAGGCTTATTCTCCTTCTGAGGGACCTGCCCTTTTTCCTTAAATACACAAAACTAGATCCAAAATGGCTTAAGCTCTGCTATTTCTAGCCACTGGTCTCCTGTGATAATTCTGTGAACATTCCCAATTGTGGGGATATCCAATGTGTCCTCTGGTGACCATCCTACTCCAAAAGATGGCCATTCTATTTCACACATCCTTTTTTAACTCCCAGGGGAATAGTTTTATCCCATAGTCCCAAACAAACACCTTTTTAAAATTCTTTAACATACATTCTAAGATAGTAGAGTTTCAGGAGGAGCTTTTACCCATGTTGCAGGGAGGGGCCAGGTTGCCTCCTTTAAAAAAATCTCTATATATAAAAGCCTAAGTGACCATCACAACCGAAAGGACGACTGAATAGGCTGTGTGGGGCGATCAGGTCGGCAGGGGGGTTAGTGAGGGTCAACCAAATGACTAAGCAGCAGGTTTCGTGGTGACCAGACCAGCAGAGGGGGGCAGTGAGGGGCAACCAGGCTGGCGGGGGGGGGCAGTTGGGGACTACCAGGCAGGCAGGGGGCATAGTAAGAGGCAACCAGGCTGGCAGGGGAAGCAGTTAGGGGTGACCAGGCCAGCAGGGGGGGAAGTTAGGGACAATCAGGCAGGCAGGCAGGTGAGCAGTTTGGAGCCAGTGGTCCCAAATTGTGAGAGGGATGTCTGACTTCCGGTTTAGGCCCAATCTCCAGGATCAGGACTAAACTGGCAGTCAGACATCCCCCGAGAGGTCCCAGATTGGAGAGGGTGTAGGCTGGGCTGAGGGGATTCCCCACCTCCCCGTGCATGAATTTCATGCACTGGGCCTCTAGTAGCTAAATAAAAGAACTAATCAAAATAAGGCTGATTTTCTAACTTCATTTCTCCTTGGGTATGGACAGCAAATGACACTAATCAAATTTCTGCTATCAGTCTGCCTGAGTACATTGATATAAGCTATTTAACCTCTGTTTCAGGAGACAAAATGCAAATCATTTACTCCCAAGTGTCCTTGGTTTAGGGAAGACAGGATTTAAGACAGGATTTACAAGATGGCTCCAATGCCCTTGATTTAGGGACAAGATGCCTTGATTTAGGGAAGACAGGATTTAAAACAGGATTTAAAAGATGGTTCCAATGTGCTCCAATGTCCTTGATTTAAGGAAGACAGGATTTACAAGATAGCTCCAAATTGCTATTAAACCATCTCAGTTTCCCTATTCTACTTGTCCTGGCTTACTGGCCTGTCATTTATTCAACTTCCTTTCAACATTTCTCTTTACCTTCCTCCATTACACCAAAGCCATATGTTCTTTCCAGTTAGTTAGAACTCTTAACCTTAATTTTTAGGTGACATGTAAATAATTAGCATTCCTCAGATTAGCAATACATTCATATTTTTTAAGAGACACAAACAAATTTCACTACCCAAACAATTTAAACAAACAACAAGGAGACATATTTAAACAATAAAGACAGATAACATTCCCCATTAAAAACGTTGAATCACCATGGAAACATGGGAGAGGTTTAGAAGGGTTTTTTGTGTTTTTTTTTTAAACAGACACAAACAAACATAAAACCCCAACAGTAAATAAACACTTTTACACAGGCACACACAATATTTACACCACAGAACACCCTGCATTCACAAAATCAGTTTCAATTGTGCAGAGATATAGAACAAGTCCCAGAACAGAGGCAGTAGAAAACTGCCTAGGAACGCTTTTCTTCTACCTTTTTCAAAGGCAGGCCATACTTGGACCCTTAGCCAGTCTGAGTTTTGACTTCCCTCCTGGGAAGTCCCAGAGACAGTGAATACCATCCAAAAGCCGTTCTTCCAGATGATCCAAGCTATCCTGAGGTAAATAATTACCTAGGTAGGGGCCAGCTACCTCTTTTGTCTTATAAGACAGGCCAGAACTTGGACCTGTTTCCCCAGGGAAAAACTTACAGTTTCAGATGTCTGATTTTGACTTCCCTCCTGGGAAGTCCCAGAAAGGTACTTCCTGCCTCTTTTGGGTCCACCAGAGCGTGGAGTCACCACAGTCCTGATGGCATGCCTTCTTTGAGTCCCAGAGCCCGAAGTGAGTGCCCTTAAGTCCACTCTCATCAGCAGTGGCCTGAGAACCAGCTCAACTGATGTTTCCCAGCCAATTCACCAAATGTTATGGCAGAATTCATGGGAGAACGATCAGCCAGCACTCTGAGGGAGGAAAGTTTAACCTTTATTTCACAGATCTGCTAGTCCAGAGGAATTCTGGATCCAAAGCCTGAACTGAACTCCTGGGAAGCTCTGACCTATATATATCCTCTTATGGTAGGCCCCTGAGGGTTCCCACAGCTCCACTGAAGTCAGTCTTGGCAGGGCCTTGGGGGCATGCTCCGCTGCTCTACCCAAGTCAGTCAGAGTGGGGAAGTAAGACTACAGTTTTAACCAGATACTGAACTAGGTTGCAAACTTCCCCTCCATTTTCCTTTTTCAGTATTAATTAAAACTTTGTTGTTATAAAGCTCAGGTAATAATTTGCATTCCCAAATTAACCTATGGGGGGAAAAACACACAAATAAATGTACAAAATAGTAAACAAGAAGAAAATTAAAAGGCACACTATAAAAATCAATTTATCATAAATGAAGATAGTAACAAAGGAATTTATGCAGAAAGTATTATATATCATATAGAAAACAAGAAATGGTAGAAAAAGTCTTTTCTTAACTGTAATGATTTTAAATGTGAATGCATTACATTTTCCAGTTAAAAGGCTGAGATTGGCAGAATGGGTAAAAATACATAATGTCAGAATGGATTTTTAAAATTCTTCCTCTATATACTGTCAATAGAGAGTCATTTTAGACCCATAATTATGAATATGTTGAAAGTAAAAGAATGAAAAGATAGTCCATGCAAATAGTAATCAGAACGAGCTGGGTGGTTATAGTTCAAACACAATAGAACTTAAGACAAAAATTGCTATGAGAAACAAAGAAAGACATTACATATTGATAAGAGGCTGAAACCATCAAGAGGATATAACAATCTACACTAATAAAAGAGAAAGATTCAAATCGACCGTACCTTCGTGATGCCCACCAGCCAATCATGAGTGAGTATGCAAATTAACCCAACAAAGATACTGGGTTAATTTGCATACACAGGTGCTGAGCGGCTGCGTCCCACCCCGCCCCCATCCACTCCAGGCCTCTGGACAGCATGGGAAGGCAGAAAGGCGGCTCCAGGCCGGAGCAAAGGCAGAAAGGTGGCTCCAGGCCGGAGCAAAGACATTGCTGGCAGCCAGAGGAAGGAAGATCCATTCTTGCATGAATCTTTGTGCATTAGGCCTCTAATTATAAATATATGTACACCTAAAAACAGACCAAAAACTATAGGAAGCAAAACTAAGGGAGAAAAGAAAGATCTATAATAATACTTGGAGACAATATCCTATTTTCAATAATGGATAGAACAACTAGACAGAGAATCAATTATGAAATAGAGGAAGTGAACAATACTATAAAGCAACTAAACCTAACAGACAAATATAAAACACCCCATTCAACAACTACAGAAAAGTCATTTTTCTCAAGTGCACATGCAACATTTTCTGGAATAGGCCATATATCAGGCCTCCAAAAAATATAAAAAAAATTAAAATATTATTATTATTCAAAGTATCTTCTCCACAATGGAATTAAACTAGAAATCAGCAACAGAAGAAGACTGATAAATTCATAAGTATGTGAAAATTAAACACCACACTACTAAACAATCAGTGGATCAACTAAGAAATTACAAATGAAATAAAAAATATTTTAAGAAGAGCAAAATGAAAACTTAATACCAAAATTTATGGTATGTAGCAAAAGCAGTGCTCACAGAAAAGTAGCCTAAATTTAGATTTCAAAAAAACTAGAAAAGAAGAACAAACTTAACTCAAACTAGCAAAAGAAAGGAAATGATAAATATTAAAATGGAGAATAGAAAAAACTTTAAAAAAGATAATTAAGAAGACCAAAATTTGTTTATTTGGAAAGTCAACAAACTTAATAAACCTTTAACTAGAGTGACTAAAAAAAAAAGAGAGAAGACACAAAACATTAAATTATAGATGAAATAGGGGGCATTATTGCTAACCCTAGAGAAATTAAAAGAATTATAAAAATAATACAGTGAATAATTGTATTCCAATAAATCAGATAACATGAATGAAATCAACAAATTCTAGAAACACATAAACTATGAAAAGTGATAAATAAATTTTAAAAAGAAGAAGAAATAGAGAATCTGATGAGACTGATAATAAAGATATTGAAACCTTCCAACAAAGAAAGCCCAGAACTGAGGGCTTCACTAGCAAATCCTACAAAACATTTTAAAGAATAATTAACACCATTTTTTTCTCCAATTTCTACAAAATAGAAGATAAGGCAACACTTTGAAATTCATTTTGTGAGACCAGAGTTATCTAGAAACTAAAGCCAGATAATGACATTACAAAAAAGAGACAAGTATGAACCAATATAACTTATGAATATAGGTGCAAAAATCTTAAAATACTAACCAACTAAATCCAGCATCATAATATACACCATGACTAGGTGGTTTATCTCAGGAATGCAAGAATGGTTTGACATACAAAAATAATACAACATAATGCATCACAGTAATACAATAAAGATTTTAAAAAACACAATCATCTCACTTGATGCAGAAAAAGGATTTAACAAAAGATATCACTCTTTCATGATAAAAGTACTCAATAACCTAATAATAGGAAACTTTATCACCATAATAAAGGGGATTTATGAAAAACCTACAGCTAACATTACTCAATCATAAAAGAATGAAAGATTTCCATTTGAGATTAAGAAAAAGAGAGGGCTCTGGCCAGGTAGCTCAGTTGGTTGGAGCATCATCCTGATATGCCAAGGTTACAGGTTCAATCCCTGGCCAGAACACATACAGAAAGTTACCAATGAATGCATAATTAGATGGAACAATAAGTTTCTCTCTCTCTCTCTCTCTCTCTCTCTCTCTGTCTCTCTCTCTTTCCCTTCCTCTCTGTCTCTCTAAAATCAATCATAAATAAATAATAAAATTAAAAATGGAAAAGAGAGGATGCCTGCTTTTTTTTTTTCTCCCATTCAACATTGTACTGGAAATTCTATCTAGAGCAATTAAGCAAGCAAGAAAGTAAAAGATGGGTCAAAACCGGTTTGGCTCAGTGGAAAGAGCATAAGTCTGTGGACTGAAAGGTCCCAGGTTCGATTCCGGTCAAGGGCATGTACATTGGTTGCAGGCACATCCCTGGTAGGGGGTGTGCAAGAGGCAGCTGGTCGATGTTTCTCTCTCACTGATGTTTCTAGCTCTCTGTCCCTCTCCTTTCCTCTCTGTAAAAAATCAATAAAATATAATTTTTTTTAAAAAAGAAAGTAAAAGATGGGGAAAATTGGGAAAAAAATTATCACTGTTCAAAGATGACATGATCTTATATAGGGAAAATCCTATAGAACTCTTGCACAAAATGTAGATCTAATAAATGAATTCAGCAGAGTTTCAGAATACAAGATTAATATGTGAAAATCAGTTATAGCTCTATACACTAGTCCTATATAATAAAAGGCTAATATGCAAGTCAACCAAACTGTGGAATGACTGGTCACTATGATGTGCAGTGACCACCAAGGGGCAGATGCTCAATTCAGGAGCTGCCGCCTGGTGGTCAGTGCACTTCCACAGGGGGAGCACCACTCAGACAGAAGCCTGGCTCATGGCTGGCAAGTGCAGCGGTCGTGGCGGGAGCCTCTCCCACCTCCACAGCAGTGCTAAGGATGTCCAACTGATGGCTTAGTCAGACATCCCCTGAAGGCTCCTGGACTGTGAGAGGGCACAGGCCGGGCTGAGGGACCCTACCCCCAAAAGACCCCTCCCCCTGAGTGCATGAATTTCGTGCATTGGGCCTCTAGTAAGTTATAGTTCTATACACTAATAAGTTAATTAAGAAAACAATTGCATTTATAAGATCATCAAAAATTATCTCAAATAAGAGCATCCTATATAATAAAAGCCTAATATGCTAAGTGTCTGACCATTTGACCAGTTGCTATGATGCACACTGACCATCAGGGGCCAGACACTCCGACCAGTAGGTTAGCTTGCTGCTAAGGTCCAGCCGATCAGGACTGGGCAAGATGGGCCGGACATGCTCTGGAGCCCTTCCGTGGTCCCTCCCTGGCCCTGATGGTGCATCAGTGGGGTCCCTTGGCCTGGCCTGTGCCCTCTCACAATCTGGAACCCCTCAGGGGATGTCAGAGAGCTGGTTTTGGCCCTATACACGCAGGCCAGGATGAGGGACCCCACTGTTGCATGAATCTGTGCACCAGGCCTCTAGTTAGCTATAAAAAGGAATGAAGTACTGGTACATGCTACAAAATGAATGACCATCAAAAGGGTATGCTAAGTGAAATAAGCCAGACACAAAAGGTTACCTATTTTATTATTTAATTTATATGAAATATTCAAATTAGCTAAATCCATGGAGACAAAAAAGCAGATTAGAGACTGTCAGAGGATGGGGGATGGGGGAATGGGGAGTGACTGCTTAATGGGTAGTGGTTTCCTCTGGGAATAATGAAATGTTTTGGAACTAGAAAGAGGTGATGCTTGCATAATATTACAAATGTACTAAATACTATTGAATTGTACAAATTTATTAATTTTATATAAATTTTACCTCAATAAAAATAATGTATGTAACATGTAAGGTATTATCATCATCATCTTCACCACCAACATTACTATGGAAAATGTTTCCCAAATTTCACTTTCTTTGAAATGTTTAGATTATGAGATAAAATAAGTAGACTAAAATTTAAAATTATTTAGTATAATTTGTATAATATGTTCTTGTCTTCTCTCTGTTCTCTTTCAGATTATGTCTGGCCACTCCCCAGACCTTTGTGCCCCGTCTGGATCTCCCTAGATGTTTTATTTTCGACAGCGTCCATCATGCACCTCTGCGCTATATCGCTGGATCGGTATGTAGCAATACGTAATCCTATTGAGCATAGCCGTTTCAATTCGCGGACTAAGGCCATCATGAAGATTGCTATCGTTTGGGCAATTTCTATAGGTAAATGACTTTCCTGGCCATTAGAATTGCAAGGGCTATGCTCAATACCTTCGGATTATGTACTGTGAACAACGACAGACGTCGACTGGTAACATTGCGTATAATCGGGATTGTTGTTTAATAATTATTCTTAACCTATTTATCTGATATTTAGGTTAACAATAATAGAATAAATGTAATGTGTATGAATATTAATTGAAATTTTCCATTTATTCTGCTAAATTATTTTATGCATTAATATGCCAATGAATTCTACAACAGAGTCAAAATTTTGAGATGTTTAAAACGTTTTAAAGATGACAAAGATATGTGGTAAATCTAAATTTTAAAAAATATAGCATTTAAATCTTATAAAATATAAATCTATCCGAGAATATTAATCTTAATATTTTAATTCTATTTTCATATCTTTTTCAGTGGAAATATTAATAGTGCATAGGAATCTTCATGAAGTAAACATGACTAAGTTTATGCTGTTGATCAACCTAAACTATATTTGCCCTCCATTTTCAAATATCTTCTTGGATTTTTATTACACAGAAAGAGAAAAAAATTCATTATTTTTTTAAAAAGATTTGGGAAAGGTTGAAGAAGAGAAATTATCATTTTATTACTTGTAATTTGAGATATTCATGAATGCCATAACAATCCTAATATTCAAGACACAGAATTTAACCAATTGGAATATAGGGGCTTTTACAATCCTCTTGTTTTCCTTTTCTTCTCTTTCTGTTGGAACTTATATTTAGTGTCTCATTAAATATTTTTTTAATGTTATGTTTCTATAACAGATTCTGGTAACGTTTACAACAAGATTAAGACCACTATACAATGTTCTCTGATATCATCTAAAGATTTTGACTCTGGGTTTATCCATAAAATAAAATTATTTAACATTTAAGATTATTCCATTGTAGGTGAACACACACACACACACACACACACACACACACACACACATACTTTTGGACAAAAAAACAATGGAACTTACCTATACCACAAAAAAATGTGAATCTATATACATAGTTTGATCTACACATTCAAGGGTTCACAGATGTTACCTCCTTTACCGCAAAGAACTCAGCTAAAAAGATGCCATTTTTTATGATGCTTACAAATTAGAATATTAGGTAACTAACTGTTTTTCTCTTGCTCCTTTTAAGATTCTTTCTTTGTCCTTAACCTTTTGCATTTTAATTATGATGTATCTTGGTGTGGGCTTCTTTGGGTTCATCTTGTTTTGGACTTTCTGTGCTTCCTAGACTTGTATGTCTATTTCCTTCACCATGTTAGGGAAATTCTCTGTCATTATTTTTTTCAAATAGGTTTTCAATTTCTTGCTCTCTCTTTTCCTTCTGTGGCACTCCCATGATGTGAATGTTGGTATGCTTGAAGTTGTCCCAGTGACTCCTTATTTAGTTACCTAGAAAGGAGTTCCTGTAGGACTATTAGCTGATTTCTCAGCAGAAATTTTGCAGGCCAGAGGGGTTGGCAAGAAATATTCAAAGTGATGAAAAGCAAGGCCCTACAACCAAATTACTCTACCCAGTAAAGCTGTCACTTAGAATCAAAGGACAGATAAAGAGCTTCCAAGACAAGAAAAAGTTAAAGGAATTCATCACCACCAAATCAGTATCATATGAAATGTTAAAGGCTCTTTTTTAAAAAGAAAAGAAGAAAAAAAGATATCACAAATATGAACAATAAAAATGCAATAAATACATATCTATCAATAATTGAATCTAGAAAAAAATAAGCAAGCAAGCAGAAAAGAAAGAGAGTCATAGATACAGAGAACATTTTGACGATTGCCAGATGAGAGGTGTTTGGGGGGATAAGTGAAAAAGGTGAAGGGATTAAGAAGTATAAATTGGTAATTACAGAATAGCCATGGGGATGTAAAGAGCAGAATAGGGAATATAGCCAATGATATTTTAATAACTATGTATGGTTTAAGATGGGTGCAAGATTTATCAGGATGATCACTGAGTTAGTTATGTAATGTCTACTCACTGGGGTGTACACCTGAAACTAATATAATAACGTATGCCAATTGCAATTGAAAAATTAAAAATGGATTTAAAATTTTTACAAAAGTAAAAATAAATTTAAAAAACACATTGTATCACCTACAAAATATTAGACTATTAGGGGCATTAACTTCAAATAATGACTATGCTAAAATATGGGGAAAATACTATAAGCTTGTGAAGATAATAAGAGTGTGGGATCCAGAAAAAGACAGAAAAATGATTATAACTTTTGGTCATTTTGCTGGTGATGCATTTGTGAACCTGAAGCTGTGACTGACAGGTTAGGAAGCTTGTTTCACAATCTCATGAACAGAGGAAATCATAATAGGAATATAGAGCCTGGCAAGGGTCAACCAACTTGAACTTACTTTTTATATCCCAAATGTCTATACACTAGAAATAAGGATGGTCCCGGATTAAACCATCCTTGTCATATTATTTAGGCCTGATTCAAGTCACCTATGTAACCAAGAAAAATCTTATTCTGGAAATTTGATTAAGATGATTTCATATTCTTTTTGTTTCCAAATTTTTGGGATAGGTGAAAAAAATCAACATTCAAAGTATTTCTTTCAATAATTTTTCAATTCCAATAACTGGAATAAGTAATAAGTAGACACATGAAGAGATGAGACAACATGAGCCAGATATACCACAATTAAAGATAATAAAAATGAACCAGAGACATTCAATATAGTTTAATTACCAACTTTAAATAACTATGTATAATGTGCACACAAAAATTGCAAGCTGAAATTAAATATTTCAGCAAAAAAATGCAAACTATAAAGAGTGACATTTAAGATTTGAGAAACAACTAGAAAATCTGGAAATAAAGCATAACATGAAAACCTAAGAACTCAAAGGCAAATTAGATATATCTAAAGAGAGCATTACTGGAGGTTGGTTAGAAGAAACTGTGATGAATGATGAAAAAAAATGGAAGGATATAAAAGAGAGAAGAGAGAATAAGAAGATAATAAACAGCCTATATAATAAAAGCCTAATATGCTAAGTGTCCGGTTGCCTGGTCATCTGTTCAACCAATCAAAGCGTAATATTCTAATGATATGCTAAGGCCGCTCAACCACTTGCTATGATGTGCACTGACCACCAGGGGGTAGATGTTCCAATCAGTAGGTTAGCTTGCTTCTGGGGTCTGGCCGATCAGGACTGAGCGAGACAGGTTGGACATACCCTGGAGCCCTCCCATGGTCCCTCCCCAGCTGGCCAACCTCCTGAGTCCCTCCCCAGCCCGAATTGTGCACTGGTGGGGTCCCTCAGCCTAGCCTGCACCCTTTCAGGGTGATGGACGCCCCCCCCCAAGTGCACAGATTTTGTGCACCGGGTCTCTAGTATATATATATAACCCTAATATGCAAATAGACCGAACGGCAGAACAACCGAACAACCAGTCGCTATGACGTGCGCTGACCACAAGGGGGTGCACGCAGAATATGGCAGGGGTTGGCAAGAGGCGGCAGAACATGGAACATGGTGGGTGTTGGCTGTGGCAGGATGGTGCAGCAGGTGAGCGGGGGCACCAGAGCAAGGCGGAGTGCCAGTCACTGTCATTGGGGCAAGCCTCTGGTGGTTACTGAAAATTCTTTGCTCCCGTGTGCTGCAGTCCCACCCAGCGCTTGCACCCGCTGCCGGTGCCAGGCCCTGGCCCCGCTCACTTGGTGCAGTCAATGGGTGTGAGCGGTGGCTGCCGGCCCCAATCGCCCCTGAGGGCTTCTCCACCTCCCCCTGCTCCTAAGGGGTGATTGGGGTAGCAGATGCCGCTTGCACCCACTGCTGGTGCCAGGCCCAATTGCTCTGCACCGTCAGTGGGTGCGAGCAGGGCTGGCGCTGTCAGCACGTGGGAATGGCATTGGTGGGAGCGGGGCTGCCGGCAGACAGAAGACCAGGGGGCTGTGGCGGGATGGGCCAGGTGGGGGTGTGGAGGATGGGCCGAGACCTGCCTCTGTGCCCACCGCAGCCTTGCAGCCCACAGTTCCTATCAAGGTGCACAAATTCGTGCACTGGGCCCCTAGTATAATATAAAGTGAGAAGAGTTCCACAAGGTGAGAAAAGAATGGCAGAAAAACAATATTTGAAGAAATAATGGCTTTTAGAATTGGTGAAAGACACTGATTCTCACACTTAAAGAGCTCAACAAGTCTCAAGAAGAATAAATAAAAAACAATCAACATTTAGACATCACAATGACATTGCAGGAAAAAAGAAAAAAATAGTATTAACTTTAAAGAAAAAGAAATAAAGAAAGATCAACTTCAATAGAGCAACAGTAAGATGGATGAATGGCTTTTCAATAACAATGAAAGCTAGAAGAGGTTGAAATTATAGTGTTAATGTGTTGGTTAAAAAAAAAAAGTGAATGCTGTTAGAATCATATACTCAGAAAATTTATATCTCAATAATTGAAGTGAAATAAAGACATTATTGGACAAGCAAAAACTAAGAGAATTGGCAAAAACAGACTCACTTAAGGAAATACTAACAGGTCTTCATAAAACAAAGGAAATGCCACAGATGGAAAGGTTGGAGATATGGGAAGCAATTAAAGTGGTAAATGTGTGGTTAAATGTAAATAAATATTTACTGTGTCAAACAACAATAACAATGTCTTCTGGATCTCAGAATGATTATAGAACTAAAATGCACAAAACAATCTATAATAATAAAAGCATAATATGATAATTAGACCGGACAGTTGAATGACCTTCCGGACGTCATTCTGGATGTCCTTCTTGATGGCAGGGGCCGAGGCAGAGGCAGTTAGGGGCAATCAGGCAGGCAGGCAAGCAGTTAGGGGCAATCAGGCAGACAGGCGAGTGGTTAGGGGCAATCAGGCAGGCAGGCAAGTGGTTAGGGGTGATCAGGCAGGCACGCAGAGTGGTTAGGGGTAATGAGGCAGTTAGGAGCCAGAGGTCCCAGATTGCGAGAGGGATGTCTGACTGCTGGTTTAGGCCTGATCCATCAGTTGGACATCCCCCAAGGGGTCCCGGATTGTGAGAAGGTGCAGGCCGAGCTGAAGCCCCCCTACCCAGTGAATGTCATGTACCGGGCCTCTAATACCATATAAGTAAAGAGGGTTGAAAGTAAATTTTTTCATTGTCCAGGAGAAAGATAAAAATGATATTTTATATTAAGCTTTGATGAATATACTACATAACTTTTTGTACATTCATTGAACAAATAGAAAAGGAATGTTTAGCTTCCAAATTTATTGAGGAATATTATAGTACTAGTGGCCTGGTGCACAAAATTTGTGCATGGGGGGTATCCCTCAGCCCGGCCTGCACCCTCTCCAATCTGGGACCCCTCAGGGGATGAACTGGCAGTTGGACAACCCTCTCACAATCCAGGACTGCTGGCTCCTAACTGCTCACCTGCCTGCCTGCTTGATCGCCCCTAACCACTCTGACTGCTGGCCTACTCACCCTCAACTGCCCCCCCTTGCTGGCCTGATTGCCCCCAACTTCCCCCCCCCACCCTCCGCAAGCCTGATCGCTCCCAACTGCCCCCCTGCTGGACTGCTTGCCCCCAACTGCTCCCCTGGCCAGCCTGATCACCCCCAACTGCCCTCCCCTCCTGGCCTGATTACCCCTAACAGCCTCTGCCTCAGCCTTGCAACCATGGCTTTGTCCGGAAGGATGTCCAAAAGGTCTCCTGGTCTAATTAGCATATTACCCTTTTATTAGTATAGATAGAGGCCTGGTGCACGGGTGGGGGCCGGCTGGTCTGCCTGAAGCGGGGTCCCCTTGGAGGGCGGAACCGGCCTTGGTGAGGGGCCTGGGGCAGTTTGCAGGATGGCCAAGTCCCCAGCTTTGTCCAGAAGGATGTCCGGAAGGTCTCCGGAAGGTCTCCTGGTCTAATTAGCATATTACTCTTTTATTAGTATAGATAATGAAGCAAATCCAAAAGGAGGCAATAAAAGATCAGGAGGGAAAACACATACTAAGATGGCAGAAATAAAACCAAATACAATTGATGGTTGAACAATGTGGAGGTTAGGGGTACAACCCCACCCACAACTGAAAGTCCCTATATAAATTTTGACTCCCTCAAAGCTTATGTAAAACTTAACTTTCCCGATAACATAAACAGCTGATTAATACATATGGTGTATGTGATTTGTGTTATGTACTGTATTCTTATAATAGAGCAAGCTAGAGGAAGTAAATGTAAAACACATGGTACAATAGATAGATGATATATTATAGAATTTTATTACCCAATGTCATCCAAATAAATTTAATAAAAATATAAATATTATTTTTAAAAGAGAAAATCATAAGGAAGAGAAAATACATTTGCAGCAATGTAGTGTATTTATTGATACTATAAATTTGCTTCATCACTTTATAAGATGAATTGTCTGTTTTCACTTTATAAGATGAATTGTCTGTTTCTCAGTACCTACATCAATAATTTCTTATATGACATAAAGTACTGTAGATGTTATGATATATGTATTGCTAATATTAGACATCAAAAATGAAAAAATAATGTGAAAATTTTCAGATTTATTTATAAATCTGATTCATGCATTGATTATAAAGAAGCAGCAATATGGCTATTTTATAACAATCTAGTACAATTGATACAATTGCTTCACAGTAAGGAATAAATCATTATAAAAATTTTATGGCATACAATATTACAGTCATATTCATAATACAGTATTAGAAACATTGTTACATTTTTTTAAATCACTTATGATGATAGGGTATTTCTTTAATTACAAGAGAGGTATACTGTATGGTAATGTAATTCTTTGAAAGCAAAGTTACAAAACAGCAAGAAAGTTAACACATTATTACTTTATATTAGCTATCACTCACTTTCCTACAAGTCTTGCACACAATGCTTTACACGATGAATACTTAAGCAATGATTATGATGACATGAAAATATCTCATAAAGTTCTTGCATCACAGTTATTAGATTTTCACATGAAGACACACACATAAAAAACAGATAATTTTATTAACTGTACAGCATGGTGATTATTTACTATTCATTAAGTGGAAGGGGATCATCATGAAGGTCTTCATTCTTGTTTTCTTCACGTTGAACAGGCTGAGAAGGAGGAGGAAGAGAAAGGGTTGGTCTTATTGTCTCAGTGGTGGAAGGGGAGGCAGGCAGAAGAGGCAGGCACACTCAGTGTAACTTTGTGGAAATACATCATCATTTCTGTTGGAATATTTTGCTCTTTCATTTCTCTAAAAATATTTCTGTACTGTATCAATCCTCCACCATTTGCTTTAGTTTCAGTGCCAGTATCATAGAAGGGCCCATGTCATCAAAGAAGTCAAAGGAGCCTTGAGTTATCAAAACCCTTCTGTCATATCTATATATATAAAAGGCTAAGCGACTGGCCGATCTGCTAGTATCTATGATGCACACTGACCACCAGGGGACAGATGCTCAACACAAGAGCTTCCGAGCAGCAGTAACTTTGCAAACTGCCCTCTCACACTCTGGGACCCCTCGGGGAATGTTGGAGAGCTAGTTTCGGCCCAATCCCCACAGGCCAGGGCGAGGGACCCCACCTGCCGGAGGGACCCCACTCACTCTGCAGATGCCCTTTGAGCCCCAGTGCTGCCCCAGGTGCAGCAGTCCAGGGAGGGACCACAGGAGGTTGGCTCCAGGGCATGTCTTGCCTGTCTCACCCAGTCCTGCCCCACCGGCCACCTAATTAATTTCCTTTCAATGTGCACAATTCTATGCACTGAGCCTCTAGTCCTATATAATAAAAGGGTAATATGCAAATTAACCATCACTCCGTCACAAAGCGGCCGGGGCACTGGACGAAGGGGTGGCATCGCCCTGGTGACGAGCCCCAGCATCCCATGTGCCCCAGCCCACGGAGGGAGGGAGGGAGGGTGGGCGGGTGGGCCTCTGGCCAGAGGCCCGCTGGGGCACAGGACACTAGCGTTGTTGCAAGCCGGGCTGAGGGACCCCCTCTCCCCTGTGCACGAATTTCGTGCACCAGGCCTCTATTTGTCTAATAATTTGCTTTCTGACACTTTTTTCTATGTCTTCTTCCTCATCGTCTGGCACTGGTTTGGAAGCACTCATCTCCATCAAGTCATCTCCTATTAATTCCTTTGTCATGGTGTCTATTAGCTCTTAAATTTCTCCAAGATACATATCTTGAAATCCTACACACATACACACACACACACACACACACACACACACACACACACACACCCCTTTTTTGCCATATTCATATTCTCTTTCATGATTTCCTTGTTTGGCTGTATCATAAATCCTGTGAAGTCATGCATAGCATTTGGGCACAGTTTTCTCCAGCAGGAATTTATCATTTCAGGCTTGCTGGCTTTCATACCCTTCTTCTGTATATAACAATGAATGTGTTTTCAATGGTGTAATCCTTCAAGACTTTCATGATGTTCTATCGAGATTTTCTCCCATAGTGTTGACCATCTTTTCCATAGAGAACCATGTATGATGAGCTTTAACAATCCTTATAACCCCCGATCTAGCTGCTGAATTAGAAACGTATTTGGGGGCAAATAGACCACTTTGATGCCTTTAATGCTCAACTCATGGGATTCTGGGTGGCCAGGGACATTGTCCAATATCAGAAGAACTTTAAAAGGATGTTACCTTATGGTAAGGCACTTTCTGATTTCAGGGGCTAAACATCAATTCAACCAGTCAGGAAGAATAGTTCTCGTTGTCCAGTCCTTTTCTTTGTTTAACCAAAATACTGGCAGCTGGTATTTATCTTTTCCTCTCAAGGCTTAGGGTTATAAGCTTTATAGATAAAGGCACTCCTGATCATACACCTGACTGCATTTGCACAAAACAGTAGAATTAGCCTATCCCTTCGTGCCTTAAATCCTGGTACTTGCTTTTCTTCCTTAGTAATAAATGTTCTTTGTGAAATTGTTTTCCAGAATAGGATACTTTTATCTGCACTAAAAACCTGTTCACTGGCAGATATCCTTTCTTTTCAGTGATTTTCTTAATGACATCTGGGAATTTGCTGCCTTGGTTTGCAGAAGCCGCTTCTCCTGTTATCTTGATATTTTTTAAGCTAAACATCATTCTAAAATTATCAAACCATCTTTTGCTGGCTTTAAATTCACCAGTATTAGATCTTCCCTTTTCTTTAATTTATCACATAACTTTGTTTTTCTCTAATCATATTCGAATCTATAGGTGTGCCTTTCTTATAGCAATTCTGCACCCACATAAAAGCTGCATCTTTAATATGAGATAAAAAGGTACTTTGCAAAAATTACAACATTTTTGTTTCTGCTGGTGTAGGTGTAGCTTCAGCTATGGATTCATAAATTTCCTTTTCTCTTTTTAAAGTGGTCCTTATGGTGGATTTATTTCTTTTGACATGGCAGGCAAGCTGCAGTCCTCAATCTATGGTGCATATCAAGCAATTCAACTATTTCTTATACCGTCATGACTTTTCTCTCCTTGAGAGCACTTCCAGCATTACTAGTGGCACTTCATATGGGTTTCATGGTGCTATTCAAAGTTTATGGTATTGCATGAAACATGATGAAAAAATATGTGAGAACTGCGAGAGATCACTTTTTACTGTGATACACTGTTTATTAGGGAGGCAAACTACTCACACAGAGAGGATTAGAGTCACATGGCATTTGAAGCAGATATTTGCAAAACTTGAGCTCACTGCAATAGCAACAAGAGGTGGTTACAAAATTATTGCAGTAGTACAGTATGTACTACAGCTAATTTTATGCAGTTATGACTTAATACTGCATCTTTATGTTTGTTTACATTTCTCTCAACTGTAAATGGGGCCATGTGTGCATAAATTTGGATAAATTTAAACTTTTCATAGTAGATGCATATATATTTTATGATAGAAAATGATAAAATAGACTACTATCTACATATATTGTATGCATTTAGGACATACTTTTTTCTTAATTTTTTTTATATTTCTAGGCTATGCAGTCCAATTGAGAGTTTTTTTTCAAATTATTTTAAATCTCCAAAACATTTACCAATATATTTACTAAAAAATTCCATGTATAAGTGGACTCACACAGTTCAGACTCATATTGTGCAAAGTTCAACTGTATATCTATAATTATATTCATTCTAAATGGGACTAAATATTCTAAGACTATCAGGCAGGATGTGAAAAATAATCCAGCTATGTGTTTATATGAAGCATATATAAATCAATAAGGAAAGTAAGAGATAAGATGGTACTGCACACGAACACAACCAACAGAAAAATTATCTAACTATATTAATAACCTGTCAGAATATACTTTTCAGCCAAAAAATAATAATTCTTTAAGTGACTTTATAATGATGAAATATTTAATTGATCTGGAAGACATAGCTTAATGAGTGGTATAATTAATACAGTTTCTGTACAAAAAATGAACAGAACTAAAAGGGCAAATAAGAAAAATCTCTTTGTCATCTGGCTTAATAGAAGACAGCTAGACTCTCATCACTGCTTTTGCATCTAATCTGTTGCAGTGTGTTGCTTTGATTGAATTATGTGAAGAAGATACATATCCTCACATACAAAAGTATTTTTATACTGTTTTTAGATAATAGTGAGCATTCTTCTTTGAGACTACATGAAAACTCATCAAGTGGTAGTTTCTTAAATTTAGTTGGAATGTAAAATCAGAAATCATATCACTGAATTTTTCTTATTAAAATCTACTAGTCTGTCTTGCACTCTGAGTGGATGTTGTACCTGTGCCTTATTTTGTGACGTTAAGCATAGGTCATTCGGGAAATAGTGGTTCTCTGAGTTGTGCAAGTTTTCCAAATGTTAATACAGGATAAAAAAATCACACGCATTAATAATCCCTACCAATCTTATCAAAAAAGTTTCTTAATACTGGGAAGGTGTCAAACTCTAAGGGATAGATACAAGTTTTCCAAAGTTCCAATATTCACTTGAAAGCTCAAATTTTATCATTAGCAGCAAATGTCATCTGTTTTTTTCTTGACATGACATGTTCAACTCATCTATTTTTGAGAAAATAGCTGCCAAATATCCAAGTCTGAGTAACAAGTGTCTGGCAGTCATTCTTTCAAGTAAAAATGTTACTCCATGAAAAAGGATCTGGTTCACCTTCCAACTCCAACAATTGCATAAGTGCTTTTCCTCAAAGCAACCATCTTATATCAGAATGCAGCAGAAGTGCTCTATGTGTACTTCCATTTCATCACATGGATTATTTAAAAGGTCAAAATTAACCCTAGCTGGTTTTACTCAGTGGATAGAGCGTTGGCCTGTGGACTGAAGGCTTCCGGGTTCAATTCCGGTCAAGGGCACATACCCAGGTTGTTGGCTCGATCCCCAGTAGGGGGCGTGCAGGAAGCAGCAAATCAATGATTCTCTTTCATCACTGATGTTTCTATTTCTCGCTCTCTCTGAAATCAATAAAAATATATTTAAAAAATAAAAGGTCAAAATTATTGTTACCTGCCTGATCAGAAGCATTCATATATAAAACTGGCCATTTTGTTTCCTGAAAGTGTGGTGGTGAACAATCCAAAGACTACTTGTACAATTTGGTATCCCTATCCTGATTTATGCTGAGGTGCTAGCAGTTTTACCATTATTTTGCACCATTAGTAAAAATGTAAACACAGTAATGGCAGCCAATAACACATTAATATTATTATGAAAATAGTTTTGACTTCATGAAACCATTGAAAGAGTTGTAGCCTAGTCGATGTGGCTAAGTGGTTGAACATTGACCTATGAACCAGAATGTCATGGTTTGATTCCGGTCAGAGCACATTGCTCAGGTTGCAGGCTCGATCACCAGTGTGGGGAGTGCAGGAGGCATTTGGTCAATGATTCTCTCTCATAATTGATGTTTCTATCTCTCTCTCTCCCTATCCCTTCCTCTCTGAAATCAATAAAAATTTATTTTTTAAAAAGAAAGAGTAGAGACACTCAGGTATCCATGGACCACACTTAAAGAATTTTTTTTTCAATTTTTGCTCCCTCTGCAGCATTCGAACAGTTGAGAATGCTTTTCTCATAATTCTCTCTTTCTCTGCATGCTATAGACATCCTTTTTCTTGGTTTTCACTATTATTCTTTCTGCTGCTCTTCATTTTTTTTTTCATTTTCTGCTTTAACCTCACTCTCCCCAAAGACTCTGTTTTTTTCCCATTGCTTATACAGTTTTTCTGGCTTCCTTCATCTGCACAAATAACTAAAATCCATCTACTGATAACTTTCAAATAAATATTTCTATTTATTTTATCCACATTATATTCAGATCTCTAGCTTAAGTTGTCTATGGAATAGAGATGTTGGATATATATCTCAAATGCCATCTCATCTAGATTGCTCTCATCACCCTTCTCCATCTCCAGTTTTCCTCCTCCAACATTTTTGTTTCCCATTTACCCAAAAGAAACCTGAAGTCATTTTAGACCTCTTCTCTTTCTTCCTCATAGCTAATCAACACAACCTATCTTTAATATATCTCACATTCTAGTCTCTCCATTCCTTCCATTGCTCTCTTCTTGGTTTAAGGTTTTTGTCATTAATCATTTATGCAACCACACCTCCTTCTCACCTTTCTCTGTAAAAGAGATGGTTCTCATCATATCCGAAGAACATATTTTACTTCTTTTAGTGAGCTAGGGACATCCATGACAACAAGAACTAAAGTTCTCCATCTCTCCATGTTCAATTAGCAATGTAGCTATATATATAAGGTGACCAGACGTCCTGCTTTTGGCAGGACAGTCCCGATTTTTAACAATTTGTCCTGCGTCCCGCTGCGTTTTAAAAAAGTCCCGATTTTTGGAAAGAATGCACAACAAGCTAGGGAACAGCGGGAGAACGGGAAGGGAATATACCGTTTTCGGCGGCCATGTGGCTATTTAGCCAGGATATGAGTTTTATATTATTTTTGTTAATTTTATAATGTTAAACTTTAATAATAACAAATAATTGTTGAGAACTGATTATCGAGAACTGCTTATCAAAGTTCGCATTGTTGATCAGTTGTTAGAATTCGACCACCATTGTTTGGACTTAATGAACAATGGCATTTTTGGGGATTGGCAATGACGAAAACATTTTGTAACTGTCTCTCAGACGATACACATCGTACTGCGTGCTAGTAAGCTAGTTAAACAAGTGATGTCATTCCAAATCAGCTACTCAGATAATTTAGGTAAGTAATTTATTTATTTATTTCATAAATACATAAATTTTCTTGAATTTAGCAGACAGTACTCGTATTATTTATATTTTATAGTGGTGGCAAAAAGTCTAGCGCCGGCCTTGAAAGTGACACGTACGACTTACGTTACGGCAAATTCATGACCTTTTAAACAACGACAGCAATCTACTAAAAAAAAAATTCACTCAAATGAGAAATATGCCAAAGAATAAAATAATATTATACATAATTTTTATTTATTATATTTGTAAATTGTACTTATGTTGAAATTTTAAAAAATATATTACAATACTATTTTTGCGTTCTATGAAAATTTTTGTTGCTCCATATAGACCAAATTTTTAATCAAGAACCCCCCCACCCGCCCGGTCAATGGTGTCCCGCTTTACCAATGTTAAAATCTAGTCACCTTATATATATAGTAAGTATTGAAATTATATAGTGTGAATTCTCTTATTTCGCTCTTCTTTTCAAAACTGTTTTGGATATTCTAGATCCTTTGCATTTCCATAAAAACCACAGGATTTAATGGAAAGTTTTTACCAAAAAATTTATGTGGAATTTTAGTTAAGATTGCATTAAATCTATGAATCAATTTGAGAATTGACATTTTAACAAAGTTCAATAATCTGATCCCTAAACATAGTATAGATAATGTCTCTTAGCACTGTTTTGTATTCACATTCTTGCACATATTTTTAATTGTCCCTAATTTTTATCCCTCTTTTTAAAATTTCAATATCTAATTGTTCATTCTTATTACATAGATATATAATTTTTTTTATTCTGCAAACTTGCTAAACTCATTTAATATTTCCAGTAGCTTTCCACATATTCTTTTTAAGCTTTGACACAGATGATCATAAAATCTATAAATATACTTTGATTCTTTATTTCTGATCTGAACAATTTATATAAATTTGTTGGGATTTTTTTTTTTTTTTGCCTGAACTGGCACCTCCAGTACAATGTTAAATAGAATAAATGGTAAAGGCAGTTAAACTTGCTTCATTCTTTAATTGGGGAAAAGACATTTAATAATTCACAATTAAGTATTATGGCAGTTTTAGTTTTTTTTTTGTTTGCTTGCTTTATCCGGTTGAGGTAGTTTTGTTCAACACTAGTTTGTTGAGAGTAATTATTATGAATTTTCACAAAAGTTTATTGGTATCTACAAGATGATCATGTTTTTCTTCTTTTAATCTTGTGATATGGAAAATTATATCAATTGATATTTGAATGTTAATGAATCCTTTATCCCTGGAATAAACACCATTTGGTCATGATACCTTCATTTTTTGTTTATTAGTGGATTCAAAATGTTAAAATTCTGTTTAAAAATTATGCATCTATGATCATGAAGAGCATTGTTCTATAGTTTTCATGTTATGTGTTTTTCCAATTTTGGAATTAAGGTAATATTGTCCTAATGGGATGTGTAAGGAAGTATATTTTTCCTTTGTTTTTAGGAAGAATTTAAAATTGGTATGATTGCTTCTTTAAATATATAGTAGATCCCTGGCTGGTGTAGCTCAGTTGATTGGAGTGTCATCCTGTACACCAAAGGGTGGCAGGTTCAATTCCTGGTCAGGGCATATACCCAAGTTGTGGGTTCAATCTCTGGTAGGGGAGCATGTGGGAGGCAGCCAATTGATGTCTCTCTCTCACACATTGATGTTTCTCTTCCCATCTCTCTCTCTCTCTCTTCTCTATCTCTGTCTCTCTCTCTTTCATCACCACTAAAACTATTCAGGCCTGGAGTTTTTATTGTAAGAAGATTTTGAACTGGGATATCTATTTCTTTAATAGATAATACAGTTATTTGAGTTTTTTATAACTTCTGTTGTGAACTTTGATAAGTTTGTGTCTTTTAAAGAATCTGTTCATATCATCTAAGTTGTCAAGTATATTGGCTTACAGTTTTTCACTTATTATTATCTGTTAATATTTATAGGATCTGTCATGGATTCCCTTACTTCATTCTTGATATTGGTAGTTTGTATCTTCTCTGTTTTTCTTAATCCGTTTGACTGGATTTTCATCAATTCTACCCATCTCTTTATTTCACTGATTTTTCTTTATTTTCATATATTTTAATGATTTATAATTTTATCTTTAATATTTGCATTCTTCTGCTTTGTTTTGGGTTCAAATTGCTATTCTTTGTGTAGTTCCTTATTGTGAAAGCATAGGTCATTTATTTAAGATTTACCTTCTTTACTAATATTAGCTTTTAATGAACTGAATTTCCCTATAGGCACGACATTAGCTGCATTCTTTACATTTTGATATGACATGTTCTTCTTTCTCAAAATTGTGTTGGCTATTCAGTATCATTTTGGTTCCATATAAATTTTAGGATTATTGTTCTAGTGATGAGAAAAATGCCATCAGTATTTTGATAGGGATTACATTGAATCTGTAGATTGTTTGGGGGAGTATGGACATTTTAATTATATCAATCCTTCCATATATGAGCACTCTTTATCCTTCTAATTGTTGTGGCTTCCTCAATTTCTTTCATTTATTATAATATGAAATTTTTTGAGTCTTGTTTTATGTCCCCAGATATGTCTCAGTGCCTCCTAGTTAATAGTCTATGGGCTCTTGAATAGAATTTGTATCCCAATGTCGTGTGAAATGGAATATAAACTTTAATTATGTTGAATTGGTTTATAGGGCTATTCAGGTCTATGATATGCTTATTACTTTTCTTTCCATTCATTTTATTAATATCTGAGAGTTTAATATTGAAATCTCCAACCATAAATCTTAATTTATTGATTTCTCCTCTAAATTCTGTTGGATTTTGCTTCATGTATTTTGGAGCTGTTTTAGTAGGTGCACATATTTTTTAATTATTATAGTATCCTACTATATTAATCCATGTATAGTTATGCAATCTTCTTCTTTGCCTCTAATAATCATATTATTAAGTATATGTTATCTAAAATTAATATATCTACTATAATATTTTATGCATATTATTTCATTTAATATATACTTCAATTATTTATAAACCTATATGTGTTTGTAATTAAAATATATTTCATATGCCCTGGCCAGTGTGGCTCAGTTGGTTGGAGTGTCATCCTGTGCATCAAAAGGTGGCAGGTTCAATTCCTGGTCAGGGCACATACCCAGGTTGCAGTTTGATCCCCAGTCAGGGTACATGCGGAGACAACAGATCAATGTTCTTCTTTCACATTTATGTTTCTCTCTCTCATCGATGTTTCTCTCTCTCTCCCTCTCTCTAAACTCATTTTTTTTAAATCTTAAAGAAATAAAAAAATAAAATATATCTTATGTAAGCAGCAAAGTATTAATCTCTCTTTTTAAAACATTTTATCAAATCTATCTTAATCTTTTGATTTAGAGTGCCTAGTTGATTTACACTTAATGTGATTATTGATATTGTTGAATTTAGGTCTCCAGTTTTGACATTTTTTCTAGTTACCTTATGTCTTTATTGTTCCTCTGATATTTCTCTCATACTTTTTTCTTTATCATGACATAATTTATATACCTTAAAATTTACCAATTAAAAGTGTATAATTCCATAGTTTTTGCTGTATTTACAAAAGTTGTAGACCATTGCCACTGCTAAATTACAGAACATTTTCATAACACCAGAAAAAAAAGTACCTATCAGGAGTCATTTCTCATTTTCCCTTCCGCCCACACTACAGAAACCACTAATCTACTTTTGGTTTCTATGGATTTACTTATGCTTGTGGACTCTCAATTATATTCTACTGATTTATACATCTGTTCTTATCTCAATACTACAAGGCCTTGATTACCATTGCTTTGTAATATGTTTCAAAATCAGGAGCTGTGAGTTCTCCTACCTTGTTCTTCTATTGAAAGATCATTGTGACTATTCTGGGTACTTACATGAATTTTGGAACTGGCTTGTCCATTTCTACAAAAAAAAAGTCAGCTGGGATGTTGAAAGGAATCTTGTTACTCTCTAGATTATTTGGGAGGATACTGCCTGCCATCTTAACAATTTTAAATCTTCTGATCAATGACCATAAATTTTTTTCATTCATTTAAATTTTTCACTATTTTCAAAAATATTTTGTAGCTTTCAATTTTAAAGTTTTGATTTTTTTCATTTAATTCATTCCTAAATACTTTATTATTTTCAATGATATTATAAATTGAATTTCTTAATTTTATTGTTAGATTGTTTTTTGCAATATTACTGAGTCATTTATCAGTTCTACTAATTTTTAATGGATTCTTTAGGATTTTCTATATCCAAGATCATGTCATCTGCAAGCAAAGATAGTTTTACGTTCTTCCATTTCAATATAGATGACTTTTTTTCTTTTCTAATTTCCCTCTCTAGAAACTCTAGTACAATGATGAATAGAAGTGGCCAGAGTGGACAGCGCTGCTTTGTTTCTGATCTTAGGGGGAAATCAATGGGTTTTCCACCATTAAAAAGTTATCTGTGGGTTTTTCATAAATGCCCTTTATCAACTTGAGTAGTTCTTTTCTATTTCTTGTTTGTTGAGTGTTTTTATTATATTAAAATGCTATTTATGGATCTATTGATATGATGATGTGGTTTTTGTTTTTTATTCTACTGATATTAAGCCAACCTTGCATACCTGGGGTAAATCCCACTTGATCATAGTGTGTAATTTTTTAATATGTTGTTGGATTCAGTGTGCTAGCATTTTGGTGAGTATTTTGTGTTCATATTTTTTTTTTATTGAAATATAATTGACATACTAATTGTTTACATTTTAGGTGTACAACATGTTAACTTGATACATTTATATATTGCAATATGATTATGACTATAGCATTAGCTAACACCTCTATCACATCATTAGTTGTGGTGGAAACAATTAATATCTTGTCTCCTAGCAACTTTCTTTTTTAAAAAATATATATATTTTATTGATTTTTCACAGAGAGAAAGGGAGAGGGATAGAGAGCTAGAAACATCGATGAGAGAGAGACATCGACCAGCTGCCTCCTGCACACCCCCCACAGGGGGATGTGCCCGCAACCAATGTACATGCTCTTGACCGGAATCGAACCTGGGACCTTCCAGTCTGCAGACTGACGCTCCATCCACTGAGCCAAACTGGCTTCGGCCTCCTAGCAACTTTCAAGTTTATAATACAATATTGTTGACTGTAATCAGTATGCTGTGAATTAGTTCTCTGGACTTACTAATCTGCTAGTTCCAAGTTTGTAACCTTAAACAACATATCCTCAATTTTCCCGCCCACAGCCTCTAGCAATCTTCATTCTACTCTTCATTTATATGTTTGACTTTTTTAGATTCCACCTATAAGTGATATCATACAATATTTGTATTTCCCTTACTTATCTCACTTAGTGTAAAGTTTTTAAGCTCCATCCCTATCGTTGCAAATGATAGGATTTTCTTCTTTCTCATTGCTGGATTATCCTACCTAATAAAACAATAATATGCAAATTGACCATACCTTTGCTACACCCATAAGCCCCGCCCACCAGCCAATCAGGAGCAAATATACACGTTAAACCATGCCAATGAGATCCAAGCCATGATGGTGGACTGGGGCAGGAGGTTAGCGCCGGCAGCCGGCTGACCAGGTCCGCCATCACCGATCATGGACCAGGGCAGTTGGCATGGGTTAGCGCCTGCAGCCGCCTGACCAGGTCCCGGATAAGGGCTTCGAGTCAGCCGCCGCTGGCAGCGGCTGACTCGAAGCCCCTATCAGGGATCATGGACCAGGGCAGACAGTGTGGGTTAAAGCCCTCAGCCGGCTGCCCAGGTCCGTGATCACCGATCTCAGAGCAGGGCAGGCGGCGTGGGTTAACGCCCGCAGCCGGCTGCCCAGGTCCGCCATCACCAATCATGGACCAGGGCAGGAGGTGTGGGTTAAGGCCTGCAGCCGCCTGCCCAGGTCCACGATCAGGGATCACGGACCAGGGAAGGCGGCATGGGTTAGCGCCCGTAGCTGCCTGCCCAGGTCCGCCATCACCGATCTCAGAGCAGGGCAGGCGGCATGGGTTAACACCCACAGCCGGCTGCCCAGGTCCACGGTCACCGATCTCAGAGCAGGGCAGGCAGCGTGGATTAGCGCCTGCAGCCACCTGACCAGGTCCGGGATAAGGGCTTCGAGTTTGCCCCCGCCAGCAGCAGCTGACTCAAAGCCCCTATCAGGGATCATGGACCAGGGCAGGCAGCGTGGGTTAACACCTGCAGCAGGCTGCCCAGGTCCACGTTCACGGATCACGGACCAGGGCAGGCAGCGTGGGTTAGCACCCACAGCCATCTGACCAGGTCCCCGATAGGGACTTGGAGTCTAGCATAACGAAAAGAATAGTCAGCAAAAGCAGGAGACAAGGTTTCATAAGTTCTCCCCCAGGTCACCACTGTTCTCTTAAACATTTTAATTATCCCAGACTTTGCATGATGGGATTTGATTTGAATTATGCCTGATAGAGATTACATGGCATGAATTGTAGGCTCATTCTTTCTTTTTGTGGTTGCCTGACTGAGAAAGGCCTTGGAATGAGAGAAGGCACTTTTATTTTCCTTTTTCATTCTTTAGAGGCTGAGGAATTACAGTTATATGAAGAACTTAGTGAGAGAATGAAAGTCTCATGCTGTATTTTTCTGTAAGTTTTATTACGTGGACTATCAAAAACTTGGTGGGATCCTTTTCAAGAGGTGTAACAAAAATTATGTTGGAATTAACATTCAAGAGTAAAAGGAGAGAAATGAGTGTTGGGTAAAGGAAAGAACTTTGTCCTAGAAACCAAATAGAAGCCACATAAACCTTCAGATTCTTACTCATTGTGCTTTGGAGGTATTAAAGGATAATTTTTTAAGAAGTTAAAATCATGACTTATAATCTGTATAGATAAAAGGCTAAGTGACCGACATTTGTCCATCCGTCCGACCAACCGGTACATATGACGCACTGGAAATATAAAAATAAACTTTGACTCACACACGTGCCATACATATAAAGCTCTCGCTGGCGCTAATTGAATGTTGCATTTGGTGGGAAAGTTCTTTTCAGAGGGGATTTTTGTGTTGCCATGCTATACGATTGGCCATAGTACAAATAAGTTTTAAAGTACTGTAGTGTTTGGGGATGTTTCAGACAGTTGTCTCTTAAAACAAATATGAGATCAGAGGATTCTGCTTATAGTGAATGGTTAGTAAAACTTGGAGATGGCAAACTTGATAGCAGTTTTCATTTAGGAATGGATATTATTGAAATTCCCCATGAAATGATTTTTAATGGATCTATTATTAAAGCCACCTTTGGAAATAGTATATCTATAGATAATATTAAAAATATATCTAAACATGCAATTCTTTGTTCAAAAAATGAGCACGTTCAAAAATTAAATGAAGAAATTTTGGATATACTTGATGGAGATTTTCACACCTATTTGAGTGATGATTCCATTGACTCAACAGATGATGCTGGAAAGGAAAATTTTTTTATTGAATTTCTTAATAGTATTTCTCCTTCTGGAATGCCGTGTCATAAATTAAAATTGAAAGTGGGTGCAATCATCATGCTATTGAGAAATCTTAATAGTAAATGGGGTCTTTGTAATGGTACCAGATTTATTATCAAAAGATTGCGACCTACCATTATCAAAGCTGAAATATTAACAGGATCTGCAGAGGGAGAGATTGTTCTGATTCCAAGAATTGATTTGTCCCCATCTGACACTGGCCACCCATTTAAATTAATTCGAAGATATTTTCCTTTTATGCCAGCATTTGTAATGACTATTAATAAATCACAAGGACAAACTCTAGGCAGAGTAGGAATATTCCTACCTGAACCCATTTTTGGACATGGTCAGTTATATGTTGCTTTCTCTCTATCTCTTTTTAAAAAATATTTAAAAAATATATTTTATTGATTTTTTTTTACAGAGAAGAAGGGAGAGGGATATATAGTTAGGAACATCGATGAGAGAGAAATATCGATCAGCTGCCTCCTGCACACCTCCTACGGGGGATGTGCCCGCAACCAAGGTACATGCCCTTGACCGGAATGGAATCTGGAATCTTTCAGTCCACAGGGCGACGCTCTATCCACTGAGCCAAACCAATTACGGCTGTAGCTTTCTCTTGAGTTCAAAGAGCATGTTACGTTAAAGTTAAAGTTGTAAATACTTTATCTCAAGGGAAATTAGTCAAGCACTCTGAAAGTGTTTTTACTCTTAATGTGGTATACAGGGAGATATTTGAATAAGTTTAATCACTTTATCAATCATTATTTGCATCAATGTTGTTTTTATATTATGAGTTTGTTATTGTTATATCAGTTTGTTATTGTTATATCATTTTGTTATTGTTTACTTATTAATAAATTTATGTATTATTTTCATATACATTGTACTCATTTCCTTTTATCTCTCACACTTTTATTATAGAGAAAGGGAAAATAGCAATATTAAAATATTTCATCTAATTAATTCCCTTTCAATGTGCACGAATTTCGTGCACCGGGCTACTAGTATATATATGTGTGTGTGTATCCTAACTTCTTTATCCATTCATCCATTGGCAGATACTCAAGTGGTTTCACTATCTTGGCTATTGTGAATAATACTGCAATAAACAAGGAAAAAAATATGTCTCTTCAAAACCCTGTTTTCATTTCCTTGGGATATATACTTAGAAGTGGAATTGTTGAATCTTATGATAGTTCTATTTTGAATTATTTGAATAACCTTCATACTGTTTTCCACAGTGATTATACCAATTTACATTTCCAATTTACAAGGGTTCCCTTATCATCACATCCTCACCAGATTTCTTATCTTCTTAATGACAGTTATTCTAACAGGTGTGAGATGATATCTAATCATGGTTTTTATTTGCATTTTCCTGATGATTAGTGATGCTGAGTATCTTTTAATGTATATATGTCTTCTTTGGAAAAAATGTTTATGTAATTTCTCTACCCATTTAAAAAATTGGATCCTTTGTTTTGTGTTACTAAGTTGTATGAGTTCTTAATATATTTTGGATATCAATTTCTTATCCAATATATGGTTTGCAAATATTTTCTCCCATTCCACAAGCTTCCTTTTTATTTTTTATTGTCTTATTTGTTGTGCAGAACCTTTCTTTTTAGCTTGATATAGTCCTATTTGTTAATTTTTGCTTTTGTTGCTTACACTTTTGGTGTCATATCCAAAAAATGATTGCCCAGTCCAGTGTCAAAAGTTTCCTCCTTTTGTTTTCTTCTGGAGTTTTATTGTATCAGGTCTTATATTTAAATTTTAATCCATTTCTAGTTCATTGTTGTGATTGGTGCAAGATGGGGTGCAATCTCATTTTTCTGCATCTGGTTATGCAGTTTTCCAACACCATTTGTTGAAGAGACTATCCTTTTCCTATTGAGTGTTCTTGGTCAGTGGTCAGCAAACTGCAGCTCACGAGCCACATGCGGCTCTTTGGCCCCTTGAGTGTGGCTCTTCCACAAAATACCACGTGCAGGCGTGCACGTACAGTGCGATTGAAACTTCGTGGACCATGTGCAGAAGTTAGTTTTCAGCCTGGGCGAGTCTATTTTGAAGTGGCGTTAGAACATTCAAGGGGCCAAAGAGCGCATGTGGCTCTCGAGCCGTGGTTTGCCGACCACTTTTCTTGGTTTCATGTCAAATATTAGCTGTGTAGATTAGTTTGAGGGCTCTTTATACTGTTCCACTGGTCTATATGCCTATTTTATGCTTGTATCATACTGTTTTAATTCTTAAGCTTAGTAGTATAGTTTGAAGTGTGACGTCTCCAACTATAATTTTTTCTAATTTCTTTGGCTATTATTTGGGTCTTTCATTGTTCCATAAAAAATGTTAGGACTGTTTTTTCTATTTCTGCAAAAAATAGCATTGTAATTTTGATAGGGATTAAATTGAATATATAGATGGCTTTGGGTAATATGGACATTTGAAAAATATTAATGCTTTTGATCCATGAATACAGAATATCTTTCCATTTGTTTTTGTCCTCTTAAATTTCTTTCATCAAGTTCTTATAGTTTTTATTGTATTGATCGGTTACTTACTTTGTTAAATTTATACCTAAGTATTTTCTGCTTTTGAAGCTATTGTGAATGAGATGGATATATCTTATCTCTTTTTCAGATATTTTCTTCTTAGTGTATAGAAATGCCACTAATTTCTGTATGTTGATTCTTAATCCTGAAACTTTATTGAATTTGTTGATTAGTTCCAACAATATTTGGTGAGTTTTTCAGATTTTCTCCATAAGATCACATCATCTTCACAGGTAGAACCTAATGACAAGGTTCCTTCTTCCTTTCTGATTTCAATACCTTTTATTTATTTGTTTTGCCTAATTGCTCTGACTAAGAAAGAGTGGGTACCATTGCCTTACTTGTGATCTTAGAGACAAAGATTTCAATTTTTTATCATTTAGTGTGATGTTAACTGTGGGTTTGTCACATATGACCTTTATTATATTGAAATATGTTCCTTCTAGACCAAATTTATTGAGGGCTTTGATCATAAAATGATAATCTTTAGCTCTTTTCATTAATATGGTGTATCACATTTATTGACTTATGTATGTTGATTCATTGTTGCATTCTTGGGATAAATGCGACTTGATCATGATATATGACTCTTTTAATGTGTTGATGCATTTGCTTTGATAATATTTTGTTTATAATTTTTGAATCAATATGCATCAGACTGATTGGTCTATAGATTTTATTCCTTGTAGTATCATTATCTGGCTTTGGTATCAGGGTGATGCTTTCTTTCCTTGTAACATGAGTTTGGAAGTGTTCCCTTCACTTCAATTTTTTAAAAGAGTGTAAGAAGGATTGGCATTAATTTTTAAAAAATGTTTGGTAGAACTCATCATAACCATCTGGTCCTAGGCTTTTTTGTTGTTCACAGATTTTTTTATTACTGATTTAATCTCAGTGCTTGTTAATAATCTGTTTAGATTTTTAATTTCTGCTGGGTTCCATCTTGGTAGGTTGTGTGTGTCTAAGAATTTACCCACTTCTTCTAGGTTATCCCCCCCCTTTTTTTGCACATGATTGTCATAGTAGTCACTTATGATCCCATGAATTTTTGTGGTATCAGTTGTAATTTTTCCTCCTTTAAATTTTATTTGAGTCTTCTCTTTTTTTCTTAGTTCATATAGTAATGATTTGTCAATTTTTTAAAAACTAGATCTCAGTTTAGTTGATCATATTTATTGTTTCATAGTCTCTGCTTCATTTATTATGCTCTGATCTTTGTTATTTATTTCCTTCAGCTAACTTGGGCTTAGCTTCTTTTAGTTCTAATCTTGAGATTTAAAGTTAGGTTGCTTATTTGAAATATTTCTATTCTCTTAATATATGCCTTTGTCACTATAAACTTCTCTCTCAAAATTGCTCTTGCATCATCCCATAGGTTTTGGTATGTTGTGTTTTAATTTTCATTTGTTTTACTTCCCTTTTAATTTCTTTTTTGACCCACTGGCTGTTCCAGAGTGTGTTTTCCATTTTCCACATGTTTACCCATTTCCCAACTTTTCTCTTTTCATTGGTTTCTAATTCCATATCATTGTAATCAGAAAAGATATAGATATTATTTTCATCTTCTTAAATTTGCTAAAACTTTGTGACCTATCATATATCCTGGAGAATGATAGGTGAATTCAATCTATTTATACTTAGAGTAAGCATTGATATGTGAAGACTTATTGTGTTTGAGAAGAATGTGTATTCTCTTGCTGTTGGACAGATTGTTCTATAAATGTATTTTAGGATTACTTAATCTAATATATGATTCAAGTCTGATATCTTGATTTTCTGTCTGGACGAGCTATCCATTGCTAAAAGTGAAGTATTGAAGTCCCCTACTATTATTGTGGTATTGTGTACTTTTTCTTTCAGAACTGTTAGTATTTGCTTAATAAATTTAGGTGCTTTGATATCGGGTGCATATCCTACCTAATAATAGACAAATATGCAAATTGACCATACCTTTGACACACCCACAAGCCACGCCCACCATCCAATCAGAGCGAGTATGCAAATTAACCCAAGCAAGATGGCTACAGCCACAGAGAGCAAGGTTTCCTAGGTAACAGAGGAAGCCAAGCTTTCCTCCTGCCCTTGCCAGGCCTAAGCCTCCACTCAAGCTACAAAGTTTCAATTATAGAAGGTAAACAAATTCAAACAGAAATGGCGGCAGAACGGAGCTTGAGAGAGCAAGCCAGGGTTGCCGGCGTCAACAGGGGAAGCAAAGCTTTCCGCACACCCTGGCCTGGCCCACCCGCTTAAGGCTACAAAGTTTCAATTATAACCCCAACAGAAATGGCTGCCAGCCGCGGAGGGAGCCCCAGGCTTGGCTCTGCTCCAGGCTACAAAGTTTCAGTTGTAGAAGGAAAATAAATTCCAGATACCAGGGCCTCCACTTGGGTTGCCAGGGGGCGTGGCTGGCCTGCAAACCACCACAGGCCCCTCGCTCAGGCCGCCCCACGCCCCAAGGGAACCCCACCCTGATCAGGGACACCCTTCAGGGCAAACCAGCTGGCCCCCACCCCTGTACCAGGCCTCTATCCTATCTAATAAAAGAGTAATATGCAGCTTGATCATCAGTGCAACACACAATATAGCTGCCCCCATGTGGTAAAAGATCCTGCCCCCATGTGGACACAAGATGGCCACCACAAGATGGCCAGCAGGAGAGGGCAGTTGGGAGACACCTGGCCTGCAAGGGAGGGCAGTTGAGAAGGACCAGGCCTGCAAGGGAGGGCAGTTGAGAGGGACCAGGCCTGCAAGGGAGGGCAATTGGAGGTGATCAACCCTGCAGGAGAGGGCAGTTAAGGGTGACCAGGCCGGCAGAGGAGGGAAGTTGGGGGCAAACAGGCTGGCAATGAAGTGGTTAGGGGGTGATCAGGCTGGCAGGCAGAAGCGGTTAGGGGCAATCAGGAAGGCAGGCAGGCAAGCAGTTGGGAGCCAGCAGTCCTGGATTGTGAGAGGGATGTCCGACTGCCTGTTTAGGCCCGATCCCGGCGGGCAGTCGGACATCTCTCGAGGGGTCCCAGATTGGAGAGGGTATAGGCTGGGCTGAGGGACAACCCCCCTCCATGCACGAATTTCATGCACCAGGCCTCTAGTCTATATATATAAAAGGCTAAGTGACCAACCGTCCATCCATCTGACCAACTAGAACATATAACGCACACTGGCAATTTAAAAATGAACATTGACTTGTGCATGTGTGATATATATAAAGCTCTTGGAATGGATATTATTGAAATCCCCTGTGAAATGATTTGTAATGGATCTATTATTGAAGCTACCTTTGGAAATAGTGTATCTATAGATAATATTAAAAATATATCTAAACATGCTATTCTTTGCCCTAAAAATGAGCACGTTCATAAATTAAATGAAGAAATTTTGGAAATACTCGATGGAGATTTTCACACCTATTTAAGTGATGATTCCATTGATTCAATGGATGATGCCGAAAAGGAAAATTTTCCCATTGAGTTTCTTAATAGTATTACTCCTTCGGGAATGCCATGTCATAAATTAAAATTGAAACTAGATGCAGTTGTCACGTTACTGAGAAATCTTAATAGTAAATGGGGTCTTTGTAATGGTACTAGATTTATTATCAGAAGATTGTGACCTAACATAATCGAAGCTGAAGTATTAACAGGATCTGCGAAAGGAGAGGTTGTTCTAATTCCAAAAATTGATTTGTCCCCATCTGACACTGTTCTCCCATTTAAATTAATCCGATGACAGTTTCCCATGATGCCAGTATTTGTGATGACTATTAATAAATCACAAGGACAAGCTCTAGACACAGTAGGAATATTCCTACTTGAACCCGTTTTTGAACATGGTCAGTTATATGTTGCTTTTTCTCAAGTTTGAAGAGCGTGTGACGTTAAAGTTATAAATACTTTATCACAAGGGAAATTAGTTAAGCACTCTGAAAGTTTTTTTACTCTTAATAATGGTATACAGGGAGATATTAGAATAAGTTTAATCAATTTATCAGTCATTGTTTTTATCAATGTTGTTTTTTTATATCATGTTTTTGTTTGTATATCATGTTTTTGTTGTTTGTATATCATGTTGTTATTGTTTATTTATTAATCAATTATATTAGTATATTATTTTCATATACATTTTACTAATTTTTTAATCTCTGACACTTATAGAGAAAGGGTAAATTGCAATATAATATTTCTTCTAATTAATTTCCTTTCAATATGCACAAACCCGTGCACTGGGCCACTAGTATATCTATAATTGTAATAAATTCTTTTATATATGTATATTATTGATATTTTTACAGAGAGGAAAGGAGAGGGATAGAGAGTTAGAAACATCGATCAGAGAGAAACATCAATCAACTGCCTCCTGCACACTCCCTACTGGGTATGTGCCCGCAACCAAGGTACATGCCCTTGACCAGAATCGAACCCTGGGACCCTTGAATCTGCAGGCCGATGCTCTATCCACTGAGCCAAACTGGCCAGGGCATGTTATAAATTCTTGATGAATTAACACCTTTATCATTTTATAATGACCATCACTATCTCTTGTTACCATTTTTGGCATTTTCTATTTATTCTAATATATAGCTATCCCCACTTTCTTTTGGTTTCCACTTACAAGGCTATCTTTTTACATCCCTTCACTTTGAGCCTATGTGTGTCCTTAAACCTGAAGTAAGTCTCTTGTAGATATCATATAAATTGTCTTATTTTGTTTTCTTCCAGCCACTCTGTGCCTTTTGATAGGTGAATTCAATCTATTTATACTTAGAGTAATCATTGATATGTGAAGACTTAGTAATGCTATCTTACTCATTGTTTTCTGGTTGTTTTGTATTTCCCCTCCCTCCCCCCCCCCCCCACCCCGCATTGTGTTTCTGCTTGTCCCTGTAAATGGGTGGCTTTCCACGGTTCTATGCTCTGTTTTCCCTTTATTTATTTATTTTTTGCATCTACTCTAGGTTTTTGCTTTGTGGTTACCATGAAGCTTATATAAGATAGCTCATAGAGAAAACAGTCCATTTTAAGCTGATAGCAATTTAATTTTTATTATCTACAAATGCTTCACCCTTTTAATCCCCCCTTTCACATTTTGGAAGTCATTAAATAACTGTTTATATTGTTTGTTTGTTAACACATTATAATAGCTATACTTTTTTTTTAAACAATCTTTCCCTTTGACCTTAATATGATAGTTAAGTAGTTACAGATTTAGTGTTTTCTAAGTCTACTTGTGTATTTACCTTTACCAGTGCTTGTATACTTTTAGATGTTTTCATGTCACTGATTTTTTAGTATCTTTTCATTTCTGCTTGAAGAATTCCTTTCAGCATTACTTGCAAGGTAGATCTAGTGGTGATAGCGTCCCTCAGCTTTTGTTTATCTAGGAAAGTCCTTTTTTATATTCTTTATTGTTTAAAGTATTACATATAGTATTACATATCTCTCCTTTATCCTCCATTAACCTCTCACAGCCACCCCAACCCCCCCCCCCCCAGCACATGCCTTCACACCCCTAGTGTCTGCGTCCATTGGTTATGCTTATATGCACGCATACAAGTCCTTTGGTTGATCTCTTACTACCACCACCCAAACCTTCTCGGTCTTCCCTCTGAAGTTTTATGGTCTGTTTGATACTTCTCTGTCTCTGAATCTATTTTTGTTCACCAGTTTATGTTGTTTATTATATTCCACAAATGAGTGAGATTACGTGATATTTATCTTTCTCCAACTGGCTTTTCTTTGCTTAGTATAATGCTCTCCATGTCCATCCATGCTATTGTGAATGGTAAGAGTTCTTCCTTTTTACAGCAGCGTAGTATTCCATTTTGTAGATGTACCACTGCTTTTTAATTCACTCATTTGCTGATGGGCATTTAGGCTATTTCCAAATCTTAGCTATTATAAATTGTGCTGCTATGAACATAGGAGTGCATATGTTCTTTCTGATTGGTGTTTCTGATTCTTGGGATACATCCCTAGAAGTGGGATCACTGGGTCAAATGGGAGTTCCATTTTCAGTTTTTTGAGGAAACTCCATACTGTTCTCCACAGTGGCTGCACCAGTCTGCATTCCCACCAGCAGTGCATGAGGGTTCCTTTTTCTCCGCACCCTTGCCAGCACTTGTTGTTTGTTGATTTGTTGATGATAGCCATTTTGACAGATGTGAGATGGTATCTCATTGTCATTTTGATTTGCATCTCTGAGATGATTAGTGACTTTGAGCAGATTTTCATATGTCTCTTGACCTTCTGTATGTCCACTTTCGAAAAGTGTCTATTTAAGTCATTTGTCCATTTTTTATTGGATTGTTTATCTTCCTTTTAAGTTGTATGAGTTCCCTATAAATTATGGAGATTAGGTCCTTATCGGACATAACACTGGCAAATATGTTCTCCCATGCAGTGGGCTGTCTTGTTGTTTTGTTGATGGTTTCTTTTGCTGTGCAGAAGCTTTTTATAATGATGTAGTCCTATTTGTTCATTTTCTCCTTAGTGTCCATTGCCCTAGGAGCTGTATTGGTAAAGATATTGCTACGACAAATGTCTGCTATTTTGCTGCCTATGGCTTCTTCTAGGATTTTTATGGTTTCCCATCTTAAGTTTAAATTATTTATCTATTTTGAGTTTATTTATGTGTATGGTGTAAGTTGGTGTTCTAGTTTCATTTTTTTTGCATGTATCTGTCCAATTTTCCCAACACCATTTATTGAAGAGACTATCTTGACTTTATTGTATGCTCTTGTCTCCTTTGTCAAATATTAATTGAGCATAATGGCTTGGGTTGATTTTTGGGTTCTCTGTTCTGTTCCATGGGTCTACATGTCTGTTCCTGTGCCAGTATCAAGCAGTTTTGAGAACAGTCGCTTTGTAATATAGCTTGGTATCTGGTATTGTGATCCCTCCAACTTTGTTCTTCTTTCTCAAGATTGCTGCAACTATTCGGGGTCTTTTTTTTTTTCCATATGAATTTTTGGAGAGTTTTCTCTAGGTCTGTGAAATATTCTGTTGGTATTTTAATGAGGGTTGAATTGAATCTATAGATTTCTTTGGGTTGTATGGACATTTTAATGATGTTGGTTCTACCAATCCATGAACACGGTATATACTCTTGCATTTGTTTATGTCTTTCTCTATCTCTTTTTTTAATGTCCTATAGTTTTCTGAGTACAGATCTTTTACCTCCTTCATTAACCTTTTGCACTCGGATGTCGAGTGTGACTCAACACAGTTAGGATCGGTAGTAGCTCTTTTTATACTCTCTGAATGTATCAATAATTTGAAATATAAGAAAATCCAAATAAATAAGTTTGTATGAAAAGAAACTCCAGTTTTTCATTCTACTGCCGCGCTTTATAAAATCTGGGGTATTTAAAAAATTAAATCCCGAGTATAATAAAGGAATTGAGAAAAAAGCAAGCGAGTGCAAAAGGTTAAGATTATTCCTAGGTATCTTAATTTTTTGGTGCAATGATAAGTGGGATTTTTTTTTTAGTTTCTCTTTCTGTGAGTTCATTATTGGTGTATAAAAAAGCCATAGATTTCTGGGTGTTAATTTTGTATCCTGCTACATTGCCGAATTCATTTATTAAGTCTAGTAGTTTTATGATAGGAGACTTTAGGGTTTTCTATATACAATATCATGTCATCTGTGAATAATGACGGTTTTACTTCTTGTTCTTTTCCTATTTGGATTCCTTTTATTTCTTCTTGTTTGATTGCTATGGCTAGCACTTACAATACTATGTTGAACAGGAGTTGTGAGAGTGGGCATCCCTGTCTTGTTCCTGTTCTTAGGGAAAATGGTTTTTGTTTTTGCCCATTGGGTATGATGTTGGCTATAGGTTTGTCATATAAGAATTTTATTATGTTGAGGTATGATCCCTCTATTCCCACTTTGCTGAGAGTTTTTTTTTTTTATGAAGAAAGGGTGTTAGATTTTGTCAAATGCTTTTTCTGCATCAATTGATATGATTATGTGATTTTTGTCTCTCAATTTGTTTATGTGATGTATCACATTTATTGAAATGCGGATATTGTACCATCCTTGCATCCCTGGAATAAATCCCACTTGGGATCTTTCTAATATAATACTGGGTCTGATTTCCTAGAATTTTGTTGAGGATTTTAGCATCTATGTTCATCAAAGTTATTGGTCTATAATTCTCTTTGTAGTGTCTTTTTCTGGTTTGGAGAATAGGGTAATTTTGGCTTCATAGAAAGAGCTTGGAAGTGTTCCTTCCTCTTGATTTTTTTGGAATAGTCTGAGGAGGGTAAGTTTTATTTCTTCTTTGAATGTTTGTTAAAACTCCCCTGTGAAGCCGTCTAGCCCAGGGCTTTTGTTTGCTGGAAGTTTTTTGGAAGGTCGTATTTTTCTAGAAATATGTCCATTTCTTCTAGGTTGACCAGTTCATTGGAATAGAGTTGTTCATAGTATTTTCTTTTTTTACAATCCTTTGAATATCTGTGGGGCCTGTTGTTATTTCGCCTCTTTCATTTCTGATTTTGTTTATTTAGGTCCTCTTTCTTTGCTTCTTGGTGAGCCTGGCTAGAGGTTCATCAATCTTGTTTATCCTTTCAAAGAGCCAGCTCTTGCTTTCATTGATCTTTTGTGTGTGTGTGTGTGTGTGTGTGTGTGTGTGTGTGTGTGTGTGTGTGTTTGTCTCTATGTCATTTATTTCCCCTCAGGACTGCTATTGAGTAATATTGGTGTCAAAAGACCCTGCTTCTGCTCCTTGTGTTCTATGACTATTCTGAATGGACTCTTGATGAAATGCCAAAGTGAATGATCTGGCCAGTTGAACCAAAGCACATGTCCCAGTCCAGTTGAATGGCAATACATTGCAGAGGTTCCCCTTTCCACAATACCACCAGACGTTTGCCCGGGGTATACAGAGAACTGAGTAATTGCTAGCACTTGGTCTATTGGTGATGTTCAGGACTTCAGGGCAAGTTGTCAATTATCCCATGGACCCTGTGAATTCTTTCCCATGTCTAAGTAGGCAAGAGGAATAACTCACGTTCCCTATGGAGAAAGATGGTATGGCCTTAGGTCTCATTTCTGTAAAGACAGAAAGAATAGAGTTAGTCTTAAAGACCTCATATCCCCACTCCCCTGCCAGCCTGATCAATACCTAACTGCTCCCCTGCCAACCCGATTGCCCCTAACTGCCCTCCCCTGCCAGCCTGGTCCCCCACAAGTGCCCTCCCCTGCAGGCCTGGTCACTCCCAACTGCCCTCCCCTGCCAGCCTGGTCACCCCTAACACCCTCCCCTGCTGGCCTGGTCATCCCTAATTGCTCTCCCCTGCTGGCCTGGTTCCCCCAAGCTGCCCTCCACTGCAGGCCTGGGTCGCCCCTAACTGCCCTCCACTGCAGGCCTGGGTCGCCCCTAACTGCCCTCCCCTGCAAGCCCAGTTGCCCCCAACTGCCATCCCCTGCAGGCCTTATACCCCACAACTGCCCTCCCTTTTGTCCACATCTTGTGTGTTGGAGAGATGGTCAATTTGCATGTTATCTCTTTATTATACAGAAAGGTTAGGGTTACATCCTAGATCTTGACAGCTTGGATCTGGGGATCCTTTAAACATAAGTAATTTTGACTTCAGAGTTTTTTCCCATGAATGCGGGGCAGTCCAGTCTTGATATTGAATAGTCTACAGACATTCTCCCAGTCTGTGCATAGTTTCCCTTAGTAAGGAGAGGGAGAGAACTCAGGGAATAAATATTTTTCAGAGCTGCTCAATGCTCTTTGACCTCCTAAACTTCCACAAGATATAATTTGGCAGGTGTCAAATTTAATAGTTTGGGGCCCTGATGTCGTGGAGATATTTATCAATATTAATTTGGCCAGGTGATTGGATAAAGCCTGAATAGGAGAGATTGGTGCTATGAATGGAGCATCTACAGGCTTGGTAATTTGGACTATTATACAGTTAAGTAAGAATAACCAAAGGGTCATGATCAGGAGAAGGATTAGTGAGGATAGGTGTGTCTTTCTTTTTAGAACCACCTTTAAAGGTTCTTTTACTGACTTTAGTACCTCCCACTGATCTTCTTCCCCTTCCCCTGGAGTCTCCTTTACTGGTTCCTTGACTTGAGTGTAATGAGGCCACCTTTTTCAGCTGTTCCTATGGCAGTCTCAGTAGTCAGGAGGACTTGATAGGGATCTTCCCAGTTGGGTTGGAGTTTGTCCTCCTTACAGGTCTTTTTTTATTTTTTTACTTTATTTTTTTCCACACTTTTTTATTAAGGTATTATATATGTACATATCTTACCATTGTCCCCCCCGCAACCCCACACCCATACATGCCCTCACCCCCCAGAGTTTTGTGTCCATTAGTTATGCTTATATGCATGCATTCCAGTCCTTTGGTTGATCTCTTATCTCCCCCACATCTCCCTAACCTTCCCCCTATAATATGACATTCTGTTTGATGCTTTACTATATCTGTATCTATCTTTTTGTTCATCAATTTATAATGTTCTTTATTATCCATAAATGAGTGAGATCATGTGGTATTTTTCTTTCATTGACTGGTTTATTTCACTTAGCATAATGTTCTCCAATTCCATCCAGGTTGCTGCAAATGATGAGAATTCCTTCTTTTTTATGGCAGCATAGTATTCCATTGTGTAGATGTACCACAGTTTTCTGATCCAGTCATCTGCTGACGGGCACCTAGGTTGTTTCCAAATCTTAGCTATTGTAAATTGTGCTGCTATGAACATAGGGTTGAATATATCCTTTCTGATTGGTGTTTCTAGTTTCTTCAGATATATTCCCAGGAGTGGGATTACTGGGTCAAATGGGAGTTCCATTTTCAGTTTTTTGAGGAAACTCCATAATGTTCTCCACAGTGGCTGCACCAGTCTGCATTCCCACCAGCAGTGCACGAGGGTTCCTTTTTCTCCACATCCTCGCCAACACTTGTCGTTTGTTGATTTGTTGATGATAGCCATTCTGACAGGTGTGAGATGGTATCACATTGTTGTTTTGATTTGCATCTCTCTGATAATTAGTGACGTTGAGCATGTTTTCATGTGTCTCTTGGCCTTCCTTCTGTCTTCTTTTGAAAAGATTCTATTTAGGTCCGTTGCCCATTTTTTTATTGGATCATTTATCTTCCTTTTATTAAGTTGCATAAGCTGGCTGTAGATGTTGGGGATTAAACCTTTATCAGTGATAGCATTTGCAAATATGTTCTCCCATGCAGTGGGCTTTCTTGTTGTTTTGTTGATGGTTTCTTTTGCTGTAAAAAAGCTTTTTATTTTGATGTAGTCCCATTTGTTTATTTTCTCTTTAGCTTCCATTGCCCTAGGGGCAGTGTCAGTGAAGAAGTTCTTTTGGCATATGTCTGAGATTTTGTTGCCTGTGGATTCCTCTAGTGTTTTTAGGGTTTCCCGTCTTATGTTTAAGTCCTGTATCCATTTTGAGTTTATTTTTGTGTATGGGGTAAGTTGAGGATCTAGTTTCTTTTTTTGCATGTATCTGTCCAATTTTCCCAACACCATTTATTGTAAAGACTGTCTTGACTCCATTGTATGTTCATGCCTCCTTTGTCAAATATTAATTGAGCATAGTGGTTTGGGTCAATATCTGGATTCTCTATTCTGTTCCATTGATCTAAATGTCTGTTCTTGTGCCAGTACCAGGCTGTTTTGAGAACTGTGGCTTTCTAATACATCTTGAGGTCTGATATTGAGATCCCTCCTACTTTATTCTTCTTTTTCAGGATTTCTGTGGCTATTCGGGGTCTTTTTTTATTCCAGATAAATTTTTGGAACGTTCGTTCTAGGTCTGTGAAATATGCTGTTGGTATTTTCATGGAGAGTGCATTGAATCTGTAGATTGCTTTGGGTAGTATGGACATTTTAATGATGTTGATTCTACCAATCCATGAACATGGTATGTTCTTCCATCTGTTTACGTCTTCCTCTATCTCTTTTTTCAGTGTCCTGTAGTTTTCCGTGTATAGGTCTTTTACCTCCTTAGTTAAGTTTATTCCTAGGTATCTTAGTTTTTTTGGTGTGATGGTAAATGGGATTGCTTTTTTAGTCTCTCTTTCTGTAAGTTCACTATTGGTGTATAGAAATGCCATAGATTTCTTGGCTTTAATTTTGCATCCTGCTACATTGCCGAATTCATTTATTAAGTCTATTAGTTTTTTGATGGAGTCTTTTGGGTTTTTTATGTACAATATCATGTCATCTGCAAATAAGGACAGCTTTACTTCTTCTTTTCCAATTTGGATGCCTCTTATTTCTTCTTCTTGTCTAATTGCAATGGCTAATATTTCCAGTACTATGTCAAACAGGAGTGGTGAGAGTGGGCATCCCTGTCTTGTTCCTGTTCTTAGGGGAAATGGTTTTAGTTTTTGCCCATTGAGTATGATGTTTGCTGTGGGATTATCATATATAGCTTTTATTATGTTGAGGTATCATCCTTCTATTCCCAACTTGTTGAGAGTTTTTATCAAGAAAGGGCGTTGGATTTTGTCAAATGCTTTTTCTGCATCTATTGATACAACTATGTGATTTTTTTCTCTCAATTTGTTTATGTGATGTATCACGTTTATTGATTTGCGGATATTGTACCATCCTTGCATCCCCAGGATAAATCCTACTTCTTACTCATGGTGTATGATCTTTCTGATGTACTGCTGGATCCGTTTTGTTGGAATTTTCTTGAGGATTTTGGCATCTATGTTCATAAGGGATATTGGCCTGTAATTCTCTTTCATTGTGTTGTCTTTATCTGGTTTTGGTATTAGGGTGATGCTGGCTTCATAGAAGGAGCTTGGAAGTGATCCTTCCTCTTGAATTTTTTGGAATAGTCTGAGGAGAATAGGTTCTAGTTCTTCCTTGAATGTTTGGTAAAACTCTCCTGTGAAGCTGTCTGGCCCCGGGCTTTTGTTTGCCGGAAGCTTTTTGATGGGTGCTTCAATTTCTTCCATAGTTACTGGCCTGGTGAGCTGTTTATATTCTTCCTGATTGAATTTTAGGAGGTTATATTTTTCTAGGAATATGTCCATTTCCTCCAGGTTGTCCAATTTGTTGGAATAGTGTTGTTCGTAGTATTTTGTAACAATCTTTTGTATTTCAGGGGGGTCTGTTGTTATTTCACCTCTTTTATTTCTGATTTTGTTTATTTGGGTTCATTCTCTCTTTGCTTCTTGGTGAGCCTGGCTACAGGTTCATCAATCTTGTTTATCCTTTCAAAGAACCAACTCTTGGTTTTGTTGAGCTTTTGTATTGTTTCTTTGGTCTCTATATCATTTATCTCCGCTCTGGTCTGTATTATTTCCTTTCTTCTGCTTACACTGGGCTTTTCTTGTTTCTCTCTCTCTAACTCTTTGAGTTGTTGGGTTAGGTAATTTATTACCATTGTTTCTTGTTTTTTGCAATAGGCTTGTAGAGCTATGAACTTCCCTCTCAGGACTGCTTTCACTGTGTCCCATAGATTTTTGATTGTTGTGTTTTCATTGTCATTTGTTGCCATGATGTTTTTTATTTCTTCCTTCATGTCTTTGGTAACCCTGTCATTGTTTAATAGCATGCTGTTTAGTCTCCATGTGTTTGATTTCTTTGGATTGTTTTTATTGTAGTTGATTTCCAGTTTTATGCCACTGTGATCTGAGAAGATACTTGATATGATTTCTATCTTCTTAAATTTGGAGAGACTTTGCCTATATCCTAACATATGGTTTATCTTTGAAAATGACCCACGTGCACTTGAGAAGAATGTGTATTCTGTGGCTTTGGGGTGAAATGTTCTGAAGATGTCGATTAATTCCATTTGATCTAATGAGTCATTTAGGATTGATGTTTCTTTGCTGATTTTTTTTAGAGGATTTTTCCAATGGTGATAGTGGGGTATTAAAGTCTCCTACTATGATTGTATTGCTGTCAATCTCTCCTTTGATATCTACCAGGGTTTTGTTTTTTTATGTATTTGGGTGCTCCTGTATTGGGTGCGTATATGTTTATAAGAGTTATTTCTTCTTTTTGGATTGTTCCCTTTAGTATTATGAAGTGGCCTTCATTATCTCTTGTTATGTACTTCACTTTGAGATCTAATTTGTCGGATATAAGTATTGCAACCCCAGCTTTTTTTTCATTTCCATTCACCGGGAAAACCTTTTTCCATCCCTTCATTCTCAGTCTGTATGTGTCTTTTATTCTGAGGTGGGTTTCCTGTAGACAGCAGATATATGGGTTTTGTTTTCTTATCCAATCAGTTACCCTGTGTCTTTTGATTGGGGCATTTAATTTATTTACATTTAAAGTTATTATTGATAGGTACTTATTTGTCGCCATTTTTACTCTATACCCGTGTTCCTTCTTTGCTTCCTATTTCTTCTTTTTTTTCCAACAAATCCTTTAGCATTTCTTGCATTGCTGGTTTGGTGGTGATAAACTTCCTTAGTCCTTTTTTGTATGTGAAGCTCCTTATTTCACCTTCAATTTTGATTCATAGCCTTGCTGGGTACAGTATTCTTGGATTCAGACCCTTCCTTTACATGACTTTGTATATTTCATTCCATTCCCTTCTGGCCTGATGAGTTTCTGTTGAGAAATCAGTTGCTAGTCTGATGGGGGTTCCTTTTTATGTAACTTTCTGTCTCTCTCTGGCCACTTTTAAGATTCTTATTTTGTCGTTCGTGTTTGCCAATTTAATTATAATGTGCCTTGGCGTCGGTCTTTTGGGGTTCATTTTCTTTGGGACTCTGTGAGCTTCTTGGATTTCTGTGGGTTTTTTCTTCCCTATATCAGGGAAGTTTTCTGTTATTATTTCTTCAAGCAGGTTTCCTATTCCTTGCTCAGTTTCCATTCCTTCTGGTACCCCTATTATTCGGATGTTGTTTTGTTTCGTGTTGTCCGAAATTCCCTTAGGCTCTCCTCATGCTTTCTAATTTTTTTTTCTAGAAGCTGTTCTATTTGGGTATTTTTTTCTATCTTGTCTTCTAGCTCACTTATGCGGTCCTCTGCTTCTTCTAGTCTACTCTTGATGCTTTCTATTGAGTTCTTTACAGCAGCGATGTCATTTCTCATTTCTTCTTGGTTCTTCTTCATTTCCTCTTGGTTCTTACTCATATTGTCGAATTTGTCTTCCATTCTTTTCAGCCACCTTAAGACCATTTCTCTGAATTCTTTCTCTGAAAGGTTGCTTGCCTCGAGTTCGTTTACTTCCTTTTCTGGTGATGCCTGCTTTTCTTTCCTATGGGGGCTGTTTCTTTGTCTCCCCATGGTCTCTCTTCTCCGGATGTCTGGTTATATAGTTCTCTCTCTCCTCCATTGATTTAAAGGTACAAAATACAACACAACCAGGTACAACATGCAAGGCACTGAACAGAATTGTGTTCACGATATTAATAACCTCCAATAAAGGTGTCCCCCAGAGAAAGAAAATTATGGGATAGGAAAGGAATTGGAATAGTAAAAAGAAAGAACAAAAATAGGAGTGTGAAAATGAACTTGGGAAAAGCAAAGGAAAAAAAAGAAAAGAGGAAAAAAAAGTAAGAGAGACAAGAACGATACTAAGAGAGAAAAGGGGGACAAACTATAAATATGGTGAGTAAACTCCAATAGAACAACCACTAATCCCAGCAAATTCCAGCTACACGAACCTGGAGATTAATACAAACTACAACACCAACTAATATCAAGTGAGGCAAGGGATAACAGAAGTAAAAAATAAACAAAAACAAAGCAAGCAAAAGAACCAAACAAACAAAAAAAGAATAAGCAAAACAATCTCATAAAAAAGCATACAAATTCAATCTAATCAACTTTTAAGCAAACAACAACAAAAGGCCAGAGAGAAATACAATTTTTTTTTAAGTTAAGGTAGCATAGAGAGAGGTGTGTATGGACTTGGAGCAGGGGGTTGGAAATAAGATACATAAGTAGGGTGAAATTTTAGCAGAGGGTGAACCGAAAGAGTAGGGAAAATCTAAAGCCAGAAAGGGTTAAGATAAACAGGAGACCAAAAGGGAAAAGGTTAGGAAGAGAGTGATTGCATAAAGTTAGCGTTGAGTTAGGGTAAAACGATGCTAAAGGAAAGATGCAAATAGAATGTAGGACACTAATCCCAAAATAATACAAAGAGAAAATTAAATGACACTTAAAAAAAAAAGTAAAATAATCCTCTCTAATAAAATGGTAATATGCAAATTAACCATAACTCCGCTACATAAGCCACGCCCACCAACCAAGCCACACCCACCAGCCAATCAGGGCGAGTATGCAAATTAACCCCAATCCAAGATGGCTACAGCCACAGAGAGCAAGGTTTCCCAGGTAACAGAGCAAGCCAAGCTTTCCATAGCCGTTGCAGGCCTAAGCCTCCACTCAAGCTACAAAGTTTCAATTATAGAAGGTAAATAAATTCAAACAAATGGCAGCAGAATGGAGCTTGAGAGAGCAGGCCAGGGTTGCCGGCTGCAACAGGGGGAGCAAAGCTTTACGCACACCCTGGCCGGGCTCACCCATTTAAGGCTACAAAGTTTCAATTGTAGAAGGTGAATTAACTGCCACAGAAATGGCTGCCGCCCCAGGCTACAAAGTTTCAATTGTAGAAGGAAAATAAATTCCAGATACCAGGGCCTCCCCTTGGGTTGTCAGGGGGCGTGGCCAGCCTGCAAACCACCACAGGCCCCTCGCTCAGGCCGCCCCACACCCCAAGGGAACCCCCACCCTTATCTGTGACACCCTTCAGGGCAAACCAGCTGGCCCCCACCCGTGCACCAGGCCTCTATCCTATCTAATAAAAGAGTAATATACAGATTGATCATCACTGCAACACACAATATAGCTGCCCCCATGTGGTCAAAGATCCTGCCCCCATGTGGACACAAGATGGCCAGCAGGAGAGGGCAGTTGGGAGGCACCTGGCCTGCAAGGGAGGGCAGTTGTGAGGGACCAGGCCTGCAAGGGAGGGCAGTTGAGAGGGACCAGGCTTGCAAGGGAGGGCAGTTTGAGGTGATCAACCCTGCAGGAGAGGGCAGTTAGGGCTGACCAGGCTGGCAGAGGAGGGAAGTTGGGGGCAAACAGGCTGGCAGGGGAGCAGTTAAGCATCAACCAGGCTGGCAGCAGAGTGGTTAGGGGGTGATCAGGCTGGCAGGCAGAAGCGGTTAGGGGCAATCAGGAAAGCAGGCAGGTAAGCGGTTGGGAGCCAGCAGTCCTGGATTGTGAGAGGGATGTCCGACTGCCTGTTTAGGCCCTATCCCACCAGGATCGGCCCTAAACGGGCAGTCAGACATCCCTCCAGGAGTCCCAGATTGGAGAGGGTACAGGCTGGGCTGAGGGACAACCCCCCACCGTGCACGAATTTCGTGCACCAGGCTTCTAGTAGTAATATAATGCTGATTGAAAATAAAAATGTAATAATTAAACAGGTAAAAATTGAGTGAGGAAAAAGAAAAACATTTAGTTTCTTAAGTAAAAATGCAAAAAAATGAAAATAAAAAATAAAACATTAAAATATAAAAAATTAAAATTAAATTAAAATAAAAAATAAGAAGAATAAAATGTGCAATAGTGGTGGTCATTCACTTCCTCTATTGTTCTGTTTGGTACGCCTGTTTCCCAGTCCAGGGTGTATTGCAGTTCCCTTCATTCCACTGTTCCTCAGTGTTTATTTTCCTCGTAATTATTTTTGATTAAACCAGAGACAATTTGTGTTTCAGCCCCTGGGTGGCAGTGTTTCTGGATTGACTTCTGGGCCTCTCTAGCTTTTTTTTTCCCTATGGCACTCACTACTGGTTTGTGGAAGTGTGCACCTTAGAGCTGCCTCTCCGATGGTCACTCCCAGCTCCTCTCCCCAGTTTCCGGGGAAACAACTTCCCCCTGCCATCTCTCAGGGTATTCCCCAACTGGGTTTTCCTATGTATTGGGCTTAGTAATCAGAATTAGAAAAAACCCAAGTGTGCGGACAGTGGTTCTCCGCGCAAGACTAAGCAGCCTGCACTCCTTTGAAAAATTCTTAGTCTGACCCTCCTCGTCAGATCAAAATGGGTTGCTTTTTAGAGATACCTTCTGTTAGCAGCTCAGAGGACCCCCTTCCACATTCACGGATCACGGCAGCTCCAACAGCCATGGATTTTTTTAGTCACAGACTTCCCCGGTCCTCCAGTTCCCACCATTCATGCGTTTCCCTCTCCCGCCACCGGGACGAGAAACCTCACCTTATCCCCGTGAAATCTGACCTTGGTGCAGTGAAGAGTTCCTTTGAATCCAAGTGTTTGCGCAGATTAGGGACCGGTGTTCTGGTGCTCACAGCTGTTCAGTGTTCGCCGTTGTTGCGGAAAGTCAGGCCTCCAATAAAACCCTCCTTCTCTTGCAAGATGGCGAGGTTTCCTCCTCTCTCTCTTTTTTTTTTTTTTTAACTTTTGGAGATGTATGTGTTCTTTTTCTAAATCTTTATTGTTCAGATTATTACAGTTGTTCCTCTTTTTTCCACCCATAGCTCCCCTCCACCGGGTTCCCACCACACCCCATGCCCTTAGCGCCCCCCCCCCAACTGTCCTCATCTATAGGTGTATGATTTTTGTCCAGTCTCTTCCCGCAACCCCCACACCTCTTCCCCCCTGAGAATTGTCAGTCCACTCCCTTTCTATGCCCCTGATTCTATTATATTCACCAGTTTATTCTGTTCATCAGATTTTTTATTCACTCAATTTTTAGATTCACTTGTTGATAGATATGTATTTGTTGTTCATAATTTTTATCTATACATTTTTCTTCTTCCTCTTCTTAAAGAATACCTTTCAGCATTTCATATAATACTAGTTTGGCGGTGATGAACTCCTTTAGCTTTTTCTTATCTGTAAAACTTTATCTGCCCGTCAATTCTGAATGATAGCTTTGCTGGGTAGAGTAATCTTGGTTGTAGGTCCTTGTTATTCATCACTTTGAATATTTCTTGCCCCCCCACCCCGTCTGGCCTGCATAGTTTCTGTTGAGAAATCAGCTGACAGTCATATGGGTACTCCCTTGTAGGTAACTAACTGTTTTTCTCTTGCTGCTTTTAATATTCTCTCTTTGTCTTTTGCTCTTGGCATTTTAATTATGATGTGGCTTGGTGTGGTCCTCTTTGGATTCCTTTTGTTTGGGGTTCTGTGCACTTCCTGGACTTGTAAGTCTATTTCTTTCACCAGGTGGGGGAAGTTTTCTGTCATTATTTCTTCAAATAGGTTTTCAGTATCTTGTTCTCTCTCTTCTTCTGGCACCCCCATAATTCTGATGTTGATAAGGACACTTGAAGTTGTCCCAGAGGCTCCTTACACTATCTTCATATTTTTGGATTCTTTTTTCTTTTTGCTTTTCCGGTTGGGTGTTTTTTGCTTCTTTGTATTTCAAATCTTTGACTTGATTCTTGCGATCCTCTAGTCTGCTGTTGGATCTCTGTATATCATTTCTAATTTCAGTCAGTGTATGCTTAATTTCTAGTTGGTCCTTTTTCATATCCTCGAGGGTCTCACTAAATTTATCGGTGGTTTCTAGAAAATTCTTGAAAAACCTTATAACCATGGTTTTAAACTCTATATCCAGTAGTTTGCTTTCTTCCATTTCTTTCATTTGTGACCTGTTTCTTTGCGCATTTTGGCTACTTCCCTGAGTTGATAGAGTGGCTTTGTGTGCCAGGTGTCCTATAGGGCCCAATGGCTCAGCCTCCCCAGTTACCTGAGGTAGACATTCTTGGTGCACCCCTTTCTGGGCTGTGTGCACAGTCTTGTTGTAGTTAAGTCTTGATTGTTGTTGGTATCACTGGGAGGTATTGACCTCCAGGCCAATTGGCTGTGAGGATCAGCTGTGTCTATGCTGGGAGAACTTCTGTGCTGGAGACAACCTTATGAGGCAAGACTTGCTTCAGTTGGGCTTTGGTACTTGCTGGGTCTGCCCTCTGAGTGTGTCCTTTATGGATCTGAGGAGTTGTAATCTGGATGGTCCTGCTCTGACCCCTGGGTACACTGGCTCTTGGATCTCCAAGGAGGTGCTAATTTAGCCTCTGCCTGAGGCCACCCAGCAGGAGCTACGGAGAGATCTGCAGATTCCTCTTCTTTGTTTGGGTTTTGGAGGTGCCCAGATGAGGCCCAGCTGTGAAGCAATGCAAGCTACCGTGGGGCCTTGGACCTTCTTTTGGATGTTCTGGTTCTCTCTGACTCAGCTGCAGTTTGATAGGTAAGTTTAGATTTCGAAGGACCAGGCCATTCATATGCAAAAACCTCTGCAAACAGCTTGTATGGGGTGGAGTCTCAGAGCGCGGAGCAAACAGCAATGGCTTCCCATCAGCCCTGCCCTAAGCAGCCCCTGGTTCTCAGTGTCCCTTGGTAATCGCTGCAAGCACTTCTGAGAGAAAGCCATCCTTGAGTTCTGCCCGCTGCCAGACAATCCAGTTTCTCCCTGTGTGAGTCTGGGTTCCCAGAGTCTTGCCCAGAACTGGAGTTCAGAGCAGTCAGGAGCTTGTGTCTCCCTGAGATTGAAAAAGCCAGCCACGTACTCAGTTGCCAGCCCTCTCCGCGCATGCCTCGGTACCTCTGCACTTTACTTCCGCAGCTCCTCTGAGTCTCAGTGTGCTTTTCTCTTCCCTTCTAGTTATAGAATTTCCACTTAGCCAGCCTTCTTGTGGTTCTGGATGATGTCCATTTTGTCTTTTAGTTGTATTTTTGAAGTGGTTGTTGTGAGGCGGCAAGTTCAGGTGTTTATCTATGCTGCCATCTTGGTTTCTCCTCGAAAATGTATCCTCCTTCCAAGTCTTGTTCAGTACCAGGTCACCAGGCTGGAAGTGAGGAACTGCGAATTCAAAGGCAAGGTCTGGGCAGGGAGTCCTTTTAATCTAAGAGATGACATGGTAGAATATATGGCCAATATATAGTTCCTCAAAAATTGATCTTTAGTCTCCCTGGTAGGAAGGTCAGCAGTCCTGACTAAGTATGGGATCCCATATAACATTTCATAAGGAGACAATCCGATATTTTTCCTTGGAACTGTTCTAATCCTGATGAGAGCTATTGGAAGACATTTAGTCCAGGGTAGTTTGGTTTCCAGGATAAGCTTGGTAATTTGCTTCTTAAGGGTCTGGTTCATTCTTTCTACCCTCCCCCAGGATGGGGGATGCCAGGGAGTGTTATAGTCCCAGTCAATGTCTAAACTTTCCATTATTCCCTTTAACACCTTTGAAGTGAAGTGACTCCCATTGTCTGAGTCAATATTTTCTACCAAACTGAACCTAGGCACAATGTGCTCTAAGACTACCTTGATAATGCCCCCTGCTGTGGCAGATGATAGGAAGAAGGCCTCTACCCATCTGGAAAAGTGATCTACTATTACCAGTAAGTATTTTTGTCATCTTACCATAGGCTCTACTTGGATGCTCTAAAATGGCCTTAATCTGGGTGGTCTCTCCCCTCTCATCTGCTTCCTTACCACCTTTTTGTTTATTTTCTGGCAAGTCACACATCCCCCACATACTTGTTTAGCAATGATATAGATACCCACACACTCATAATTCCTAAGTATTGCATCACACATGGCTTGGGGACCCCAATGACACCTCTTATGCAGTATGAATATCAGCTCCCTCATCATGGGCTTGCTTATTATTTCTCTCCCATCAGGGAGTACCCATCTTCCATCTTCTGCTTTAAATTGCTCCTATTTTATCTAATTCTTCTTCTTCCTCTATAGTAAACTGGGGATTTAATGTTACCTTTGGAATACTTGGAATTAAACTAAGGAGTCTAATTTCTTCCTCCAGAGAGGCTTGTTTAGCAGCCTCACCTGCAAGTCTGTTACCTCCAGCTTCCATAGAGCCTCCCTTCAGGTATCCATTTACATGGACAACTGCCACTTCTGTCAGGAATAAAAGACTTTCTAAGACTTGCCTGACTAGTTCTTCCTGGACCAACTCATTTTCCTTGCTGTTTATGAGACCCCCATTCTGTCCAAATTTTTCCAAAAGTATGTACCACTCTATAAGCATATTTAGAGTCAGTGTATATAGTGCCTTTCTGGCCTTTGAGCAATTTTAAAGCTTGGTTAAGAGCATATAATTCACAGGTTTGGGCTGTCCAGCTATTAGGTAGTCTACCTCCTTCACACAAAGCATGTTTGTTTCCATAGCCATTGTGTCTCTTTCCTTCTATTACCCGGGATGACCCATCTACAAATAGCTTGGTCCCATCATGCAGTGGGACCTCACTTAGGTTTGGCCTGACCTTAGTTTTGTATTCTATGATGTCTAGGCAATTATGTTCAGATGCTTCCTGGATTTCTTCCCCCTTCCATAGAAAACTGGTGGGATTCAGGCAGGCATCGGTAGTCAAAACCAAATCATCCCTTTCTAATAATATGGCTTTATACTTTAAAATTCAGGATTCTGTCAGCCACCTCCTGGCTCTTTGATTCCATATATTTCTGACTCGATGTAGAATAGCTTTACTATTAAAGTTCCTCCAAATGTTAATTTCTTACTCTCCTTTACCAGTAAGGCAGTAGCTGCTACAGCCTGCATGCATTCAGGCCATCCTCTGGAAACAGGGTCAAGGAGCTTGGAAATAAAGACCACCAGTTGTTTCTGCCCCCCCCCCCCCGCCTCCCAGGTCTGAGTGAGTACCCCAAGGGCTATCCCATGATCCACTGTTACAAACAAATGGAATGGTTTCTCCAAAGATGGTAGGGCTAGGACCAGGGCTGAAATGAGAGCTTGTTTTAGCTCCTCTGTTGTTTGAGTTTCCTCTGGAGTCCATATTAAGGGGTCAGGCTCTTATTCTGACAGCTTGAGATATAAAGCTCTTGTCTTTTTAGCATATGAGTTGATCCAAAACTGGCAATAACCAGCTATCACCAAGAACCTTCTGAGATCCCTCTTCGTTTTGGGTATAGGTAGACTCACTATGCCTGAGACCCTCTCTGGGTTTATTCATCTTTTTCTTTCACTAATTAAATGCCCTATGTACTTAACCTCTTTTTCTATAAATTGTAGTTTATCTTTGGAGACTCGTAAACCCCTTTTTCCCAGAAAGTTGAAGAGGTTTATAGTGGTTTCTGACATTTAATCTTTCCTTTCCCCAGATATGAGGAGGTCACTTATATACTGTAGAAGCTGGGTCTCTGTAAGAGATTGAAACTCCTCTAATACTCTTTCTAGAATCTGGCCAAATAAATTTGGGACCTCTGTGGAGCCTTGAGATAACATGATCCAGCGATATGTTGTTTCCTCCCACTTGTTGGATTCTCCCACTCAAAGGCAAAGAGGTCTCTGCTCTTAGGGTCTAAGGGACATGCCAAAAATGCCTCTTTTAGATTCACTACACTGAACCATTTGTGTTCAAATGGGATTTTGCTGAAGATGGTATAAGGATTAGGCACAACAGGATGTTGGGCCTGGACAATATGATTTATAGTCCCCGGGTCCTGCACTAGTCTGTATGATCCATCTGGTTTCTTAACCGGGAGGATTGGGGTGTTGTATGGCGACATATAGGGCTCCAACAATCCATCTCTAATTAATCCCTTGATTATGGGTTATAGGCCCCTCCTTATTTCAATAGGGATGGGGTATTGCCTTCTATAAACAATTTCCCCTGGCTGTTTTAGCTCAATTTTAATGCATAATTTTCAAGCCTCCCTGTTGCCTTCATTGACCCACACAAGGGGATCAATCCTCTTTTCCTCCTCTTCCATCAGAAGGGCCATCATTACTTTTATTTGTCCTTCCTCTACCCATTTCCTAGACTGAACCTCACAATTAAATCCCAAGGAACATATAAGAATGATCTCTCAATTTGTTCTAACCCCATAATGAGCATCATTTTTTTTAATTGGAACCTGGAAATCTTCCCCTTTTATCCCCAATACAGTTAATTTTTCTTTAGACATTCTGTACCCTTCAGTTGGTACATAAGAGAGGAGCAAGCAACTCCAGTATCAACCAGAAAAATCATTTCTTCTCTCTCCAGTCCCACCTTCAAATTTACTAAGGGTTCTTGGTGGGACCTAGTTAAAAGGAACCCCTGACCTCCCTAGTTCTCATCAAAGGTCAGAAGTGGGATCACCCTTTTATTCCTTCTTTAACTCTTGGCACTCTCTCTTAAAGTGTCCCGGTTTCCCACATCTGTAGCACCCATTCGTATTTTTATAAGTTTTCCCTTACACTTCTCTTTTGTCTTTCTGTTAGTACCTTGGGTTAGTATCTCTTTCCCTTTACTGGGAAGTGTCTTGGCCTCGCTTTCTGATTACTTCTTCTACTGTGGAGATCATGATTTTTGTCTTTTGTTTCTGCTTCTGCTCCTCCCTTCTCACAAAGACTTTCTGAACTTCTCTCAGCAGCTCCTCTATTGGCCTTTCATTCCAACATTCAATATTTTGCAACTTTTTGGCAATGTCTGGCCAATTCCTGGTTACAAAAGTGACCTTCAAAAGACCCTGTCCTATCGGGTCTTCTGGGTCCAGGCCAGAATATTTCCTCATCTGGTCTCTGAGTCTTGGTAAGTAGGCAAAAGAGGTTTCTTCTTTCTCTTGTTGGACCTCAAATGTCTTAGGCATGTTTTGTGATCTAGGAACACTCTTTTATTCCTTGCATTATGAGCTCTCTGAGGTCCTGCATCTGAGCCGAGTCCTAAGCATCCATCTGGAGTCAACATTTGGAAATTTCTGGTCTGCTGGTAAGACCCCTTGCCCAAGAGGATGTTGTCTCTCCCAAATGTTCATGGCTGCCCTTCTGATCATCCCTCTCTCTTCTCCTGTAAATAGGATGTTCATAATGGACATCATCTCGACCCAAGTATAAATGCTGGGCCCTAGGAACTGGTCTAAGTGGTTTGCTAATCCCAGGGGATCTTCTAAAAGTGATATCATTTCTTTCTTAAAATTCCTGACCTCTGTACTTATAAGGGGAGTGTTCACAAATCATATTTCCCATGGTCCTATGGGAATCTCCTTGAAAGGAAACATTGGTTGCTTAGGTGGGATTGAGAAGTTCTTCAGGTCTTTCTTACATCGTTCTCTTTTCTCAGATCTGGGCAAAAAGTGGTGAGTTGAGCTCCCGCGCAATCCTCAGTCCCTGTCTCTCCTGGTTCTTTGGTTGTCCTCTGCTCCTCCCAGTCCCTAGTCTGAGGATTATAGGGAGGAGGCAGACTCAACAAGGCTCCAAGGGTTTTTCCTTGGGGTCCTCCCCTTTTTCTTTAAGGGGAAACATGCCGTCCTGTCCCCTTCACCAGCGGAGAGCATAACCTTTCTCCTTGTGTGTAGACGAGGTCTTCTCAATCACATAAATAACAGAAATTTGGCACACCCAGTCTGAATCCCAGCCAAACGTGAGCCATAGGACAGAGGGATTACTAATTGGGTCTTTAGGCCATATAAAACAATATTTAATCAGTTTTTGTTTCTCTTTGTCCCTGGTTTGGGGATTATCCCCCCAGAACCTCAGCATTCTCCCCAGTGGGCTATCAGTGGAATATCTAATGGACCCTCCTTGACTCTGCTTTCCTTAGTTTCCCAAGGCCTAGAATTTCTGTTTCCCATCCTCAGCAGGTGCTTTGTGACTATTTTTATGTGCTCAAACTCCCGTCCTGGAGATCTCTTGCACATCCTGAGATTCCCTTAGTTCATCCCTGGCTGCTTCCCTCCTAGGAGAACAGAACCACAGATCAGAACTCCGTACTCCCTGCATGTCTAAAACACGTCTCAGTCACACACATTTGACCTCTGAGAATACCCAACCACCAAGGTGGGACTTTTTAGCCCAATTTCCTACCTTGGCTCACTCGCAAGAGGTCACCTAGTTGTCTCTGCAGTGCCTTCCTTTGGTCCCTTGTGTCGATTTTGCCAATTTCCAAAAAAAAACAAAAACAAAACAAACAAACAACAAAAAAAACTACAACAGTCTCAGGCTTATCTATGACCCCCAAAAAGAGATGGGGCCCAGGCAAAGGGTCACCCTAAATCGGGTGGGACTCGCTTAGCCTTCAACTGGTTCTCTAGACAGTGCACAGAAGTCCTGGACATGCCCCCAAATTGTGAGAAAATGCTCACCCGTCCAAATTCAAAGGATGGACCTGGAGACAGGAAATATAGTGAAAATGAGACTTAATATAATGGTCTTGAGAACAGGTGTCTATGGTCAGAGGCACACCAGAATTGACTGGCAAGGCACTATTTATCCTATTGCACAAGGGTCCCTCCTCCAGTTCCTCACTGGCTGAGTACTGTGGAGTTTACAGCCTATCCCAAACATAACCTAGGTCTTGCTGTCTCCTATTGGGTTATTTAAAAAAAATGGACTGGGGCCTTTTCAAATTGCTTCCACCTTCCTTTGTCTAGGGGAATCTTCCTGGAACATGTGCTACCAGCCATGGGTACAGCTCTCATACCCTCTCCCTACCCACCACATCCTGTTTGTTCTGGGGAAATTCAGTAATTGCCTGACCATATGCTGTTTCTTTTCTATGAAGATGAATCATAGAGGCATGCTTTCTACAAACCTGAAATATGTAACATGGGCCTTCTGAAAAAAAATTCTTGCTGGGAATGTCATTATTATGTTTTCATTTTTTGAAATATAAATTTACTTAATATGAGTTGCTTCATTGACATTTTTTTCTTTAGCCATTTTGAATGTTTTCTCATTAACTTCCACTCTCCATTGTTTTGTTTTTGTTTTATATATAGTATTCACTTTTTTCTTTTTTTCCCCCTTTATTGATTGTAAAAAGGAAGGAACTCCTACCATTTACAACATCATGGATGGAGCTGGAGAGCATTATGCTAAGCGAAATAAGTCAGTCAGAGAAAGATAAATATCACATGATCTCACTCATTTGTGGATTATAATGATCAACATAAACTGATGAACAAAAACAGATCCAGAGATAGAGAAGCATCGATCAGATGCTCAAACCTCAGAGGGAAGGTAGGGAAGGGAGGAGGTAAGGGGAGAGATCTTCATTGTTTTTAAGGATAAGTCAGTTGCTTATCTTATTGTGGTTCCATTGTAGATGATGAGTCATTTTTCTCTTTTTGCTTTCAAAATTATCTTCTTGTTTTGACTATGATGTGTCTGTTTATGGGTCTCTTTGCATTGATCCAGTATGGAATTTATTACATTTCTTACATGTAAAGATTATGCATATTCAATATTTTAAAATATTTGTTCTTTCTCTTTTCCTCCCTCCCTCCCTCCCTCCCTCCCTCCCTCCCTCCCTGTATATGTTAATTGCACCAAGTTAGTTGATACCGTTGTTTATATTTTCTATATCTTGACTTTTTTCTAATAGTTACTGAGAGAGGAATGTTAAAATTACCAATTATGATTGCGAACTTGTCAATTACTTCTTTTAGTTCTGTTAAATTTTGCTTCATGTATTTTGAAGCTGTGTTATTAGAAAAATATATATATTTAAGATTATTGTGCCTTACTGTTGAACTTATCCTTTTATTATTTTGAATGACCCCCTTCTTTCTGGTCATATTTCTTCTCTTGAAGTATACTTTGTCCAATATTAACATGGCCATACCAGTTTTCTTATAGTTACTGTGAAATTTCTTTTTCAAATTATATGTGTCTTCATATTAAAAGTTCATCTCTTTTAGATGGTGATAGTTTACTTTTTTTATCCTAATCTAAAAATTGATGCCTTCTAACTGGAGTATTTGGTCCAATTACATTTTATGTAATTATTGATATGATTGCATTTATGTCCGACATCTTGGTCTTTGTTTTCTATTTGTTTTATTTTCTTTCTCTTCACCTTTCCTTGCCTTCTATTTTTTTATAAAATATTTTTGGCATTGCCTACCCAGCATGGCTCAGTGGTTGAGCATTAACCTATGAACCAGGAGGTCACAGTTTGATTCCTAGTCAGGGCACATGCCCAGGTTGCAGGTTCAATCTTTGGTGAAGGGCATGCAGGAGGCAACTGATCAATTATTCTCTCTCACCACTGCTGTTTCTATCTCTCTCTCTCTCTCTTCATCTCTGAAAGCAATAAAAATTTTTTTTAAAATATTTTTGGCATTGCATTTCAGTTCCTTTATTAAATTTTAATTATATATATACTTAATTATTTTTAGTTGATCTAGTGATTACCATATGCTTTTGTAGCTCATTTATTAAAATATATTAAGATATATTTTAAAAAAGAAATTAGGATAAAACAAAAAGTAGCCTTTTATATTTACTTACATTTTTACCATTTCAAGGGCTTCTCTTTCCTTCAGTAGATCTGAATTTCCAAGTGGTATCATTTCCATTAGTCTAAAGACCTTCTTTTAGCATTTCTTTTAGCAAAGGTCTATTGGCAACAAATCTCTCAGCTTTAGTTTATCTGAAAATGTCTTAATTTTCCCCTCATTTTGAAGGTTATGTTCACTGAACATAACATTCTGGGTTGACAGGTATAAGTTTGTTTTGTTTTTACTTTGTTCATTTTTTTTTACTTTGTTCTTTATAAAGACAGCTTTATTGTCTTCTGTCTGCCATGGTCTCTGATGTGAAATCCTTGAACATTTGTATATTAATACTCTCTATAAAAATATGTCATTTTTCTCTTGCCTTTTATATTTAGTATTCATATTGTTTATTAATAATTTTATTGTGATATACTTATGACTTGTTTTCTTTGGTTTTATTCTGCTAAGTATTTGTTGAGCTGCATGAATTGTAGGTTAATACTTTTACCAAATTTGGAAAAATTTTTTTATCACTATTTCTTCCCCACTATTTATTCTCTTCTTATTTTGAGACTTTAATTACATGTGCGTTAGGGTGCTTTATATTATCCCATTGGTCACTGAAACTTTATTATATCTTTTTCTTTTTGTTCTAATGAATAATTTTTATGAATGCCTTCAGGTTTATGGTACCTTTCTTCTGCCATCTCCAAACATCTGTTAAATTTGTCAAGTTTATTTTTCATTTATATATTTTACCTTGTAATTCAAAAATACTTTTCCATTCTTTTTTTAAAAATTTACATTTCTCTGCCAAAAGTCAGCTTCTCTTCACAAATTAGGACCACATTTTGCCTTTAAGTCTTTGAACATCTTTATAATAGTTGCTGCAAATTCTTTATCTAAAAATTCCAACCTTACCTGATATAGGAAGTCTGTTTTCATTGACATATATTTTGTGATTAAAATAATTTCCTATTTCTTAACATATCTATTTTTTATTTTATGCAAAGCATTGTAGACTATAGGCCCGATGCATGAAATCCATGCAAGGGATGTGGCCCCCACCGCCATGGCTTCCTCCGGAAGGACATTGCAAAGGGTCTTAAATGTGTTGTTTTCTTTGAATTGTGGGCTAGTATGTTGTTCTTTTTGATCCTACCAAGGTTTTATTTTATTTTATTTATTTATTTTTAATTTTCACCCAAGGATGTGTTTATTGATTTTTATAGAGAAGAGGAGAGAGAGAGAGAGAGAGAGAGAGAGAGAGAGAGAGAGAGAGAAACATCCATGCGAAAGAGAAAATCTATTGGTGGCCTCACATTCTGGGATTGAATCTGCAACCTGGGTATGTGCCTTGACCAGGAATCAAACCCATGACCTTTCCATGTATGGGACAACACTCCGACCACCTGAGCCACACAGGCCAGGGCTGAGGTTTGACTCTAGAGTTTATAATGGTGCATTTTTTAAAAGTCATGATACTTATTGCTAAGCATGGTCTTCCTTTTGTTTCAATTGAATCCTCAAGCTATAGTGATGTGCTAATTGGGTCTCTTAATTTTGGCTGCACCAGACTCAGACTTCTAGGACTTTGTTTCCACTAACATCTTTGTTGTTTTCATGTTCTCATGGCTGCCACTTTCCACGAGGCCTAATAGAGTCTCACTCGTACATGGGCGATACGGAGGGTATGCACACAAATACTTCTCCGTCTCTCTGCATAGTTCCTTCTTCTATTATTCCTTGCCTAGAAAGTTCCTGGTTCTTTCTCAGGAATGAACTCCATTCTCTGCCTCTTTAGTTAATCCCTGCTTGGCTTCACAACCTTGTGCAATAGTCAAGAAATTACCTCTAATAGAAAGGGGGAGGGTGAATATAGGACTTATCTCATGTGTTTCCCTTATTTTAAAAAGCACAATTCTACATCAATTGTTGCCAAATGCCTGAAAAGAATACCTTCATATATTCTGTCCAGTTTTATAGTTGTTTATAGCATGATAACAAGTCTTTTATTTTGTTTTTCAATTACAGTTGACATTTAATATTATTTTAGATTAGTTTAAGGTGTGAAGCACAGTAGTTAGACCATAATATACTTTACAAAGTGATTCCCCTGATATTTCAAGTTTCCCACCTGGCATCATACATAGTTATTGACTATATTCCCTATGCTGTACTTTACATCCCTATGACTATTTTGCAGCCACCAATTTGTACTTCTTAATCCTTTCATTTTTTCACCCAGCCCCACAATCCCACAACCCCCCTTTCTTCTGGCAACCATTAGTCTGTGCTCTGTATCTACAAGTCTATATGTATTTTTTGTTCATTTATTTTGTTCTTCATATTCCACATATACATGAAATCATATGGTATTTGTCTTTTTCTGACTGACTTATTTCCCTTAGCATAATACCATCTAGGTCCATCCATGCTATCACAAATAAGATTTTATTCTTTTTTTATGGCCAAGTAATATTCCATTGTAAATATGTCCCATGGCTTTTTTATCTACTCATTTATTGGTGTTCACTTGGGTTGCTTTCATAGCTTACTTATTGTAAATAATGCTGTAATGAACATAGGGATGCATATATTCTTTCTCTCCTAAATATTTTCTCAATACCATGTAAGAGTGTTTAACTTGTTACAGAATTTACCAGGTGAAAAATACACAGGAGTAGCCGGAGATATAGGAAAAAAACATTTATTTCCAGATGTACTAGTACCGTGAATCAGGGTAGCCTGTTTCCAAATCCTGAGTAAACCAATATGGAGGAAGCTTTCTCTTATACCTTTGGTTTCTTTGTCCCCTAAATAAGGATCAGACTGCCAGACCTTTCACAGGCTTTGCAAAAAGCCCTGTGTGTTGGGATGGGGAACGTGAGACCACACCTAAAGGCCTGGCCTGGGTCTAGTACTGTAATCCCATCTGGGGGTTGTGTATTGTTCATGGTTTATGACCTCTGTAAAATGTGAGTATTTAGGTAAATAGGTCTTGCAAGACCAGATAATTAAGGAAGGGGCAGTGACTAGACTATAGGCTAACAGGAATGTGCATTAGGGATATTTATTAACTAGGTACAGAGTCCAGCTGCTAGTCCCATCCCCCAAAAATGTCTTATTTTCCTCATCATCCTCCTGACCCTCCCTTGATCCTCAAGCTAATTTTCAGCCTTGGGGATTCAATAGAAGACTCAAAGCTAGGGAGTAGTGTGTTCAGCAGCTCGAGTCTTATTCATTTTCATTACCCAAGGGATTGTAATGGCAGTCCAGAGATTTGGTCTGGAGTATCATCTGAGGCTTCAGGGCTTACTGATTCTATTAACTGTTCTAAAACCTGTTGGCTTTCTTAGAGGAAGGGAGAGGGAGTTTATACAGGTTTCTTCATTTCTGGCTTCAGAGCAGTTGGAGTGATGAGAAACATGTCTCAGGGTCCCATCTATCTCTTCTCCAGTTGGCCCATCATCCTTGCTCTGCTCATGTCTGTCTAACTGCCTAACACATCCCATCAAGGATCCTGGCTCTGAATCCTTTCAGGGAAAATTGGCGTCAGTGGGCTCCTCTGGCTATTCCATGCTGAAGAGGGATGAAGTTTTCTTTCAGAGCCAAGAGATCCTTGCTCTGTCAGAGGGAGGTTGAGGCCTGGGCATGGAAGGAGGTGGGCTTGTGACCTGGTGGAGACAAACTGTATTATAAAATGTAGTATTACTGAGCAATTAGAATAGCAAGAGTTACAACAAATGGTCTGGTTGAAGGGAAAGAAAATATTTCAGTTCTAATAACTACTATTGAAATAGAATTTTTCTCCTTAAAATCACCCTTATGTTTATTAAAGAGCCAAATTAATTTATCTATTGCATTCAATTTGGCCTGATTGTTTACATAAACACAACAAGAATTGTAACTGACCACCTTTGCTGGAATTTCATGATTGAGTCTCAATGTGCCCCATAGGGCAGGGAAGCCAAGCCATCCAGCTGCCGTCAGGCCTGCCTACAGTATCTGCTGAGTTGGGTGAATTCCTCACCTGCAGCGGCTCCACCCGGGCCTGTGCCCTAAGCTTCAAAGCCCATCTCAGCAGCCCTCTTACTCGTTGTGGCCTAGAGTGCATGGGGGTTCCGCAGGGAAGCAGAGGCGCCCTCGTTGCTCCCCTTCCACTCTGACCAACCGCCAGCGATGGCAGGGTATGGGCCTGATGCTCCAGCACCATTCATTTTCAGGGCTACCAAGCAAGATACCAGGCTTTATCCATGGCACTCTTATTGGCTTCAAGTCTTCAGAGTCCAGACAGGACTCTTTAAAACATGACACTCCAGTCAAAGTTTTTGGTCAATAAAACCACCATTGGAACGGTCTTATTGAATTTATGCAAAGAAATGCATTGCCATGATTCCACTCATTAACAATTGCCAAATTTCGGAGGGATAATATAGGGAGAAAAATACACTAACTTGCTTTAAGATCTTCTGATTTTCCTTGCCAGTCCTTTCCATGGACTCTTCAGAAGAAGTAATATTTTTCCAAATGCATTATAACAAAACAGTAACTGTCTCCAAATGACAAGAAGAAATTTAAAATGACACAGTTATGGATTTCATTATGATGCAGATTACATGGGATGTTGTCCTTTCTGTAAAACCCAACATTCTATCCTAGCTAATAAAAGAGTAATATGCAAATTGACCCTAACTCCGCTACACCCACAAGCCACGCCCACAAGCCAATCAGGAGCAAATATGCAAATAAACCCAACTAAGATGGTTACAGCCACAGAGAGCGGGAGGGAGGCTTGGGTTTCCTCGGCAACAGAGGAAGCCAAGCTTTCCGCAAACCCTGGCCGGCCCAGGCCTCCGCTTAAGGCTAAAAAGTTTCAATTATAGAAGGCACACAAACCCCAAAAGAAATGGCTGCCGGCTACAGAGCGAGCAGGAGGCTTGGCACTGCTCCAGGCTACAAAGTTTCAATTGTAGAAGGTAAATAAATTCCAGATACCAGGGCCTCCGCTTGGGTCGCTAGGGGGCGTGGCTGGCCTGCAAACCACCACAGGCCCCTCGCTCAGGCCACCCCATGCCCCAAGGGAACCCTCACCCTGATCTGGGACACCCTTCAGGGCAAACCAGCTGGCTCCCACACGTGTACCAGGCCTCTATCCTATCTAATAAAAGAGTAATATGCAGATTGACCATCACTCCAACACACAAGATGGCTGCCCCCATGTGGTCAAAGATCCTGCCCCCATGTGGACACAAGATGGCCACCACAAGATGGTCAGCAGGGGAGGGCAGATGGGAGGCACCAGGCCTGCAAGGGAGGGCAGTTGAGAGGGACCAGGCCTGCAGGGGAGGGCAGTTAGGGTTGACCAGGCCATCAGAGAAGGGAAGTTGGGGGCAAACAGGCTGGCAGGGGAGCAGTTAGGCATCAATCAGGCTGGCAGGGGAGTGGTTAGGGGGTGATCAGGTTGGCAGGCAGAAGCTGTTAGGGGCAATCAGAAAGGCAGGCAGGCGAGCGGTTGGGAGCCAGCAGTCCTGGATTGTGAGAGGGATGTCCCAGATTGGAGAGGGTGCAGGCTGGGCTGAGGGACACACCCCCTCCATGCACGAATTTTGTGCACCGGGCCTCTAGTAATATTATAACTAATAACCATTAGTTATAACTGTATTTGACAAAGGTCCTTATGTACCTTCAGTATAAAACTTTCCTTCATGAGAGAGTAAACAAACATTTGAGGCATTTCAGAGCCTATTGGGATGATCTAAAGCCAATTCTAGATCAAGAGAAAGTTTTTTTTTTTTTAATTCAAACCCTTGAAGGATTGTCAAACTTGATTTTACCAAAAGATTAAATATTAAAGTGTATTAGACAGGAACAGGAACATAGGCTAGCAAACTTCAGTTCCTATTATTAAAAGATGGTCTTTTTTATTTATTAAATACATGATTAGTATAACATAATTATTTTACTAGAAAAAAAAACTAACCAAAATAAGGTTTATTTTCTAACTTCATTTGTCCTTGGGTGTGGACAGCAAATGACACTAATTGGATTTCTCCCATCAGTCTCCCTGAGTACTTTGGCATAAGCTATTTAGCCTCTGTTTAGGGAGGCAAAATACAAATCATTGACGCTTAAGTATCCTTGGTTTAGGGAAGATAGAGCTTTCTAGATGGTTGCAGACTGCTGTTTTAATATTTCAGTTTCCCTGTTCTGCTTGTCCCGGCTTATTGGCCTGTATCATTTAATCAATTTCCTTTTAACATTTCTTTTTATAAATTTCTTATAACTTCCACAGATATTCTTACAACTTTCAGAAACATTCTTATAACTTCCAGAAATAATCACCTTTAGAAACCACCTTCTTTTTCCTTCAAAATGCATAATCATGCTTCAGTCCTTCCATTCAGTATTTCTATTCTAATATTCTTTCTGTCATACCATTAGCAACTTGTATAGACCTTTTCTTTCTTTTTTTCTTTCAAATGTATTAGAATTCTTCATTCTTAGAAACCTTAATTTTTCAATGATTACCAAAAAGTAAACAGCCAGCATTTCTTAGATTAACATGTATGAACACACTTTAAATACACTCTTACTTTCAAGAAAATATACCTTCAACAAAATACAAGAGACCTTCTGTAATAAAAGCTAAGAGCAGGTGAATTAAAACTTGTCTAGAAGTTAATGTTTCAGTTTTTTTATGTTATTTTCAAATATTTAGATATTTATAGGCATATGAGGCTGGAGAAAAGGCAGGGGGAGGGAGGAGGGAGCAGGCCCAGCAGCCTGTTCCCAGGCTTCTAGCCACTTGGATTTAAACTGCTGCATTCTTCCTTAGAGATAACATCTAAGGTTACTGCTGTGGCTTCTGTTTCAGCCCTTCCCTAGGCCACTTGTTTTAAAATTGTGAACATTATGTTAGTTTTCTGTTTTGTTTTGTTTTTTTGCCTTTCTTATTTTAAGCACATAGATTTTCTGAGGCTCTTTTAACAGCTCTTCTGCATTTCTATCCTTCTGGTTCTCTAGCTTTGAAGTTTTCTTGAGATGTCAGGCCAACTATTGGTGACAAAATGTAATTTATAATATTTCTTGGCCCAACAGGTCCTCAGGGTAATTTATAATATTTCTGGCCCAACAGGGTCCGGCCCAGAGTACTTTCTCATTTTATCTTTTAGTCTTGGTAAATTTGGAAGGCCCTTCTTCTTTGCCTTGCTGGATTTTGAAGGCTTTATTTAGGTTCTGAGTCCCACTGGGGCTCCAGGGTTTGGAAATCTTACATCTTCTGGAAGCACACCAGGGCCAGCCAGGTGCTCCCTTTCCCAGATAGCCATACCCGACTTTCAAATCATCCCCCCTTCTTTTAGTCTAGCTAATCAGTGGGTCTTCCAGCAGAGGTTTTAACTCTTTTTTACTGCTCCAACTCCTTTCACAGCCTAGAAAAGCTGGTTTCTGGTGGCGCAGTGGCCTCATGGCGGTTGGAGCCTTATCAAGATAGCTCTCCTCCTGAGGGGGAGGCTGGGATTGTAAATCACCATCTTGACTGTTCCCTCAGATCGTCCCTGGGTTGCATAGGGAGGGGAAGGCTGGACAAGGGTCTCATTGCCCTTGTTCTCTTTTAGGCTTCTCTGCCTTTACAGGGAGAAAGAGGACTGGCCCCTTCCTCCAATAGAGAGCACAGTCTCCTCTTCAGTGACTGGACTTTCATTATTAACATATTTATAATTATTACTGAAAAGATTTATCATAAATTCTTTATTTTAGTTACATCTATTTACTATATCTTAACAACTTCGAGATTTTAAAGTCAATTATTACCTAAAGCATTAATCTTTTACCCAACCCAGCCTGCATAGCTTACTTCCTTATGTAATTTCAAGTATATTGTATTGGTCTAATTTAGTTTAAAAATATTTCTTTTTAGGGAGAGAGAATAAATCTTTGCATCACCTCAGGGCCCTTGAGATGTCACAAAGCTGTCTCTCAGTTAAATTCTTGAAATAATACATTCAGAAAAGCTGTCAAATATACCCAATTTAAAGATTATCAAAACTTAAACTAGTTTTAACATTAAAGATTTGGTCTAGACCACAGAATTATTCTCAACTTGGCCATTAAATTTCTACATCCCAGTAAAGTCACAGATATGATATACTTTGAATAGCACAGAGAAAATGCTGGGAGGACATGCCTATCACCTGCCCATTCTCTGCTGCAGTGCCCCCAAGGTCAGCCTTAGTTCCGCCTCAGCTGGCTTGTGCAGGTTTGTGATGTCACAGGAAGGCGCGGACCACCCGGGGACAGGTCCCTGTCCCGGTCCCTGTCCCCGTTAATACAGACACTGCCAACCAGATGTTTAATGGATGTGATACTGGGCAGGGCTTTGCAAATTTCTCTGCCCTGCTGAGTTTGGCAAGTACCGCCTCCCATTCTGCCACTTTTGGAACCAAAAGCTGCTTGTCTGAGTAAAACTGCTCCCTTTTTTTCCCTTTCCCCTCCCGCTTTGCCTCAGGTGGGGAAGATAATGGTTTGTTAATCACAAGCAGTCTTGGAGTTAGCTGGCCTTTGTTTTAAACTTTCCTGGGTTGCAACCTTCACAAATTTTACACTTTTAAATTAACCTTGGAATCTTAAAATTTTAACCCAGCACAGCAAAATCATAAATCAGGGAAGAGCAAATTAAAGTCCCTAAAAGTTAGCCAAAATTGCATCACAGACATACAGACAGGAATATCACTAGCTAAGAGTTTCTGATGGGCTAATACCCTGACAGAAAGAGCAAGATTAATCCCCAAGAATAAGGATTCTTGGCAGCTGTGGGACGTCCTGCAATCTCTGTCATGTGTTCAGCCTCATCACACACAACAGGGATTCCTCTAAAGTTGGACTTGCCCCATCTTTAAACAAATTAATCAACAAAGAGACATAAAATATCAACAAACACTCTCATACAGGTGCACACAACATACTAAAAGTTCACACCAAGAGCAATGTTTTCTGTTCCTGGTTTGGGGCACTGCCTCTCTCCAAAATCTCAGCATTCTTCCCAATGAATTATTTTGGGAGACTCTATTTCCCTTGCTGGGCCATAAGTTGGGGGCCCCTGATTTTGCAGCGAGACATCTGCATTGCAGGCAGCAGTCTGGGCCCTTCTTAAAATTCTTTAGCATACATTCTAATGCAACAGGTTTAGAGGAACTACTTCCCATGTTTTCAGTTAAACCATGTAATCTCTTCCAGTTAACAGAGACACAGGACAACACAAGATAGCTTTCGCTTCACGCAGGCTCTCACATTCACATACCAGTCAGTCCGAGTTTTGACTTCCACCCACAGAAAGTCCCTGAACTGAGGCAAATAATTTGCCTAAGTAGTGATCAGCTACTTTTTCTGCCCCTAAAGGCAGGCCTGAACTCGAAGTGGTCCCCCGGGAGAAAACTCACCAGTCAGATATCTGGTTCCAGAAAGGGCTTTCCTGTCCACCTTGGAGTCCACTGAAGTACTAGCAAGGGCCCTGGTTGCCCGGGCCCGATGAGGACTGGGACCCAGTAAATCACTGGAGGCACGCCTTCCCAGCATCAGGGGCTCGGTCGAGTGGGCTCACTCGCCTGCTCTCACAGGCACAGCGGTGCCTCAAGGGGGCAACTTTGACTGCATGTTTCTTGGTCAGAAAACCATTTTTATGTTACAGAATTTACCAGGCAACCGAAAAATACACAGGAGTAGCCAGTGATACAGGAAAAAACACACAATTTATTTCCAGATGTACTAGTACCATGACTCAGGGGAGCCTGTTTCCAAATCCTGAGCAAACCAATATGGAGGAAGCTTTCTCTTTATACCTTTTGGTTTCTTTGTCCCCTAAATAAGGATCAGACTGCCAGACCTTTCACAGGCTTTGCAAAAAGCCCTGTGTGTTGGGATGGGGGACGTGAGATCATACCTAAAGGCCTGCGCCAGTACTGATAACCCCCTCTGGGGGTTGTGTATTGTTCATGGTTTATGACCTCTGTAAAATGTGAGTATTTAGGTAAAAAGGTCTTGCAAGACCAGATAATTAAGGAAGGGGCAGTGACTAGACTATAGGCTAACAGGAATGTGCATTAGGGATATTTATTAACTAGGTACAGAGTCCAGCTGCTAGTCCATCCCCCCAAATGTCTTATTTTCCTCATCAAACTGACTGATTTTATTTTTAAGAAAAGCTCACTATCTACATTCAACTATCTGCATTCACTCTCCTTATTTCTCATTGCTTCTTTTAAAAAAATACATTTTATTGATTTTTTACAGAGAGGAAGGGAGAGGGATAGAGAGTTAGAAACATCGATGAGAGAGAAACATCGATCAGCTGCCTCCTGCACACCCCCCGCTGGGGATGTGCCGGCAACCAAGGCACATGCCCTTGACCAGAATTGAACCTGGGACCCTTCAGTCTGCAGGCAGATGCTCTATCCACTGAGCCAAACCGGTTAGGTCACCTCCTTGCTTCTTGAAATAAACAAATACCCATTTAAATCATTTTGTTCATCCAGTTAATAATTCTGCTTTTTTACCACCTAACACTTCTTCATTCTGTTTGTCCTTCTTTCATCTTTTTGTATAGGCCCTGATCATTTCTGCCACCCATTCATACTACCATCTCCTCTAATAGAAAGTAACAGCCATTTTTTAATAACACCTATTTTTTAGTCTTAGTGTAATTCTTCCAGCTGTTTCTGACTTTGCCTCCTCAGGGATCTATATCCATGGGGAAGCTACAAAAATATTTTTCTTCCCATCTACTAAGTTTTTCTAGCTGGGCTAATAATCAAATTAACAGGGACAGATTTACAGAAAAAATCAAATTTTAATACATGGGCAAGTTGAATTCACATAAGCATGAAAATTCCAAGCACTGTGAGGTAAAAATCCCATTATTGCCCTTCTCCTTTATCCAAATGACATATATATCCAATGTGACATAAATTGGATATATATGTCATTTGGATAAAGGTGAAGGGCAGTAATGAGATTTCAAAGGAAATAGGCAGTTGACAGGAGAGGAAGAGCAGAATGTACATGGTAGGATGTAAATTAGTGCTTCAATGGGACAAAAGGTGTGATCTAATTACCTGGCCCCTGCTTGACACCTTCCTATCCACACTTAATTCAAATTAGGTTAAGGTGACTATGTTAAGATTTCTTGTTGGGAGCCTGCCTTTTCCTCTGACTTTTTTAGCAAGGAAAGGGGGGAGGGTCAAAGGTCCTGACCAGCATAAAATCAATATTCCAAAAGGTAAAACTTCAGCTATCATCTATAACCTTTTTTTCCTGTATCTTTAAACTCTTCCACTCTACTGGCTTTCACCCTTCTGAGTTCTTGGCTTTAGACCCTCTGTAATGAAAGACAGATTAACAAGAGAAATACAAACATAATTTTAATAACATGTAAGCTTTAGGTATACATGGTCGATAGCCAGAAAAACTGAGTAAATCCACCAGATGGCGCAAGCCACCACCTTAAATACTACCTTCAGCTGAAGACAAAGAAAGATGTTAGGTATGGGGCCTTTAATTATGGAAGGTTACTAAGAAAAACACAGTAAACAAGGGTAGGATTTATTATGCAGATTTAAGTGGGTGGAGAACTTTATCTTGGGATTTAGAGTAATCCTTCTCTTCCTGGTACCAAGAGGGAGACATTTACCAATGGAGATTTCCTTTAGAAATGCAAATTTCCTTTACAAAATAGTAACTTCTGCTCTGTTTTCAAAGCTACTCCTGTGTTTGCCATTTCTCAAAATAATCAACTCAAAATAATCTTTACCCCAAAAAGGCATATTTGGGGGTGACATATTCTGCTACTTTTCAGAACTAGTTGTGGTCTTATTTCAATGCTACCTCAGATTTCACTTCCTCGTGCTCTCAGCTATATTGTAGTTGAATACTAGGACCTCTCCCACCCACTTCTCCACAAATTCTTTTCCAAGTATATCTTACAAAACCTGGGCATTCCTCTTAGCTCATTGACTGTCTTCTCAAGCTTTTCTGTTTACAAGCTTTCTCTTTTAGTTCAATTTCCTGCAAATTCATTTAACATCTTCTCTTACCACTCACTACCTTTTGCAATTATTATCTTTTATTTATACACTAGAGGCCTGGTGCAGGAATGCATGAACCAGTGGGGTCCCTCGGCCTGGCCTGTGGGATCGGGCCGAAACCGGCTCTCCAACATTCCCCGAGGGGTCCTGGACTTCGAGAGGGCGCAGGCCAGGCCAAGGGACCTCACTGGTGCATGATTGGGGCTAGGGAGGGACACAGGAGGCCTCCAGGGCGTGTCTGGCCCTTCTCGCTCAGTCCCAATCACTGGACCTCAGCAGCAAGCTAACCTACCAGTCAGATCATCTGGCCCCTAGTGGTCAGTGCACGTCATAGCGAGCTGTTGAGCAGCCTTAGCATATCATTAGCATATTACACTTTGGTTGAACGGCTGACTGGTTGACTGGACACTTAGCATATTAAGCTTTTATTACAAAGGAAGCCTATGTTCTTACTACTGTTGCCAAACTAAAGGGGTCCATTTACCTGCACTCATCAAAGCCCAATAAGACATGAATAGGAGCTTGTAGCAAAGAAAGTAAGGGTTTATTTTCAGGAAGTGGCCCACATCCAGAGAGAGGTGAGTAAAGGCTCAAAGATCTGACTCCCTGATGGTTTCCAGGGTATGGGTTATATAGGAAAAAATCTTTAATTATGATAACTAAGGGAGTTATGGATCCTGGTCAGGGTCATGGTCTCTACTGATTGGTCAGTGCTAGGGTAGGGGGTAGTTGATCAATGCATCTAGTCCTGATGTCAGCCATGACATTGCTTTGTCTGGTTTTGCTGCTTTTCTGGGCCTGGAGCTGAAACACAGCTGAAAGCCTCGATATTATCTCTAGTTTGACTGAAATTCTGTCTCTTCAGTTAACAGACCTGAGGCTTTGTTCCTAAGATTAATTGATGCGGATCAGAACTTCATTGTCCTGAGGGCTTAACAATTAAGGGAGTGGTCATGCATGGAAGAAGGAGGTAGGTGAGCCAGAGTGCTGGATGAGGCCAGTTTGAATCAAAGAAAAGAAAGGCGAAAAGGCCATATTAAAGAAATGCAATTTCTACGAGGTTACACTATTCCCAAAACTAAAACAAACAAATAAACAACAACAAAAAAAACCTTGAAGTTCAAAGTTGACTCTGAATCTGACTGAATTACTTAAAATTTTCACTGTACTAATACCATACTGATTTATTTGCCAAAGCAAGATCCTTTTCCCCCTAACTGTCAGTAATACTTTATTATCCAAAAACTGAGCAGCAATGTTGCTTGTGTTTATCTTCTGTGTTCTTCTCTGAAAATAGTCCCTTCATCTTCTGCTCTTCACTCCATGTTTAAGGGATTCACTTATTTCTCCATGAAGCAAGAAACCACTCCTGTCAGCTTGAGAGTGTGTGGGCCTCCTAGGTGTCCTTGAAAAAAGTCTTTATGAAAATAAATATCTCTGAGATAGCCCTGCCATTTAGTAATAATTTCCTTAATAGGTGTTTTCATCTTGATGTTGGTCAATCAGTTCCAGGAAATTTATTCTATCATCTCTCTCTCCTCTTTCATATTATCATTTATTATTCATCTCTTGGCAGTGTGTATCCTTTCTTCACTACTCCACTGTAATTGTTCTCTCTATAATCACCAGTAACCTCATCATTTTCAAAGACAGAGGAAACCCTTCTGTGGCATTTGATGCTGTTGAGGATGCTTCTTCAGAACATCCCCTTCCTTTGCCTCTTACAATTTTTTATTCACACTGAGTTGTTTTACCTGCTGATTATGTGCTGCTGTTACCCATTTTGCAAATGTTGCTTCTGGTAATTTGGGCATCTTGCCAGAAGTTGTCTCAAGACACATTTATTCAGACCAGGTTCATACACGCACTGACAATGTCAACGGTATAACCACTGCTGTCTGGCCAAGAGTGATTGTAAGACTATCAGTTGTAATATGCATTGCACTTTTGAAGATGTTAAAATCTGAAAGAAATGAGTATCTAAGAATCATTGGCATATGATATTATTATCTGAGAGTTTGAAGAGAACTGATCTGTGTTGCTTGAATTTAAGGATTTAAGAAATAACATGAACATCTGTGATCTTGCCTTATTTGAAGTAAAATAACCTCACTGAGTTATTTTATGCCTTTAATGAGCATGTGATGAGATGATGCATGCAAAGTATTTAATACTGATAAAGTTCCAGAGTTAGTAAGCACTCAGTGAATGATAGTAGTAATAGTAGTAGTAGCAGTAGTCCTCATAGTAGATAGTAACACATGATATTGATAATAAAAATTTGACTATAGCTATGTTACTGGATTTAATAAAATGCTAATACTCTAGATCAGGCGTCCTCAAACTACGGCCCGCAGGCCACATGCGGGTGTTTTTGCCATTTTGTTTTTTTACATCAAAATAAGATATGTGCAGTATGCATAGGAATTTGTTCATAGTTTTTTTTAAACTATAGCCTGGCCCTCCAACGGTCTGAGGGACAGTGAACTGGCCCCGTGTTTAAAAAGTTTGAGGACCCCTGCTCTAGATGTTTATTGAAGGTATTTTTTTCTGAGTTTAAATAACCTTAATAAATAATAATTGCTTACCAGGATTTTTGATGAGATAATGCATGCAAAATATTTGACTGTTTATTGGTTAAAAAACAGCAGAATATAATTATTTTTGTTATTTCTAAAATTCTAAAGATTATATCAATCTATTGAAGTTAATTTCAGGAAGATTAAGCTATTCTAGTTAATAATTCTTTATATCTTTTTTGTCTGGATTGAATAAGATAATATATAAAAGTAGATAATATTCTAAAATAATTGTCTTAATGTGTAACAAATAGGAAGTACTCAGTCATATATACTATTATTGCAGTTGTTGTTATTTGTACCTGCTATTTTTTATGATAGTTTATTTTCACTATTTCTCCTTGGCCAAATAAAAGGTTTTAAATGTATCAAAGATTGCTTCATTATACTTGCTAAACTTACTCTCTGAAGTTAACTTCAAATAGCATGTGCCTTTCAGAATTTTTATGAGAATAAATGAGATAATGCACATAAACTATTTTGTTGCTATTATTGACCTTGTTTACATTATAACATTACTTGAATTTCTACTGGTTGACAAATTTAAAACTGAGAAAGACGTAATACACTTATTGAACTTAACTGTCTAGGGCTTAAATAACTTCAGCCATTAACATAGAATAGCAGTTCTCAAACTCCTTGGTTTCAGGAACACTTTATACTTTTCAAAGTAATTGAAGGCCCCAAAAAGTTTTTGTTTATGTGGCTTATATCTATTGATATTTATTGTATTAGAAAGGAAAACCAAGAAATATTTATAAATCATTTCATTTTAAATAACAGTAATAAGCCCATTCAATGTTAACATAAATGGTATATTTTATGAAAACTAACTATATTTTCCAAAAATATATCAGAAAGAAAATAGGCACTGTTATACAGCAGTGACCACTAAGTCGTGGAGAACTTTATGATCTAAGGTCTAATAGGGATTTCATTGTCAGTTTCAATGAAAATCTCTTTAATGTTTAGCTTTAATGAAAGACAATTGGATTCTCATACCTGTAAATGCATGCAACCTGTTGTGATATGTTGTTTGGGTTGAAGTTTATAAAGGAAATGAAGTTTTAAAAACAAATAGTGAAAAAGGGAAACCTAGCAAATTCTTGAAGAGTCTCAGAGACCCTCAGGGTCCTTGAACCACACTTTGAGAACTGCTGACACATATCTTTAATTTAAAAAGTATTTAATAAGATAATTTATGCAATATATATTGTTATTAATGCTACTTTAGTGGTTACTATTATTTATAATTTCCAGATAGTCTCACAGAACTTGAGTTTCTTCTTGTTTTGTTGATTGCATTCATGGTTTCTTAAAACAAAAACTAAAGAAAGATGGCATAGATTTGGTAAAGAGGTTAAGTTACTTTACCAAATATTTGTATTAACCCAATTGAGATAATGCATTTTACATCTATAATGTCAGTAATATGCATGGTTCAGTGCCTGGCACATAAGGTAGACTCAATAAAAGTTAATGTTAGATTTACTCTTTACTCAATGTACATAAAATTATACAAATAAATGCCAAGGATAAAATTGGACTCACATATCCAAAAACAACTTCTGCTCATCTGGAATCACTCTGCTACTCTCTTTTGTGGTTCCTTGAAAAGGCCTACTTTTAGGCCCAAGAGTCCCTTAGGGAAAAGAATAAATCTTTTAACAGAAGCAAGTTAACATTACTTCAGAGCTGGGCTGACTTTCACTGATCTTAGAGTCAGTGTATGAGGCCTTCCTCAGAGACTTCAAATGTTTCTAGGAATATCTAGAAGATTGTTCAGCATTTCCTGTGGGGATTGAATCTCTGCTCCAGCACTGTTTCCTGAGTGTAGGTGTGTCTGCCCCTGTCAGGATTCCTCCATACTCTAGTTCCCACATTGCTTGGGCAGGGGGGTGGGGGGGGGGTGGAGATGGAAAGGGAGCAATTCCCCTATACTCCTCTGGTTTTGTTACAGGATCCTGAGAAAGTATAACCTTTTGTCAGAAAATGAACTTCTTCCCTACAATTATATCAAAGTGGTGAGTGTTTCCACTTAACAGTCCAAGAGTCCTGTTCTGGAAGTAATCACTTTCAAGGTTAGCAGTGACCACTAAGTCTTGGAGAACTTTATGATCTAAGGTCTAATAGGGATTTCATTGTCAGTTTCAAAAAAGGACCTCTATGTTTTTCTTTTTACAATTTTAAAAATATGATTAAGCTTTTGTTATGGAGACTTTCAAAGATTATAAAAGTAGATAGAACCATATAATAAGACCCATGTATTCATAATCCATCTCCAAAATGTATCAATTTATGGACTGTCTTGTTTCATGCACACCTCCATCCACTTCTCCCTCCCATATTACTTTGAAATAAACTCCACACAACATAATATTTCATCTACAAATATTTCAGTATGTATATCTAAAAATATAAGAACTATTATATACATAATATCAATCTTAAAAATTAATGAGCAATAATTATTTAATATCATCAAAAGGCCATTATTGCTCAAAATTTCCAGATGTGTCATGAATATTTTTTAAATATTTTTAAAAAATAAATAGTTTTTAAAAAAACTCTTGTATCAAGAGTTCAAGGGGCTTGATAGGACTTTTAAGTCTTTTAATCTGTAGCAGAAGTGTTTATTTAGATTCTTTGTCCATTTTTTAATTGGATTGTTTGTCTTCCTTTTGTTAAGTTGTATGAGTTCCTTATATATTTTGGATATTAACCCTTTATCAGATGTATCATTGGCAAATATGTTCTCCCATGCAGTGGACTTCCTTTTCATTTTGTTGATGGTTTCTTTTGCTACGCAGGAGCCGCTGAGCTGCAGTGACTTGGCAGCTGTGGTTCTCGGGTGACACAACCCGGAACCAGAGAGGAGGGAGCCCGATTCTGGGGTGCGTCACCCGAGAACCACCCTCTCGCAATCCAGGACCCCTTGGGAGATGTCGAAGAGCCAGTTTCAGCCTGATACCCACAGGCCAGGCTGAGGGAACCCACCTCTAGTATTTTTAATATATTGCTAGATTGGATTGGCTAATATTTTGTTGGGGATTTTAGCATCTATGTTCATCAGTGATATTTGCTTGTAATTCTATTTCTTTGTAGTGTCTTCATCTGATTTTGGAATTAGGATAGTGACCTCATAAAAAGAAGTTGGAAATGTTCCTTCCTCTTGGATTTTTTTAAATAGTTTGAGGAGGAGAGGTGTTAATTCTTTGAATGTTTGATAAAACTCCCCTCTGAAGTCATCCAGACCAAGGCTTTTGTTTGCTGGGAGGTTTTTTATTACTGCTTCTGCTTCATCAATTGTTATTGCCCTATACAGGTTTTCTGATTCAGTTTTGTGAGATTGTATTTTCCTAGGAATTTTTTCATTTCATCCACGTTGTCCAGCTTGTTGGCTTATAGTAATTCATAGTGTTTTCTTACAATCCTTTTTATTTCTGTGGTGTCAGTTGTTATTTCTCTGCTTTCATTTCTGATTTTATTTATTTGGGTTCTCTCTCTTTGTTGCATGATAAGTCTGGCTAATGGCTCATCAAGCTTGTTTATCTTTTCAAAGAAGCAGCCCTTGGTTTCATTGATCTTTTATATTGTTTTTGTTTTTTTTTGTTTTGTTTTTTTTTGTCTCTGTGTCATTTATTTCTGCTCTAATATTTATTATTTCCTTCCTTCTATTCAATCTGGGCTTTTCTTGTTTTCTTTCTAATTCTTGAAGTTGTAGGGTTAAATAGGTTATTATTAATCTTTCTTTCTTTTCCTTTCTTTTTAATTTAGGTAGTCCTGTAATGCTATGAACACTCTCCAGACTGATTTTGCTGTGTCCCAGAGATTTTGGGTTATGTGTTCATTTTCATTTGTTTGCAGGAAATTTTTTATTTATTTCTTGATCTCATTGATAGCCCATTCATTGTTTAATACCATGCTATTTAGCCTCCATGTGTTTGAATGTTTGTGAATGTTTTTACTGTAGTTGATTTTTAATTTCATTCCATTGTGATCTAAGAAGATGCTTGACATGATTTCAATCTTCTTGAACTTGTAGAGACTTGGTTTGTATCCTAACATGTGGTCTATCTTTGTGAATGATCCATGTGCACTTGAGAAGAATGTATATTCTGCAGCTTTGGGGTGAAATGTTCTATAAATATCAATTAAATTCATCTGATCCAGTATGACATTTAGAGTCACTGTTTCCTCGTTAATTTTTTGTCTGGAGTATCTATCCAACAAAGTCAAGAGGGAGTTAAAGTACCCTACTATGATTATATTTATGTCTATCTCTCCCTTAAAGTCCTCTAGAAGTTTTTTGCTGTTGTTGTTTATTTAGGTGCTTCTATATTGGGTACATATATATTTATTAGGGTTATATCCTCTTGTTGGGTCCATCCCTTTAATATTATGAAGTGACCTTTGTTGACTTTTATGATGGCCTTCATTTTGAAATCTATTTTGTCAGATATGAATATTGCTACCTCAGCTCTTTTTCTGTTTCCATTTGATTGGAAAATTTTTTCTATCGTTTGACTCTCATCCTATGTGAGTCTTTTTTTCTGATGTGGGTATCTTATTGACAATATACAATTGGGTCATGTTTTTGTATCCATTCATGTACGCTATGTCTTTTGATTAAAGCATTTTATCCATTTATATTTAACTAGAGGAGTGGCCCTTGGTGTGGCCTGCCAGAATTGGGCTGAAACCAGCAGTCCAATGCTGCCTGCCACTCCTGCCTGCCGCTCCCATTCATCCTGGCCACACTACACCTGCCACGGGCTCACGCCCAGTCAGTCTTGATCGTGAGAGGCCCATCGGTCAGCTGAGCGGTACTCCCACTGTGGGAGCGCACTGACCACAAGGAGGCAGTTCCTGTGTTGAGCATCTGCCCCCTGGTTGTCAGTGAGTGTCATAGCGACCAGTCAACCAGTCGTTTGGTCATTCGGCCACTTAGGCTTTTATATATATAGATGTTATTATTGATAGGTACTTATTTATTGCCATTTTACTTCTTTATGCATACGTTTCTCTTTTTCACTGTTTCTTCTACACATTACTACAGTCCCTTTAACATTTCTTGCAGTGCTGGTTTAGTGGTGATAAACTCCTTTAGCTTTTTTTTTTTTTGTCTGAGAAGCTCTTTATTTCACCATCTATTTTGAATGATAGTCTTGCTGGATATAGTCATCTTGGTTTCAGATCCTTCCTTTTCATTACCTTGAAAATTTCATGCCATTCCCTCTGGCCTGTAGAGTTTCTGATGAGGAAACAGCTGACAGTTTTATTGGAGCTTCTTTGTAGGTAACAAAGTGCTTTTCTCTTGCTGCTTTAAGATTCTCTCTTTGTCTTTAATTTTTGGCATTTTAATTATGCTATGTCTGGATGTGGGCCTGTTTGGGTTCTTCTTGCTTGGGACTCTCTGTGCCTCCTGAACTTGTGTGACTTTTCCCTTTACCCAGTTAGGGAAGTTTTCTGCCATTAATTCTTCAAATATGTTCTCTATCCCTTGCTCACTTTCTTCTCCTTCTGGCACTCCAATTATGCAAATATTGTTACATTTCATGTTGTCCCACCGCTCCCTTAAGCTGTCCCCCTGTTTTTTTAATTTTTTTTTCTTTTCTCTGATTGAGTGATTGTTTCTACCCTGTCTTTTAATTCACTCATCTGATCCTCAGCTTCCCATAATCTTCTGTGTATTCCTTCCACTGTGCACTTTATTAGTGCTATGTCATTCTTTATTTCTGACTGGTCTTTTTTCATAATTACTATATCTTTTCTCATGCTGTTGAGTATCCTTGCCATCATTATTCTGAACTCTATATCCAATAAATTTCTTATCTCCATTTCATTTTGCTCTTCTTCTGGAGCATTCTCTTGTTTTTTCATTTGGGGGTTGTTTTTTGTCTCCCTGTTTTGGTTGTCTGTTTGGGTTTGTGTCTATGTATTAGGTAGATCTGCTATGACTCCCAATCTCTAGTGCAGGACAGTGTCAGATGCTGTTTCTGACTGGCCCTGAGTACCCTGTCTGGGGCTATCAGCAATTCACAGCTTGTGGCTCCCTCTGCTGGGGCTGAGTGCCTTTTTTACTGATGGGCTTGTACTTTCTAGAGTTTCCCTTATATTTATGACTTTTGGACCAAATGTTCTAATGATATAAGATGGCAGCATTCTTGCCTGCCTTTTTATAACTCAAGAAATATAACCAGTGTGCTTTGTTGTATTCTGTATTTCTAAAAGCCTGTTGAAATTCATCCAAGCATTTCAGCAAACTTGGTGAAAATTACCTTCTGTTACTTGCCACTCTTCCAATCCAGGCTTCAGAGATTTCTGTACCAGGATCCTGCACTGTATTGCCTCAAAATACATTCTGTTTGGGTATGTCCTAGTTTTTATAGCCTTTCTTACTTTCTTGAATAGCATGCATAGGTTCAGAGTTGTAGGGATGTACCAAATACCCCAAGGAGTCTTGTCACATCTATTGCTGTTTCTTACACCATCACTTGGTCTCTCTCTCTTTTTTCTAGAAAAAGGCCAGTCATTTTAGAATTTCAGTGTCTGAGGAAAAACGCTTAACTATCACTTTCCAAACACTATCTTATTCTGGTCTTCCCAGAGATTAAATAACAATCAACATCATGAGTGAGCTCTCAAAAAAAAAATTGACTGCTTTTTCCCTTTTGATCATCCAGTAACTTTATACCTGAGGAAGGATATTAAGACAAACTGTAGGGACTTTCAGTTTCAGATTTGTCACAGTTGCCTGCATGTTCTCTAAAGCCAGCAATGATCTCTGAGAGTGCATTTCTATCTCTTCTCACTGTTCATGGTATTGATGTCCACCAGCCCAGGATTCCTAATAATAATCTGATATAATTCTGAAAATGGAATCTGAATTTTCCCAGCCTTCAAGTTTCTGTTGACATAAGGGAGAATAAATTAACATTAAGATTTTACTTTTCTTGAAAGTTATTCCTACTTATTGATGCAAGACATATTCAATATTTTCCATAGAGTTTTCTGAAAAATTTTATCTTTCTTACTGATGCTTGTGCACATAATCACGTCCTGCTCCCACCTCCTTATTGATATTTTCTGCCTGTGAGCATATTTATTAATGGAGATGCTTACCTAGAGTACTAACTCTCAGTATTCTTAAAAACAAAAATGCTCAAAATTTCACACAGAAATTAGAGGACTGCATCTTTTCCAACTCTGTATTTCACTGTCTCTTAAACTTTTTTTTAAATTTCTTTTTTGATTAAGGTATCACATATTTTTCCTCATCCCCCCATTCCCATCCCACACCCCTCCCCACACATGCCCCCACCCCCCTGTTGTCCTTAACCGCCGGTTAGGCTCATATGCCTGCACACAAGTCCTTTGGTTGATCTCCCCTTTTACCCCCACCTTTCCCTACCCTCCCCCCGAGGCCCGACAGTCTGATCCATGCCCCCTTGTTTCTGGGTCTGTTCTTGTTCATCAGTCTATGTTGTTCATTATTTCCCCTAGAGGAGTGAGATCATGTGCTATTAGAAATACACTTATAAGAACCGAAAATGAGACAAGCAACAATGGCCATGGTGACAGGCAAATGAATCAGTGTGCAGCGAGTTTCAAACTTGAAACAATGTTGCTTATGCTCAGACTGTCAGTGAAACTCTTGCTAAAAAGAGTGTCCTTTCAGTTTCTGCTTATATAGTATTTCTGCATAGAGGTCACATCTAGTTTCTGTAGCACATTTGGGGGTCATACCATCCTCTCCATCTCCAATAATTCCAGAGTTCCCAGGCCATATCTCCAAAGGACTTACACATAAATTTTCCTCTTATTGACCTCTTTCATCAGGAAAGGTGGGAATGGAAATGTATGTTGTCAGCTAGAACCTCATCTCAAAGTCAGGCCAACCAAACCTGGTATGCTATTGTTGCCCTTATAGGTGATATACTCATCATTTGTATTGCATTTGGAAGATGATATGCTAAAAAAGAATGATTGAATTTTTTAAAGTCATTGAGTACAGATGTAAATGTATTCATTCATTTATTCAAGAAATATTTATTGAGTACCTTTTATGAGCCAGGACAGTTTTAGGAACTGGAAATAAAACAAACAGACACAATCCAGTTTTTACAAAAACAGTATCTATAATAGTTAATCTCAACAATGATAATTCCATGCCTTCTATAGGAATTTAGGGAGAAAGCATTCCTAACATAAAAAATAACTTTCATTTTCTCACACTGCTACTCTTTTGTGTGACTACCAATTTATGCTGTGAATAGCTTTCAACAAATGTCATATCTAAATTTTCTTCAGCAAAATGCAATTGAATACCAGTATATGCCATTGCACAGATCTGTTCAGTCCTTCAGTGTGCTATAACAATGTCCTACCTTTTTTTTCCCCCTTTTTTCTTTCTTCTTTTTGTTTTGTTTGTTTTGTTTTATTCCTTAGGTGTGTCAGTACCGATTCCAGTGCTTGGACTGAGAGATGAAAGCAAGGTGTTCGCCCACAATACCACCTGTGTGCTGAATGACCCAAATTTCGTTCTTATTGGGTCCTTCGTAGCGTTCTTCATACCACTGACGATTATGGTGATCACCTACTTCCTGACGATTTACGTTCTTCGAAGACAAGCTCTGATGTTACTGCACGGCCACACTGAGGAACTGCCCAAAATAAGCCTGGATTTCCTGAAGTGCTGCAAGAAGAAAGCCACCGAGGAAGACAATGCTGCTAACCCTAACCAAGATGTGAAACCTCGCCGAAGAAAGAAGAAAGAAAAACGTCCTAGGGGCACCATGCAAGCTATTAACAATGAACGGAAAGCATCGAAAGTCCTTGGTATTGTTTTCTTTGTGTTTCTGGTCATGTGGTGCCCGTTTTTTATTACTAATATTCTGTCGGTTCTTTGTGAAGAGTCCTGTAATCAAAAGCTCATGGAAAAGCTTCTGAATGTGTTTGTTTGGATTGGATATGTTTGTTCAGGAATTAATCCTCTGGTGTACACTCTTTTCAACAAAGTTTACCGAAGGGCTTTCTCCAACTATCTGCGCTGCAATTATAAGCCAGAAAAAAAGCCTCCTGTCAGGCAAATCCCGCGAGTTGCTGCTACCGCTTTGTCTGGGAGGGAGCTCAATGTTAACATTTACCGGCCTACCAATGAACGCGTGATAAAGAAAGCTGATGACAATGAACCAGGGATAGAAATGCAAGTTGAGAATTTGGAGCTCCCAGAAAATCCCTCCAATGTGGTTAGTGAAAGGATCAGTAGTGTGTAAGAAAGCACAGCACAGTCTTTTCCTACAGTAATGTTGGTAATCTAGGAAACTATTCTTCTATGATCTCCTGTTCGTTCTAACTAATGTAAATACTGCTGTCTGGAAAAAGTGTTTTTATATATAGCTTTGCAACCCTCTATTTTGCAATTATGTGTACAATAGTGAGATTTAGGGTTCTATATTTACTGTTTATAATAGATGGAGAATAACTTATTTTGATTCTTGGATGCATTAAATGTTGGTTGTTTTCTTTCCCTTCCTTCCTCCTTGCCTCCTTTCTCTCTCTCTCTCTCTCTCTCTCGTCTCTCTCTTTCTTTCTTGCCTTTTTTGTGAATAAGGAAATGTTCATCTCAGGTGGCATTTGCAGGAGACCAGAATGATGCATATGACAGTGGTTGTATTTCAGCCACACCAAAATTAAAAATTCGGTGGAATCTTTTTCCGGGTTAACAGTAAATATATACTTTAAATTCTTGCTGTGCTGTGCTCATCCATCCACACACATAAACACAGTAAGATAGGTTCTGCCTTTCTATACTCTGTCATATCATTAGTGAGGCAAAGGTAGAACATAGCCTTTTTGTCACATATGGGGCAAAATTTGACATTGTCAGAGTGTTGTGTTGATATTGTACTGCAATGTCTGTCCCCAAACATAGTGGTATTTTAACATAGCAGCTGGTTAACCGGGACTACAGAAGTGGAAGGATAATACGAGATACATCCACTAATAGCTTTTCACTTCTTAAGGACAATGTTCAAATTACGATTAAAATGACAAACAAATTGAAATTAATGTTTTCATTCTGGTCCTTAGTAAATACCTAATTACATAATTAAACTGGGAAATGAGATCCCAGGTTTATTTCCCAATCCAGAATTCAACATCAATTGGATTTTGATCTCAGGATCCTGAAAATTCGTGTGCTACACACAAAGTGAAATTAGCATTTTGAGCCTTATTAAAATATTTTTTAAATTATGGTACCTCTGTCTATAGGGCCCAATTTTGTAGTCCATTTTTGAGTAAAACTTGCGTTGGAAGCATAGATGATCAAAACCTTGGAAGCTTTACTTGATTAAGGACTACAGAATGAGGCCCTTAGAATGTGAAAAAAGTAATTAAAAAGAAGCTTTTACTGAACTCTAGGAATAAGAGAAATACAGAGTTTCCATTTGGATTTTAAACAAAATTTATCTCATTTTCAGATCCTTCCAAACTCTAGTGCAGGAAAAGGCTGCAGCTAATTTGTGAAAGTGGCAAGCTCTTCATTGTACTGCAATTATGTACCAGAAGTCTAAACCTTTGTTAAAATATAGTGTTGTGTTACAATCAGTGTTGGCCATCGTTTCATTCGTGGGCCTGCTGCTCTCTAAGAATTCAGTACCCCATTGCTAGCTTGTAAACCATGAAAGGTTTTCAGGCATTGCTACAGTCAGACCATTAAATCTATGCTGTGTGCAGAGTATACAATGTTTCCAGTAACTGTATTTCCATGTGTGTCCATCTCACACAACTGTGGAACAATTTCTGAAGAATTCATGATGCTATTTCTTATACCTGACAGTTACTTACACACCTTAAAGTGTGCCTCTCAGTATCCTGAAATTGGTGAAGGCAGAATCTGAATTTTTAAAACCCCTGATCTGTGTCCTCAACACACAGCATAGATAAATCCAACAGTCTGCCACAGGGGCAGTGAGAGAGCTGCTGTACTTGAGGAAACTCATACAGTCTCTACTTGATTCACAACACTGCCAAATGTCAGTCAATTCCTTGAGCATGCCCAAATCTAACATGAAAGTAAAGCCTACCTGCCTGTTAGCTCTGTCGAACTGCATGTTAAAACAATTATATGAAATTGAATGAGATGATCTAATTCTTACTGAAATTAAATGTCTGAAGAAACATAGCATGCATCGAGCATGAGTTGTGCACATACAGAGGGTGCCCTGCATGTATGCCATGTATGTTGCATGAATCCATCAATTTGTATAATGTAGGGCAGAGTAGGTGATATCAAAGGACTGAAGAAAATCCTTCAGCAGTCCTTAAAAAGACCACACATTCAGATCTGAAGTATTGTGAGTATTAGAGAAAATTGGAAACATCTGATTTCTTAACTATCAGGGCAAGCTCATAGCACATGTTTTACACAGAAATAAAATATAAACCACAATGTTCAAAAGCACTGGCAATAAGTTGAATGATAATAGCTTATAGCACATTTGTTAATAATTCTTATGTCATCAAGTAGTAGTACTTATTAGTACCCAACACAGTAATTATTCTCAAATTGTGTGCTATTCGTAAGTTCTGTGCAGTTTGGTATGAAACAAATATACTTATTTGGATATAAATCTTACAGTTCAAGGTTAAATCTATAAACTTTTATAAGTGTTTTAAAAAGTCCATGTGATAACTGTGAACGTGGTGAATTTACTGTCAAACAAATCATTTTGATGAACTAATATATATATATATATATATATATATATATATATATATATATATATATAAACATGCAACAGACTGCCTTTATTATTTCCTGTAAAACTTCTCCATCATATGGTACTTTTTGTGAGTGGTGGCAAAGTGTTGTTTTATTTTTGGTTCCTGCATCTCCCTGCTCCAGGTTTTTGTGATACTTCCCATTAATTTATTAAATTTATTAAAAGTTGACTGATGTGTCATGTGTCTTTATTCCACCTGCATCATTTGAAGGGAAAATATATCACTTCACTTTATTTTCTTTTAAAATAAGCTGACAAACACAACCAGAAAATGCTGCTCTTCTGATTAATTCCGCATGTACTCAAAGACTACACCACCAGAGGAAAGACAATTAAGATGTGTAAACCACAAAAACAATATTAAAACAACATCAATGATTATTCATGAGCAGAATAACTGCACTACCAAATTATCCTACCTTCCTTCAGCTGAGCAGGGACGTGGATGGCACACATGCTCTCCTTGTTATAAGTATCATTGCTACCTTATTCCCACCAGATTCTAAGCTCCCCAAGAATAGGAAGGACCATGTCTATCTCATTGATGGTTTTATCCCCAATAGTTAGTGCTCACTATACATTCAACAGATATAGATTGAGCATCAGTACATGTGGGCCTTGTATTATCTTTTAGTGTTGCCCAAATGGGCCTTACAATTCCCTGCTTTTCAGTCATGCAGTGTAGCATAATCACCTTAACTTATCACCATCCCAAATGGCTTTGGATATCTCTGCAATCATCAGGGTAACTATAGTAAGCTGCTCTGTTCCTTCACACCTGGAGCCAAGGATGACAATATATATATATACCTTCTTGATGTTGGCGGTGCCTAGGTGATATTGGTGTGACTTCAGTTCTCTGAGAAGAAAGCAGGGAAACTTTATTCCTTTGCCACTATGACTAGGTTGATTCCTAGGAGTATGTGAAGAAATAAACGTTGAACTGACACTTGAAACAACAGGTCACTGCTGCCCATAGCCAGAAATATCTTGTACTATTGAAGCTAGGGGCTACTCTCTCCCAATAGCGAAGCAATGGAGAGATGTCAAAATTTCTGAAAGAATTGAATTGGAATGGCCACTACTATTGGAAAGGAAAGTGGGCAAGGGAAGGTTGAAATGCCTCATTCCACAGCATTGGAACTTCTTCGTAGTTTGAAGACAGAAAGATGCTTCCTGTTATCAAGTGACAGCAAGAAACACAGTTCCTCAGCTCACGCATAGGCCAATGCAATCTGCAAGGTTGAGACTCATTTCTCTCTGTACATTCTCCCTAAGTACATGTTAACATATTACCTACAGAGCCCAATATATTAGAAAGAGATATTTGTATAGGCAATGCCAACAAAAGTAGGTGGCATCATAGTGGTTCTCAACCAATATGTGACCTATAGCATACCTATTAACAAATGGTTCTAAGAGATAGGTTGGGTTCACCAGAATGAAAACTTTGAGATGGAGATGAGTGTGCAGGATGTTTATTGGGAAGTGACCTTGTGATCCTTATGCATGGGGAAAGGGAAGGAAGTGGAACTGGGCAGAGGGAGAAGTTGGACCGTGACAAAGTTACAATAAGGGCTTATTTGATCTGTACCAAGAGAGAGAGAAATATACCATTTCACTTCATTTCTTTGAAACTTAAATTGAATTTTGTAAAAGAATTTCACAAAGGCAAACACAACCAGAAAGTACCACCCTTCATGACTAATTCTCCATGTACTCGAAGACTACAATGCCAGGGGAAAGACAATGAAGAGGCATGAACAACAAAACACTTAGCTGACTCCCAGGAACTTTGAATCTAGGATATATAATGAGCAGCAGTATCTGTGGGCCTTGTATTATCTTTTAATGTTGCCAAAATTCAGAGTTGTCCCAAGTTGAAGTGGGGTGACCAGACCTCTATACCTCCACTGGCCCCAAGAGAGATGTATGACATTATGCCGGTTTATTCTACACTATTTTCCCTTAAGTGATTAAAGAAGAATAGAAAATAGCATATTAAATATTACTAGTCCAAGTCGCTGAGTTTACACATAAGTCTTTTGTTAGTGTCCAGCAGTTAAGGGAAGACTGATACCTCAGCGAAACTAGTAGCAACAAAAGAAATGGGAGAGCCCTAGCCAGTTGCTCAGTGTTTAGGGTGTCAGCCCTCAGACTGAAGAGTTGCAGGTTCGATTCCAGTCAAGGGCACGTACCTTGGTTGCAGACTCGAACACTGGTTTCAGTTGGAGCGCATGCAGGAGGCAACCAATCGAAGTGTCTCTCTCTGTCTCTACCCGTCCCTTCC